>NC_035178.2:14741797-15050982 GCF_001659605.2 Manihot esculenta | reverse complement strand
GTTGGACGGTGGAAGCGCTGCTGGAAGTGGTGGATGGAGGCACATACACTGTGAGTGTGAGGTGAGGGCAGGCAGAGTGGAATCTGGAATGGGTAGTGTGAATGCGTGATTGTGAACCTCTGTGGGATGTGGCAGATGAGAACGAGATGACTTTTAGATTTAGGGCAAATAAGGAACTATTGAAAATGACGTAGTATTGGTGATTTTGGTTTGGTTTGGTGTAATCGAAATTTTTGAATCTAAAACCGAATCGAACTGAAATCATCGATTTTTTAAAAATTTAAACCCGAACCAAACCGAATAAAAAATAAAACTAAACCAAAATTTCAAAATTAATCAGTTCGGTCAATTATTTCGGTTTAAATCAAATACTGCTCACCCCTAATAGTTATAATCACTGGGCTATAGGCTTATTTTTCCTATCATTGCACCTAATGTTAAATATAACTGTTAAATCTGTCGCTGCACTAAATTACATCCGAAGTTTACGGAGATGAAGAAAAATTTTCTCTTTACTAAGTTTTATTTAAAGTATTTTTAGATTTTTAGTTCAAAATTTATTAAATTAATTAAGTCGAATTTATTAATACCTCGAGTTCAAGCCAGAGTTAATTCATTTAAATGATAAATGAATTTATTATTAATAAAGGTCGAGTTCAAATTTAAATTTTAAAATTTTTTATTAATCGAATTTAAATAACTTAAATTTTGATTCGATTCAGTGCCATTACACACAATTTTCAATAAGGAATTTGACATTCAATCATTTGTATATTACTCTCAAATTGCTTTGACCAATGTTTTGGCATCTTTTCTTGGACAGGCTATTAGTGGAAAGGTTTTCGCTCTTGTTTCTTCTCTCACATAGCCCTCCATCCTTCTTTGAAGGTAAATGAATATATGATTATGTACTTATATGATTTGAATATAATATTATTTGTTTGAATTATAACTTGATTACACAATTTTATGAATGTAATTTGAATTTAATATTTGAATGAAATTAAGTGATAAAGAAATTAAGTCAATACGTCAAGTCCAGAATAATATTAACACATAAAATTGCGCTTAGTTCTTGAGTTTCTTGAATCACACTCCAAATTAAATCATAATCGGAATTTGAAAAACAATACTATCCCTTTAGAATGACAATTTTGGAAAAAATTTAAAAAAATTAATTTTTAATTAAATTTTGTGTTTGACAAAATTAAGAAGATAAAAATTTAACTCTTTAGAAGTCTCGTAAGAATTGATTTTACATTAAAAATAAACCTTATCAAAATTATTAATATTTTGTAAGAAATGGTTTCATTTTAAAACTATTTATATTAAAATTATTTAATTAGTTTTTGAAAACTTTATTTTTTTATTTTATTTATTTTAATTTCAATTTTTTTAATTACTAATATTTAATGCATTTATAATTGATATTAAGAAATTTATTATATTATTTTTTTCACTTAAAAAAAGTGTAAATCTTAATTTATATTTTTTTAATGATAAAAAATTATGTAGTGTAAATTTTAAATATTGTAAAAATATTAATAATGGTGTTTAAAAAATATTTTCAATATGAAAGAATATTTTTTATTTATAAAAGAAATATTTATATTTAGTTAAAAACAATAAAAATAATGAAGAAAATAAATCAATTTAAATTTATTATTAATTTATTTAAAATAAATGAACTACATTATATTATCTTAAATTTATTTTAAATAAAGAGATTTTTTTCATGAATTAAAATGAATTGAATTATATTTTCTTACTACAGCTTTCAAATAAAAGCTATAGAAATTAATCTGAATTAACTTTTCATATAATACTATAGCAATTAAATTGAACTGATTTAATATTATTGAATTTTATTGTTATTTTTAATTAATTTTATTTTTTTCATTAATATCACCTATGATCGATAAAAAAAAATCACTTTACAAAGAATTTAAAGTAAAATATAATTATTTTGTAAAATTTAATTTATTTTTGTAACAAAGTACTCAATACTTTGTTTTTAACAAATTGACTACAGAAGTCAATAAAAGAATCATTGGATATTGCTATTATTAACAAGTACTCTACATTTTTATAGATCTATTAAAATATTTTTATCTTTTCTCATATCTATTAAAACGTTCTTATCGTTTTTTTCTGTCAATGAAATAGTTTCTCCTCTTCCTCCTCAAAAAAGAAGAAGAAAAAGAAGAAGATGATGATGAAGGAGAAAAAGAAGAAAAAAGAAGAAAAAGAAAAAGAAGAAGGAGAAGAAGAAGATGATGATGAAGAAGAAAAAGAAGAAGAAAAAAAATCGCCTCCTCCTCCTTAAAAAAGAAGAATAAAAAGAAAAATCGAAGAAGAATTGAAGTAGAATTAAAGAAGAAGAAGAAAAAGAATAATCAAAGAAGAAGAAAATGAATAATCAAAGAAGAAGAAGAGGAAGAAGAATCGATGAGAAGGAAGAGGAGGAGGATGAGGAAAAGAAGAGGGGTAATTTGGTCTTTTACTATATTTTTAATGGCAAAAGTAGACGAAATGACTATTTTGTTGACGGAGAGAAAAGATAAGGATATTTTAATAGGTTTTTGAAAATGTAGGAACCGATTTGTTAATAATAGCAATATTCAGGGACTAAATTATAAATCTTCCATTTAATTATATAAATTATGAAAAAAAAAACTCACACTAAATAGGATACGCATCTAATAATAGGTAATACGATCTTATATTTCAATCAATTTGTGAATCTGAAAACATGAGGAATATTTTTTTTTTTTCTACTTTGTTCTTATTTATCTTATTTTTCCCTCCATGATGACAACCACGTATAGTAAAATCTTATTATCTATTTCATTTAATTTTTAAAATAGTAAATATTAATTAATCCGTAAAGTTTTTGGAATTTAATGAAAAAAGCGATAAACGTAATATTGTTGCTTTATATTTATTTATTTATTTATTTTTATGGTTATGGACTAATAATATTGGTGTTAAATGCAGTGGCGTAATTAGGGAAGAGTCGAAAATAGGTGAACATAGTAGGCCAAGATGGTCTCAATGGCAGTTGACCATGTGATTGAAACCATAGTGTCTGCTCTTCAAAAGGAAGCAACATTGTTAGTAGGCATCAAATATGAACTTGATGAAATCAGGAAAGAACTTGTAAGCATGAAATCTTTCCTACAGGATGCTGCGAGAAAGCAAGTTATGTCAAAAGGAGAGGAGACATGGGTTGCAGAGGTGAGGGACATCGCACACCAAATAGAAGACCTCATTGATGAGTACATGTATTACGTGTATCGGAAACAATATTCCACAGTCGTCCATCGAATTTTTCGTACTCCAAAATCTCTATTGGAGAAGCACAAGATTGCCTCCAAGCTACGACAGATCAATAAAAACATCATAGGCATGGATGAGAGAAGAAAAAGATTTGGAAATGATCGTATAGAAGGTTCCAATGACCACTATGATTCGCCATTGTACCCAAGGGATTTAGCAGTTTTTGTGAAAGAAGATGATGTTGTAGGGTTTGTAGATGAAAGTCGGTTGTTGAAAACATGGTTAATGGACAACAAAAAGCATCAAACACTTATTGCAGTGGTTGGAATGGGAGGATCTGGTAAGACAACTATAATTGCTAAGACCTACAACAATGAAACTGTGAAATCCTATTTTGACTGCTATGCATGGATTACTGTCTCTCAGACATATACGAGAGATGATTTGCTCAGAAAGTTAATCAAAGAATGCCACGGATCAAGGAAGGAACAAGTCCCTAATGATTTGTGTTCAAAGGGCTTCAAAGACCTCGTAGAATTTCTTATGGGTTATTTGAAGCACAAAGCATACTTAGTTGTCTTGGATGATGTGTGGGATATAAGTTTATGGGAAAACATAAAGGCATCACTTCCCAATAATCAATTTGGAAGTCGGATCATATTTACAACTCGAAATGCAGATGTGGGATCTTTTTCTTCTGATGTTAGAACTCACAAGCTCACTATTAACCCGTTGAAGAAGGAAGAAGCTTGGGATCTTTTTTGCATGAAGGCATTCTTACATTATCCTGATAAATCTTGTCCAAAAGAGCTTAAACCTCTGGCATTAGAACTGGTGAAAAAATGCGATGGACTTCCTCTTGCAATTGTGGCTTTGGGTGGTCTCATGTGTTCCAAAAAGTCAACGAGTGAGTGGAGTAGTGTTCGTGACAACTTGAATTGGCAACTAAACAATAATCCAAGGCTAGAAATAGTCAAGAGCATTTTGTTGCTTAGTTTCAATTACTTGCCATCCCCACTTGAGTATTGTTTCTTGTATTGTTGCCTTTTCCCAGAAGACTATAAAGTTCGACGAAAAAGGGTCATTAGACTGTGGATAGCGGAAGGATTTGTTCAAAATGTTGAAAGAGCTACACCACTTGAAGTGGCAGAAAGCTATTTCATGGAACTCACACTCCGGAGCATGCTTCAAGTTGAAAGCCGAAATGCATGTGGGAGACCAAATGCTTGTAAGATGCATGATCTTTTGCGTGAAATTGGCATATCAATATTGGAGAGAGAGAAGTTTGGTGTTGTATATGATGGAAAAGTAAAGATTAACGAATACCAACTTCATCAAGCTCGCCGCATATCTATCCAAACAAATGATGGGGACCTTCAATTGTCTGGCAATATGTCATATCTTCGTTCACTACTTGTGTTTGTGGATTGTTCTGTATCTTTCTCGAAAACATCATTGTCAAACTTGAAATTAATGAGGTCTTTAGATTTGGAAAATGTCGCAATTGATGTATTACCAGAAGAGTTGGGGACTCTATTCAACTTAAGGTACTTGAACTTGAGAGGAACTCAGGTGGCAAAACTTCCCAAATCTATCAGAAAACTCGGAAATCTTGAGAGTTTAGACATTAGAGAAACAAATGTAAAAGAACTTCCGAGTGAAGTAGCTGAGTTGCAGAACTTGTATCATCTAACTATGTTGAGCAAGAAGATTGCAAATACGGACTTCGGAGATTTTCTATTATGTAGTGGAGTGCAAGTACCATTTGAAATTAGCAAATTGAAGAAACTGCAAGTCTTGTACTATATTGAAGCCAAAAGCAATATAATAAGACAACTACGGAGTATGACCCAACTAAGAAGAATGGGCATTTCAAATTTGAGGGAAGCAGATGAACATGACCTGTGCTCTTCAATCCAGAACTTGAAACTACTACGAACCTTGCGTCTCTGTGTAAATAATGAAGCAGAGTTCCTTCCAATGGATGCATTGGAAACTCCCCCACCCCAACTTCAAAACCTTAGTTTAGGCGGAAAACTGAAAAGGGTACCACATTGGTTTCACTCACTTCAAAACCTAACAGTGTTATGGTTGCATTGGTCTAGACTGAAGGAAGATGAGCAATTTTTCAAATCATGTATAATATAAAAAATATTTTTAAAATCATGCAGGATCCGAAAATATTTTCGGATCCTGTGTGTCAACGCTGATAGTTCGCCAGTCATATTGGCGAACCCAGAAGTTCGCCATCAATAATGACGAACTTCATGATGTTCGCCACTATGAGTGGCGAACATAACTTGTTCGGCACCATGGGTGCCGAACAAGTGGAACCGTGCCACATGAGCAGAGCAATCTGCTCGCGTGGCTGCAGCGTGGCATGTTCGGCAATAATGGTGCCGAACATGCATAATTCAATGATTCGTCAGAGATTCCTGACGAAGCATTGACCGCGAAAAGAGTTCGGCACTGATAGTGCCGAACTCTTTTCTGTGCATGCAGAGCCACGCGGCTCTGCATGCACAGTCCTGGACAGAGGAGACTTTGGCTTTAAAGCCGAAGTCTCGCTCTTCTTCTTTCTCTTTCCCCCTTGAAAATTTTTATCCTCCTTCTCCTCTGCGCAGCTCTCTTCTCTCGCTCCATCGCCGGAAGCCTTCATCTTCAGCAAATCTTCTTCTCCAGCAAATCTTCTTCTCCAGCACAAGCGATCTCTTTCCACCAGGTTTTTATTGATCTTATTTTTTATTGATCTTGTTTTTTTTTTAAATATGTATATATAATTTTTTCACTTAATATATAAAAATAAAAACAAAAAATAAAATATTAAATTATGATAAAATAAAAAGAAGTTGTTATATAATTATTAGAAATTATTTTTAGAAAAGCAAAAAATAAAAGCCAAAAATATTATTAATATAAGTGGTTATATAAATATTAAAAATTTAAATAAAGTTAAATTTAATAAATTAAATAGTTAATTTTTTTAATGAGTTAATATTATAGTTATAATAATATTTGTTATAAATATAATAAATTAATTTTATATTTAAGTTATTATAAATTTTGTTAAATATATAATAAAATTAAAGATTTTTAAAATAAATAATAATTAAGAAAATTAAAAGAAATAATTTTTTTAATAAATATAATAAATTTATTATTAAAAATTTTTCATCCGTAATAATGTTTTATTGTTTTATTCTTGTAATATAATAATAAATAAATTATATATTATTAATTTTATGTAATGTTGAAGTTTTTTAAATATTTTATAATAAATAATAAAATTTAATATTTTTTTTAAATATTATAGTATTATTTTTGAAAATATTTCATCTGTAATAATGTTTTATTATTTTGAAATTAATATTTATTTTATTTTTATATCATATTAATAAATAAATTATATAATAGTAATTTTATTATATGTTTCAGTTTATGTAAATATTTTCGAAAATCAAATAAAGTTTAAGATTTTTTAAAAAGTATAATTTCAAAGAAAAAAATATGAAATTTTTTTAAGAATATATATATATATATTTTTTAAATTATGTAATCCGATAGATTTTTTTATTGTTTAAATATAATTTTTTTTGTATTATAATATTATGTATATTGATTAGAAATAATTTTAATTTATGTTTAAGTTATTTTAAATAATTGTTAATATGTAATGAAATTTAATTTTGCTAAATGAATATAATTAAAAATGTAATAAAATTTAATAATTTTTTTAATTGTAAACTCAAAATATTAGAAAAATATTATGTATTGTTTTATTTTTAAATTTGTAATGTGCTGTTAAATTTAGACTTAGTTATGAATGAAATTATGTTGTGATTTTAGGATGAAATATTGGTGTGATGGAATATTTATTGAGATTTTTAATAGAATATTTATTATGATTTTTGGATAGAATATTTTTGAAGTGGTTGTATTTGTTGTGATTTTATGGTATAATATGTGTAGAATATGTATGTTATTGTAGTGTTAAATTATATACATTTATTTAGTGAGTAAATGATGTTTGAATATTGTTTAATTGGTGAATGTGTATTAGTATAACATTTTTTTGTGGTGTGAATTTGTATAATTAGATATGGAAGAAAGGCGCAACCGTCGTGACAGACGCGATTATATTTTACCTGGTCCCAATGATCCATCGTTGCTATATGGACAAGCCGAACATAGGTCTGAGGCTATATGGCAACAAAATATAGAAAGTGGGGCAATAGGTTGTAGAAGAACGGGTACAGTTTTACATTTGGGTGAAATACCAGATCAAATAATACCTTATCTACGACAGTCGGGTTTTTATGGTGTAATCCGGTTAGGTTTTTTTGCATTAGATTGGCACTTAATTACGGCTCTTGTTGAGAGGTGGCGACCAGAGACGCATACATTTATGTTTCCTGAAGGAGAAATGACTATAACCCTTCAGGATGTGGGGCTAATAACCGGGTTGCCTGTCAATGGTGCAGCTGTTACAGGCCGATCACGCCACCATTGGCCTTCAGTTTGTGAGGCGTTATTAGGTGTCGTTCCACCTAATAATGCCATTAGAGGGTGTTATTTGAAACTAAGTTGGCTTGCTGAGGAATTTAGTCAACTTCCCGATGATGCTGATGAGGAAGTTGTTCATAGGTTTGCAAGAGCATACATGATGAGAGTGATTGGATCCATATTTGGTGATACATCTGCGTCGCGGGTGAACTTAATGTTTCTACCTTTGTTAGCCGATCTTGAGGACGCTGGTAATTATAGCTGGGGTGGGGCATGTCTGGCATGGTTGTATAGACAGTTATGTAAGGCGACAAATCCTGAAGTTATGCAAATGTCTGGTCCCTTATTTATAGTTCAGATATGGGCATGGGACCGGATCACAGCGGTATCGCCGGCACTGTCAGACAGAGCACCACATCATGATGCTCCACTAGGCAGCAGGTATGTGATATTATGTAATCGTTAAATTTTATTTCATATTTAATATTAAATATTTAAATAAATATTTGCTAATATAAATTGTTGTGCAGGTGGAGTAATGCCAGACATGTTACGGAGGTAGTCACCCACGTGCTCGTGGAGCTGCGATATCAGCTTGATAGATTATTACCCGAGCAGGTACTAATATTAATAAATGAACTAATATTCTGAACCTACATTAATTATTGCATAACAATTAAATGTTCATTGCAGGTACTTTGGGAGCCGTACAGTGATGGCCTGATTCAGTCGCTGCCCGAATACTGTCGCCAAGGACGGGACATTTGGAGGGCTGTTGTCCCACTTATCTGCTTCCATATTGTGGAGTGGCATCAGCCGGATCGTGTCATGCGACAGTTTGGGATGCAGCAGCATATTCCTGCTGAACCTCATCAGTCTGCTGCACTACACGATGTGGATTTGCGTAAAAGCGACACGAACTGGGCAGAAGTCCACTCTCATTGGATCGCGCGCTGGAACACACGGGATACAAGAATAGTCACTGGCCCGCCAGCAACAGAGCCACTCCATTTCCATTCAGAGTATATGGAGTGGTACCGTAGGGTGTCCAGACGCTGGATTTCAGTGAAAGGAGCGGCAATGGGAACCGGGGTAAAAAATAATTGATTTTGATTTGTCATTTTCAACATTAATAACTGCATATTCTAAAATATGTAATTTCTTCTATGTTGTGCAGGAGGATGGTCTGGAGCACATGTACGCTATTGCTACAAACCCGACCACGGGGAGTATGACAGCTATGTGTGACCTCATACAGTCTGTTTCATTCTGTATGATGGAAGAGAGGCGGCAAACACAACTGCCAGCTCCACATCGAGCACCTGCTGCACCGTCCAACATGGATGACCCAGATAACCCGCCTATTCCCGATTCTGTGGCACGTGGTAGTCGGGGTAGGGCTGGTGGATATGGTAGGGGCCGAAGAAGGGGTCACATCCATGCTGAACAAGGTGATAGGGATGTGAATCCAGTGCCTCCCCCTATGGAGTATCATCGGTCGCAATCATTCCACGAAGATCAACCCAGTTCATCTAACGTGCCCATCTCATCTCATGTGCCTTCTATGTTTAATCCCGGTGCTTATGGTGTCCCGTACACGCCAATGGGATCAGTGTTTCCTGCATTTGCGCCCGAGCCTATGCATGCACCATCGTCTTCGAGACAGTTTCATATGTCAGGCGGAAGTGCACAAAATATTTTTTCGGGATATAACGCTGGATTAGGATATGGCCCGAGTGGTGTCGGTCAGTTTAGACATTCAGATCCTTCTGCTGCTGTCGTGCAAGATCTAGACGTAAACGCACCGGCACAGGAAGAACTTGATCCTGAACAGTTATTGGCACCAGGACCATGGCGAGGTCGCTTACGGGCTCCACATGAGAGGAGACATCGAGGCTGTGGTACTGGTGGTCATCACTGACTGTGAGTTGAATATGTATAAAATAATTTATTTTAGTTAAATTATTTGCATTACGATTAGTTTAATTTCTTGCTGTGTTATTAGTTGAGCCTATTGTAAGATATTGATTGAGTGTTACGATTCACTTTTATTCTGGGAAATGCAGGTGATAATTATACATGATAGGTTTTTCTGGGGAACTAGAGGAAGGTGCTTTTGAGTTCGTTCTAGATGTCAAAATGGTGCGTGAGATTATTTCTATTGATTTAATTATGTGTTCAGATTGTGTTATTTATGTAATTATTGTATTGATTTTGTGTTGTATAAAATATTGTGTTGAGATTGTGTTGAGATTGTGTTGATGTAAGAATAGGTGTATGAAATAAGGTTGAAGTTTATAGAAGTGTGCTATTTCTATTCACAGGTGGAAATAAACCCATATTTCAGGGGAAATTCTGCCGGATTTTTGGTATAAGAAGAAAAAGGGAATTGAATTACATTTAAAAATGAAATGAACAATAAACATATTCTCATAATTGAGCATGATTTAAATGCTACCAATTATACCATGTGATTACTACTTCATTTTGTGTTGCTTCTGTAGGTTTCTGGTGTTTACTCAACAGATGATCTTGGCGTGAAGTTGGAAATGACTGCTGATAATAGAATGAGTTTGAGTTGTAATCATATGCTTAATAATAATTTATGTTATGTTAAATGTTTTAATGCTTTTCAATTAATGGTTGCAAACTCTAGTAATTATTTATTAGTCATATAAAAAATTTTGTTGATTGAAAATGTGTTGATATAATACATTGTGTTGATCTATAAATTAAACTTTGATTAAAATTAATTTAAATTTATAAATTAACTTAATTTAAATATATAAATAAAATTAATTTAAATGTATAAATAAAATTATAATAAATGGTAAAAAATTAATTTTAATTTATTAAAATTATAAGTTTAGAATATAAGCTTAAAGCTTTTGCTTTTTTTGAGTTAAATGAGACAGTTTGGGTACATTTTGGTAGGAGAAATTTGTTCTATCATTCAATATTTACTAGTCGTTTCAAATTATGGAAGACTATTCAAAATTTAATTTAATTATTTAAAATCATATGCCACTAGTATTCACAATGTTACTATAATTTAATTAACTATAAAATATGGAAGATTTTACTAAAAAATTAAACAAATATAAAAATAATTCCGCATATTATTCTAGTAGTTAATGCTAACTATAATCGGCAAATAAATCAGTTTTTAACCCAAAAGGAACATATTTATATATTTAATTGAATTCTTTACAATATCTATCTACTTGGTGCCCCACCCATACATGTTTTCTTATTGTGCCCTACCCTGCCACATATTGAGCAATGGACTCTGGATGTTTCATTTATTTTGTTTGACCTCCAGTCCATCTCATTACGTATTCGAGAAGATCTCGGACGTCCCTTCTTTCTGATCCTAGAAATGTCAGGCACATGAGGAAGTCCATCTGTTGGAGGCCAATAGTCAGGGTGTCCAAGAGGGTGGAATGTGTACGCGTAACATTGCATGGTACGATCTAATTTATAATACTCAGATATAAACTGTTCGTAGTCAATTGAATGGGACATGCATGCGGCAATTGCATGTGAACATGGTATCCTCATCTCCTGAAATTTACCACATGTGCATGTTTGATCCATGAGTTTGACCACTTGTTTTTGCCTACCATTTGCTGTAATTATTTCACAAACCATGGTCTGACTGTTGAACCGTCTAACTCTATGTCCATTGGCTTTAATGGCATTAGCACGCAGAGTTTCACTGCAAGACTGAGTGAAAACATAGCCCTTACTTTGTTGCTCCAAAAAAGTTGTCCTCCGCGTATCAAAATAATGAACACATTGGAAAAATATTTTTTCCACCATTGCCGTTATAGGCAACGCTCTAAATCCTTTCATCATGCCATTCAGAGATTCAACCATATTTGTTGTCATCACGCCATACCTCTGTCCACCATCGTGTGATCTTGTCCACTTCTCTAAATTTGTCTTCATTGCCCAATCGTATGATTCAGGATGCACCTCCCGAATATTATTCATTGCTTCGTAAAACTTTCTTTTCTGATTTTCATTCGCTGATATAAAGGACAAGTTCATAAAATTAAAATTAGCATAAGTAAGATGTGACATTAAATTTTTAAAATTATGCATAATTTGTATTGAAGCATGAAACATACCTGCCTTGCGCAACGCTTCCTTTATTGCTGCATTTTTGAATGTCTTATTATAATTACTCAAAAAATGCCTTATGCAATAACGATGATGACCAGCTGGAGGTTGCCACCAGTCTTTCTGCATCGCCTTCAAAATACCAGCATGTCGATCTGAAATTACACACAAATCTTCTCGGTTGGTTACAAAGATCCTTAAGCAATCCATAAACCATGACCAATTGTCCCCGTCCTCCTTATCCACAATGGCAAAAGCTAATGGAAATAGTTGATTATTTCCATCAAGTGCGGTTGCACACAGTATACACCCGGTGTATTTTCCGTATAAGAATGTCCCATCGATTGAGATAACAGGTCGGCAATGTTTAAATCCCTCAATCGATTGCTTAAAAGCCCAAAACATACGGTCAAATACACGACACATTGGATTTAATCGTTCATTTATCCAATGTGGATTATCTTCAATCATGTATACTGTTTCTGGGTTAAAGTGATGAAGAGCAGTCATGAATCTACGCAAACGACTGTATGATTCATCCCAACCCCCATAAAGCCTTGCAATTGCCTTCTGCTTAGCTTTCCATGTTTTCTGATAAGACGGCTCGTATCCATATTTATCCCGCACTTCAGCTTGTAGGGCAGCAATTTTTATATCGGGCTGCTGTTCAATTAATGCAAAGATAAATGAACAAATAAAATTTTCATCCAATTGGCTATGGTTTTTTGTCACCTGAGGATTCGTACATGTGTGTGGTCCACTGTATCTCGTAATCTTCCATACATCCTCTCCTTCTTTCTTGGATGCTCGAAGCCTCCATGCACACCCACTGTCTTTGTCTTTACACTTTATGGAATAAGTCTTCTCTCTTGTTTCATGATAACAAAATTGATGATGATGTCTCAGATGATATTCTTTTGCAGCCGCAGCCACTGCATCTCTCGAAGAAAATATCATCCCAACTGAAAACTCTTTAGAAGGATCCCAAAAGGAACGACCTTCTGGCCTATCATAAGGATCTACCCTCAGCAAATCGAAGTCTATTTCTGCATATGGGGGGGGATGAACAACAGGCACAATAGGATTAGAAAATTGTGTGTTGTAATATCGAGACTCACTCCCACGATCCTCCTGACCATTGTCATCATCATCATCCTCAGTAGACATCCATGAATCATCGTCATCGTCATCATCATCTTCGTCCTCATCCTCGTTCTCATTCTGTACTGTATCAGATAAATTAATTGATGGCCCTGCAAGACTATCAGATAAACCATAATCATGAACAACATTTTGTTCTTCACATGGTTCATCATTTGATTCCACAGCAGTTCCAGATGGACCAATATCAGCATCGTCATTTGTAGTATCAACATAACGAAGTATCTTAACATATATTTCAATACCAGGTATACCACCAATTAGATATAAGTAATTAAACATACTAGATATATCATCTTCACCCCATATCTCCATACATTCAAATTTCAAGGATCCATCAACAATTATAGGCTTTCTAAAACTAATTGTCTCTATAAATTCATTACTCCCGGATATTCCAATTGCACGAGCAATTTTACCAACAAGTTGATTAAAACTTATCTGTTTACCCATTGGAATAATCTTTGAAAAACCTCCTTCATAATCGTAATCATTACAACTATTTATAATATTACCATCCCAATGAATATTAGCATATGCAGGAACCGCCATTTCTCTGATAAAAAAAAAAAAATTCATTTTACCACCATTTACTATATATATATAAAAAAATAAAAATTTAGAATATAAAATATTTATAACTTACCTGCGTTTCTTCTTTTGTAGTCGAATCGATAAGAGTAGAAATAAAATTTTTGTGAAATTTATAGAGGGAAAGAAATAATTTATAGAATGAAATTTATTGAGATATAATGCAGATTTAAAATAAATTATAAAGTGATGGATGGAGTAATTTATAGGGAGATTGAAAATAAAAGTGATTAGAAATGAAAAATGAGAGTGATTGGAATGGATGGCGTATTTTATAGAGAAATCAAAAATAAAAGTGATCGGAAATGAAAAATGAGAGTGATTGGAAATGGGATGATGTATAGAGCGCCGGAGGGGGAATTTATAGGCGGGGAGTTCGGCACTAACCCTGCCGAAGTAGGGTCACGGACCGTAAAATCACGTGCATGCACCAGCGTGCAATAATGCCGTACATGCATGCGTGCTGGTACATGCATGCCTCTCTGCTTTTTTTTTCTTGGGGGGCCACGTACGGCCCTGCATGCACTAGTAAGCTCTTCTGCCGAAGAGCTTTCTTCTTGAATAAAAAATAGAACGCTTTATTAAAATAGTTTTAAAAATAAAAAACAAAATAATTTTAAAATTAAAATTGGAACGCTTTATTAAAATAATTTTAAAATAAAATATAAAATAATTTTAAAATAAAAAATAAAACGTATTAAATATTTTCAAAAATTAAAACATTATATTTTTAAATAACCATTAAATTTTATTATTTCTTAATTTATATTTATTTAAAAATTTTTAAATTTTATTATTAACAGTCAAATAAATTTTATTTTCGTAGAATATTTAAATTTAGAAATTATTTTAATTTCAAATATATAAATTCATTAAATAATAAATTAGAAAATTTATATTTATAAATTATAATAATAATATTAATATATTTTAATTAATATTAAAAGATAATTTTAATTTATTATAATATTTTATTAATTTTTGTAAATTTTTTTGAATATATATTTATTTTATACATATTTTTTTCAGGCTACAGAAATTTATTCGGCAGTAGTTATGCCAAACAATTTCCTATGCCCCATAGTTAAAAAATTCTTTTATCATTTTGTTTTGTTTTATATTTTATTTTTATTTAAAATATATGATAGTTAAAAAATATATAATTTTAAATATATAAAAATTAATATTATTATTTTTTAATTGATAGCAATAAATAAATTTTAATTTTTTAATATATTTTATTAATTTAATTTTTTACATTTATAATTAATTTAATTTTTTAAATTTATAATTATTTTAGATATTTTATTTTCATGCTTCAGAAATTTTCCTGTAGCATGTCACGCCTGCATGCACCTAAGCCAATGCACGTGCATGCATACAGGGCCTGCAGGGCCGTGCAAGCCATCTTTACTCAGCTAAAGATAAAGGGTTCGGCACTTATAGTGCCGAACAGTTTCTTCGGTCAAAATCTCATCAGAGATTCCTGACGAAGCCTTGATCCTATCTCTGACGAGGCCTTGATCCTCGTGCGTGTTCGGCACCTTGGGTGCCGAACATGCCACGCCTGCAGCTCCCTCGTGTGTATTCGGCACCCTGCAGCCACGGGAGAGCCACGGGAGCAGCTTCGTTGCTTCGGTGGCACAAATGAGGCTTGTTCGGCACTCATATTGCCGAACAAGCGTAGTTCGGCACCCATGGTGCCGAACTTTTCATTCTTCGGCAACATAAGTGCCGAACAAGAATGTTCGCCAGTATGACTGGCGAACTATCAGCGTTGACACACAGGATCCGAAAATATTTTCGGATCCTGCATGATTTTAAAAATATTTTTTATATTATACATGATTTGAAAAATTGCTCAAGGAAGATCTACTCCCTCAAGTTGCCGCACTACCTAATTTGGGATGTCTTTATCTAATTAATTCCTTCGTGGGAGAAAGTCTACATTTCTACAGTGGCTTTGATAAGCTTAAAGAGTTATTGTTGGTTAATTTTCCTCAGCTGAAAGGAATAATTATAGAGAAGGGAGTTATGCCAGATATTCAAAAATTGTGGATCGATTCTTGCTTTGCGTTAAATGCAGTGCCTCAAGGTATTGAATTCCTTATCAATCTTCAAACTTTGTGGTTATCAAACTTTTCTTCAAGGCTTATAGATGTAGAAAGCATAGATCATTCAAAGTTGCAACACATCCCAAATGTCAAGATCATGGAGCATAGAGGTGAGCTTCCACAAACACAAACACATAAAATTCTAATCAAAGAAAGTCTGTGTCCTTATTCTAACAATTTAAAGTAACATCTTAGACTGAGCATAAAAACTGTAATGAAGGATTCTATGTGGGGTTTTCTGATTTCTAATAAATTCAGCTTAGTACGCTGAAAGAATAAGTTTATTTATATTAACTATTCGTTTGTCTGCACCTTATATAGATTTTAAATTTTTTAAATTATTATTATATTTATTATATTTTAATTATTTATATTTATTAATTTTTTATAATTATTTAAATTAAATAAAATTTTAGTTTGATGATATTTTATATAATTTTCTATATCAAATTTTTTGTCACAACTCACATAAGAGAAGATGAACTTGTGATAATTTTTATTAAACCCATTTTAAAATACACTCATTTTTTGTGTTTTAATTTTTTTATTATAATGTAAAATTAAAAAGTATCACTTTAATAATTTTTATAATAATTTTAATCAATTATATATATTTATTCTATATAATTATTCACATCGAAAAAATATATAATATTTATTAATTAGATTATATAGATATATTTTTAAAAAATTGTCAAATTAATAAACAACATTGTGAGATAGTTTATTTTTTATTCTAATAAAAAATAAATTACTAAAATTATATTTATAAAAATTGGATAAACACCACATAACAAGATATTTGAACAATAAAAGAAAATCACTTTCACCCATATTTATATAGCAATTATTTCATAACAACAGATTATGTAAAAAGTTTATACTCACAATGTTGTTTATTAATTTGACAATTTTTAAAAAATATATCTATATAATCTAATTAACAAATATTATATATTTTTTCGATGTGAATAATTATATAGAATTAAAATTATTATAAAATTATTAAAGTGATACTTTTTAATTTTACATTATAATAAAAAAATTAAAACACAAAAAATGAGTGTATTTTAAAATGGGTTTAATAAAAATTATCACAAGTTCATCTTCTCTTATGTGAGTTGTGACAAAAAATTTGACATAAAAAATTATATTAAAAATCATTAAACTAAAATTTTATTCATTCATGCAGATAAAAGTATAGTTAATATAAATAAACGCATTCCATTTAAAAATAATAATAATAACTAAACTCATTCTTTCAGCGTATTAAACTGAATTTATTAGAAATTTAATAAAATACTAATTAGATTTCGTCTGAAATTTTAATTAATATTATTTGATTAGGATAATATAAGAGAAAATATAAGCCGAAAACCTACAGTTTTATTGAAATTTTTCAAAAATTATAAAATGATTTTCTAATAGTCAAGTGAGACTATTTATAATATAAATAAAATCTTCATAAGTAAAACTATAAAAATATTTAAAAAATTAATTAAAAGGCAAAATTGCTCTAAATTATAAATTTTCATATCTTACATATCGAAATTCTCTTCTCAAATTTGAAATGCCCATTCTTCTCGGTTGGGTCATACTCCGCAGTTGTCTTATCAATATATTTAACAATTGTTAATTGTGACACTTAACAATTTCTTATCAATATATTTTTAGATATCAACTTTATACATATACTAGTTTAATTTTCGTATTATATGCAGATACTTATAAAATTATATTGAAATTAATATCTCTAGAAACCTTAATAAATGATTAAAAAAATTCAATTTAATGAGAAAAATAAATTACATAAATAATAAGAGATAAAAAGAATAACTTACATAGAAAAAAAAAGTTACAAAAATAATAGAAAAAAATAATGACTTATATAAAGGAGGAGGAGAAGAAAATAAATTTAGAAAATTTTCTTTTTTAACTTGAAGTCTTGGATAAAATGTTTCAACTGCATTTACTACAAAGAAAATTATAAAATATAATTAAAAAAATAAAATCACAAAAAATAGAATGCTAAATAAAAGAATATTTTTTTTTAAGTGAAAATTGGGAGAGTAGAACATGAGATTTCTCAAATTTACTCAGATGTATTACTAGACTAAACATGTGAGTGTAAATAAAAAAAATTTTGAATTGCTTATATATATATATATATATATATATAATTCAAAAAATTCTAAAAATTTAGTTTAAAAGGTTAGATGATTAGATTAGAACGATGTTTGTTTGAATAGAATTAGGTTACATGAATAAATTAAATTATGATTAAAAAATATAATTAAGTTAACTAATCAAAATATAAAAAAGAAATTAAAATTTTATTAAAAAAGAAAAATAGAATATTGAAATTCAAATAATTCAAAATTTTAAAAGTTACATTTTAGTATGATTAGGTTAAATGATTAAATTAGATCATACTAGTTTTATTAGAACTAGATTAGATAATTAGATTAGATTGCGTTTTTAAAATTTTCAATTATCATAATATAAACTAAATATTAAATTAAAATTGACAAATAAAAATAAAAAAAAAATAAAAACTTAAAATTTTCTGAAAAAAGAAAAATATAATACTGAATATGGAAAAAATTCTTGAACTTTCTTTTTGTTTCAGCTTTAATATAGATATATAGACCGGCAGGATACCCGCTCTATGCACCACAATAATTAATATTTATAAATTCAATGTTATAATTATATTTATTAATATTTATCTTTATTTAGATTTTATTCTGAAATTTATTTGACTTTCTAAATAATGATTAACTATTAGTATTATTAAATTAATCTATATCTAAACTTTTTCTCAATTTGATTACTTGGGTTAAATAATTATACTCTCTAATGTGATAAAACTATAAAATTGAACTGCTTTCAAATTTAATTTAATAAATTATTTTAAAATTAATTAGTGATGAATTTTATAATCACTATTTCAAAATTTTCTCATTTTACATGACTTTTTTTATCGTTTAAGTTATTGAAAACTATTCTCTATGTGATTTTTTGAAAATTATTTTTTATTTGTAAATACAACTATTTTCAATTTGGATTGTTAGTACAAATTTAAAAATTTCTAACTTATGTATTGATATATTATTTTTAAATATCAATTATAATCAAGCACTTATCGAAAATTTATGATAAATATAAAAGCAATACTTTATAATATAAATATATTAAATTATATTTATATTTGTAATAATAATTATTAATAATTTTAAAATATTTATTATGAATAAGTATTAATAATAATAATAATTTACATTATGCATTTTTATTCCTAATTAAATGAAAATAATTATAAGTAATTAAAATTAAAAAATTGTAAAAATAATAATAAATATAATTTAATTTAATTGAAAAGTTCTTCATATGTCACTTTTTAATTTTTAAAATATGGCACATGTGGTTGAAAAGAATTCTACATATCACTTTTTAATTTTTAAAGAATATCACATGTCGAAAATCATGTCGAAAAAAAAAAAAGAAACTTGGTATGTGTAGATTATGTCAATTGCTCTTTTAATTATACTTGTTCAATAAAACTGGGCCTTTAGTAATCAATTATTGCTATACCAACATATAAATATAAAATTCTAATTTTAATGAATTGAATGTATAATTTAATTTATACTATAATAGCTTTAAATATATAAAGAAGACTTAAAATATTTAAATATATAATTAATATTTTCAATATATAACTAACTTTGTTATGAATATTAATAAGATATCGATAGAATTGCAAAACTTATCGATTTTCCTTATTAAATTTAATGATTTTACTATGATTTTAATATAAATAATTAATTTTTATTTAAAATTTAATTTTAGATAAATTTTTGAGCGAAAGTTAAAAAAAGAACGAAAAGAGACTGAATGAGAAGATTTTCAGACTGAGAATTACAGTCATGGGTAAGTCTATAGCCCAAGACGATGGACAACTCCAGATTTCAAAAAATGCCACCTCAATCCGATTTTTCCAGTTGTACAAGGATAAAATCAGTTTCAAATGGGAACAAATACAATCAAATTAAGATAAGGTAAGAATAAGATAGTAGTAGAGTTTATTTTAAATTCATGATTTTTATCTTTTTATTAGGGGAAAAACCTATGTAAAACTGTTCAAGAATTAACCTAACATCATATTTATTCTTTTCGGTTGAACGTTAAATCCAAATTGAAGTTTTATTCAAGTTGTGAGATTATGTGATTAAATTCTCTTAATCTCATATCTATTTTCTATTAATTTTTTTTTTCGAGAAACACCACCTCCATTGTTATCCTCTTAGGAATTTGAGGCTTGGAAAGACAATATACTGCTAATTAACCCAATTAAATCCGTAATTATTTAATAATAAGTAGCAATCAATATATTCATTTGTGTTAACGAATTAGTAAATTTGATTTAAATAATTCGTGTGTTATTATTGATTAAGTTTGGGTTCTTCTCTCTTAAAACAGTTAAATAATTAAATCTATATACGTGTTGGGGTTGTTAGTTAACTAGGAATTAATTTAAACGCAAAGCGGATTAATTTAACCATAAGGAATAATTGATGGGATTCGCGTGTTTGACCACTCTAACTAAACAATAGATATAAAATGAATTATTTTTCTAATCAATGATCAACTGCCAAACCTCTCCATTTGATTACCTTCAGCCTTTTTTTTTTTGTTTGCTTGGACAAGGCAAAATCAATTTTTTCAAATAAAAATTCCCTTCTCTCTTTTTTACTTTATACCATTCTTCTTATTCAACTAGTCATTTAAATTAAAAAGAGTTAAAAGTCTTTGTGGGATCGATACTCACTTACTTATCTACAAATTCATATTGAATCCACGAAAGAGAGAAAAGTTTTAATTGATGAATTCGACACCCATCAAATTTTGGCACCATTGCCGGAGACCTTTAACAGTTTGTTTTTATTTTTATGATCAGGTCTGAAAATAGCAGATTTCAGTTTGATCCAGAAATCGAGAAGACTGCAAAAAGGTTGAGAAAAGCAACCAAGTTACAAAAGTAGGCCAATTCGGGAGCCTCTCAACCATCTACCCAATCCCTTTTGCGCACCGAAGACATCACGTCTTCAACACCAATTGAGCCTCCAATTGACACCAACCGAAGAGACACAATGGCCGCAGCTGTTGCCACTAAAGAACAATCCCTTTGCATCACATACCAAATGTTGAATGCATCCTTGAAATTGCGAACAAGTATGATTCATATATTACCAAAATTCCAAGGTTTAGAGAATGAAGACCCCATCGTCATCTAAAAGAGTTTTATATGGTTTGTTCAAGTATGAAACCACAAGATATAACTGACGAGCAAATAAGGTTAGTAGCTTTTCCTTTTACTTTGATTGAATCCGCTAAGGATTGGCTCTACTATTTGCTTCCAGGTTCAGTCACCACTTGGGCACATATTAGAGACTTATTCTTAGAAAGGTTTTCTCCAGCAACCAAAGCATCATCTATAAGAAAGAAAATAAGTAGAATCAAACAAAGAAAAAATGAAACTTTATATGAATATTGGGAACGTTATAAGAAATTAACTGCAAGTTGTCCAAAACATGGAATCACTCTAAAACAGCTTAACCTTCACTTCTACGAAGGACTTTTGCCATTAGAACGAAGAATAATAGATGCTGCTAGTGGAGGAGTCATTGCGGAAATGGAACCTGAAGAAGATAAAACTTTAATCTCTAAATTAGCTGCCAACTCTAGACAGTATGGCTGAGATGATGACATTCCTAAGAATGCGAATGAGATAAGTATTGCATCTTTAAATTCTAAAATTTGACAACTTACCATTGCTATCCAACAGTTGGCTGCAAGAAATAATGTACAAACTTGTGGTATTTGCAAACAAGCCGATCATCCCATAGATATGTATCATACCCTTCAAGAAGATGTACAACAGGTTTATAACATTGGAGGATTCAATGGATAACAAAGAAAGTATGACTCGTTTTCAAGCACTCACAACCTGGGGTGGAGAGATCATCCAAACCTTAGCTATAGGAATTGACGACAAAAATTCTAGCCAAGAGCAAACTATCAAGCTGCAAAATCAGGTATGTCTCTAGAAGACCTTGTTCAATCTCTTGCTAATAGCACTCTTGCTTTTCAACAGAAAACGAAATCAAGTATATAGAATTTGGAAAGTCAAGTGAGTCAACTTGCTACATCAATGAGCAAGCTAGAATCTCAAAAGAAATTGCCCTCCCAAACTGTGCTAAATTCAAAATAAAATGCAAGCGTAATTACGCTGCAAAGTGGGAAGGAGTTGGAATCTGCCAGCCTGAAGAGGGTTGTCTAAGGCAGTACGAAGGACCTGATACCAGAAGTAAAAATAGAAATTTCAGCAAAAAATCAGCCTAAAAAATCAAAGGTAGAACAACCCCCAATTTAGGTAATACGTCCTCCTTTTTCTAAAAGATTTACTCAATCAAAAAGAGAAAAGGAAGAAAAAGAGATCTTAGAGATTTTTTGCAAAGTCCAGGTAAACATACCCCTTCTTGAAACCATAAAGCAAATATCCAGGTATGCGAAATTTCTAAAAGTCTTTTGCACTAATAAAAGAAAATTATATGGGCACGAAAAGATTAAAGTGGGGGAGAATGTATCAGCTGTACTTGTATCAGCTGTACTTCAAAGAAAGTATAGCTAGAACGAAAATCGACGTGCATGAGGGCATGCTCACAATGGAGTTTGATGGAGAAGAGATAAAATTTAATGTATATGATGCAATGGAGCATTCTGATAATAATTTTTCTCTTTGCAGCATAGATATTGTTAATTTTCTCGCTCAAGAAGTATTTGGATTAAGCAAGGAAGACAAGTTAGAGGTAGTTTTAACCAAAAACTTGACAATAGACTGCCTTGATAATAGCACATCGCAATTCAACGAAGAAATCAAAGAAACAGCCCACTCATTGGACACTTTAAGCCACAGGGCACCAGAACTTGAGTTAAAAATGCTTCCAGCTCATTTGAAATATGAATTTTTGGGAAGTAATAATACACTTCCAATCATAATCACCTCTAAGTTGAATCCTTTAAAAGAAATGAAGTTAATTTGGGTAATGAATGAATACAAAGATGGAAGAAGATGGAAGTGGATGAAATCTAACATGCTACTGAAGTCTAGCCTAGGACAATAAACAAGAGCACTGCTTGGGAGGCAACCCAAGGTTACAGGTATGCCCCATCCTGTAGAGTTACCAGTGAGTTTCTTTTAATTTTTCAGTTTCAATATTTTTTTATGTTATTTTTAAAGCAGATTAAACCTTCTAGACAATTCTAGACTTAATGGGACCTTTTTAGTGGTAAGTTATTATTATTTTTTTAACTGCTCCAAAGGAAGGTAAATTCTATTCTACTTGGTTTTATTTTTTTTACAAAAAGAGAAATATAAATTAACCCTATTTTTCTTTCTTTTTTTCCTTAATCTCTTTCTTCCTCGCGGGTCTCTCCAAAATTGCAAGTTCCTCAATGACGAATAACCAGTCCGATGCTGCTGATCAGACAAATGCTGCCCCTTCGATCAAAGGCTGCTCCTCATCGCACCGATGCCAGGCCTCATTGACGACACCAGCAACCTTGGCGATTGGTTTGCGCGTGCCTGGCAGATTCGTAGTCGCGTCCCCAATGGCGGCCACACCATTCTCTCCAGTCGCTGAGCCAACAGCACGGTCCTCGGCACCTTCGTCGCCGTCCCTGATGCTGCCATTCTCTTCATCGGCCACAACCACGTGACAGACGTGTTCACAGGTGAAAGCTAAGACGCCTATCCAGTGATGATGATGAAAAAAGAATGGGAGGTAAAACCCAAGATTCTAAAGCAACTCCAAGTCCTATCATTCCACCACGATCACGCTTATTTTGAACAGAGGACAAGTCAGCGCCAATAACCTTAGTAGCACCTCTAGAACCTGATGATTAAATCCTCCTAGTCAGAATTGAGGTAAAAATGCACAATATTGATGCAAAGTTAGATGCCATCCTCTCTCACTTGGGGTTACCCATACCCTAACCACCACCAGCCTGAGTTTTCGACGACTTACTCCTCAGGGAAGTTCTCTTTGACTCACTTTTAATTTATTTGTGAACTTTCCTTGTTGCTTGAATTTTGTCTACATTGAGAACAATGTGAGGAGTAAGTGTGGGGGGGGGGAGGAGGGGAAGAAATGGTTAGAATAGAAGTGTTTTTGTGATTGGTTGATAGGTTGATGTACATATTTTTCTGCTATGTTCTGAAAATTTTTTTTGTTATGCTATTTCTGCACAATTTTTCTGCTAATTTTCTGCTAATTGCTAGAGGTTTGCTCAAGCCTGTAAGATTTTCTGTTTCTTAGCAGTTTCTCAACACTTGCACTTTCTGAATTATTTCTCGAATTTTAATTTTTCTGGGTTTTTTCAGTATTATTTTTAGTTTTAAATTTTATTCAAAAAAAATTCACAAAATTCAAGTTCTTATATCATTTGTATGTTAGCTTAAATAGAATAAATTCATTATTGTTCATTTTGTTAGTTTTATTTTTAAGGCTTGTTCTGAAAGCTTATGAAGTATGGTTCTTATTTAAATAATTGATAATGAATGCATATTCTTTTAAATGAGTTGTTGCCCTTTGTTGAGAATAATTTAAAGGACATTATCTAGACCATATGATTATGTGAAAATTAAGAGGTATAAAAAAAAAAAAAGTGCAAAAGCAAAAAAATCAGAAATTAATACACTCCTATAACTCATTCCTCTAGTTACTTGATTATTTGGTTACCAACCCGATGGCTCGAGTGGTGCGGTACTTGATGACCCCTTAAGGTGATTCCGTATGGAAAAATCAGTGTTTGGGAGAGTATCACCCCTTTGTGGGCCGTTTAAAAACTCGCCCCATTTGTTTTAATTTAGTGATTATGAGTGAAGCTAGTAGCCATCTGAGCTGAATAATTTGGGACAAGTGGCTCAGTAATCATTTATTTCATGTTTACTCCATCGGTTTCATACAAGATATAGTAGAAAAGTGTAAAAATAAGTCCTTTAAGTCGTTAAATTTTATTGGTCTAAGAATTTCTAAGATTCTATTCTTTCAAAAGGGTAATTTAATAACATATGACATTCTAATATTTTGTTTACTTGAAATTAAATTGAGGACAAACTTTATGTCTTGAGAAACACGCTTACATGAAACTTGTTGAAGTGAATTTTGGTAAATTTAAGCTATTTTTGCTATCATTCTATTGCATGACAATTTGATTATTTGTTTTGGACAAATTAAATTTCAGATTAGTTGAGGACATGGCTATGTTTTATTGTTAGATTTGAATTTCTATGCTTGAGGACAAGCAAAGGTGCAAGTGTGGAGAAATTTAATAAGTTGCAAAATTCACTACTTTTTTCTTATTAAATTCCATGATTTTGCTATAATTTTGATATAAATAATTAATTTATACTTGAAATTTGATTTTGGACAGGTTTTTGAGCGAAACTTGAGAAAAAGAACAAAAAGAGGCTGAATTAGAAAATTTTCGAATTGGGGGATTACAGTCTTTGGCAAGCTTATAGCCAAGGCGACGGACAGCTCCAGATTTCAAAAAATACCACCTCAATCCGAATTTTCCAACTGTACAAAGATAATATCATTTTCAAATTAGAGCAAAATAAGAAAATATTTTCTTAGAAAATGTTTA
Source organism: Manihot esculenta (assembly GCF_001659605.2). Classification (NCBI taxonomy): domain Eukaryota; kingdom Viridiplantae; phylum Streptophyta; class Magnoliopsida; order Malpighiales; family Euphorbiaceae; genus Manihot; species Manihot esculenta. The sequence goes on along the minus strand of NC_035178.2, from coordinate 15,025,495 downwards.
CTGTGTGAAACAATTAACGGAGGCTAAATTCTTGATCATTATAGAGATAGAAAGGTTAAATATATATTTACAATTAAACTGTTGTATACTTAAATTATTGAACACTTAGACTTTATTTATTTCATAAAAAATATTTTTTATATTTTTTATATTTTTTATATTTATATTTTTAATTAAAGTAAAAGTAAATCATTTTAAGGAAAATGATTTTTTTAAGAGGAAATAATTTTATTTTGAATATTTTATATGAAGATATTTATATAATGGAGACTTAAATTTATAAAAAGTTGATCACATATTACTTACCACATTTAAAATTTTGTTGATTTTATTCTAAATTTGTATAAATTAACGAAATTAGATGTTAACAATTTTTTCGTTTTATGAAAATATAGAAGTAATTAATAAAAAGTGGAAGGATTTTTAATTTTTTTTAACAAGTCATTAATTATATAGTTAATTTGTATTTAATTTTTAATGATTTTAGTTTGTTCAATAGATTATAATTTTTATTTAATTTTATAATAGATTAATCTTAATAGTATAGAGGTATGGATCTCCACAGCTCAGTATTAATAATCTTCTTAGTATATAAATTTGTTTCTTTTCTCAATGAAATACACAGAATTTCTTCACTACGTGGTATCATAGCTCTCTATTTATTAGGTTGTATTGTTCATAAGTAATGTTCATATGCATTCTTCATGGATATATATTATTCATCAAACTCTTCACATATATTATAAAGCAAGATTCTGAGCCTTAGGAAATTTTTTTGTTTGTTCTTTCTCTGTCACCAAAACTATTGTCATCCTAAGTGATCTGTATAGGTGGTTGTTGCTAGCCACATCTTAAAGTAGCTTTGTCCTTTAGGTGTTACTGTGCATTTTGGTGCTTTTGTAAGTATATTATGGAGTAACTTATTTTGTGCATTCTGTATACTTCATGAAATTGGGTACCAAGTTTTGGTAAATTTACCTACAGAAGATGGGTGTTTCAAATGAAAGTTAATCCTAATAATTCAAGCATTTTATTACTAAAATGTAATGCTTATAATTATGGTGTTTATTTTTCTAACGCTCTGTCTCCGATATGAAAACTTATTCCAATTCGCCTATTCATTTATATGATAATTATCTATAATTAATTTTTAAATTTGTTAGATAGAAAAATGTTTTTTTACATTGTCATCTTTAAAAAAAGTAATACTTTTCTACATGATTATTTTTAAGAAGAATTCTATATAAAGCAATTATTTAAGTTTGTTGCTTAGGGCAAAAATTTATCAACCAATAATTTATCAACCTTTAAACTAGTTTTTGGAGTGAGTTAGATCAGAACTTTTCATAAATATGTTACATATGCATAAAATGCATATTATTTTATGTTTTTTAATAGGTTTTATTATTAATAATGGTTAATGGGTATATATTACATAAAGGAACGGGTTTTATTATTAACTCTAAATTAATATGTGACTTTTGGTTTTCTAGTATATGAAATTTTACCCAATAATATATCATATTTCTTTTTTTAAATCTATATTTTTAATAAATGCAATAATAATCATTAATATATGATTTTTTGTTTCATAATATTTAAAATAACAACTTAATTATAAAAAGCTAAATATATTTAATGCGCATGGAATCTATTTCTTTTATGTGAAAAAAAAAATAGTTTAATACATCTTGGATGTATATGTTAAATTTAGGTTAAGTTTAACTTATTTAAAAAAAATTTAATTCGAGAGAGTTGTGTAAAGTTTTTATATAAGTCACATTACCTTATTCTAAATTAATTGGAATTCAAGAATACATAACTTTTTATATATAAATCTTCTAAACCATAATTAAAAATAAAATTATATAAAATATTTTGATATTAAACTAAGCGCTATCAATTGTTTAGATAGTAATGCAATCCTATTAATGTTTTTCTTTTCCATTTACTCTATGAGGCAATATAAATACCAATATAAGAAATTTCTGCGTTACTAATATATTTTAATATATTACTAATTTTAACGGATTTGAGAAATTTATTTTTAATTTTTAAAATAAAAATTTTATGTAAAAACTTAATAACAGATTTAAAATCAATTAATAAATCCGTTAATAATTTACTAATAGATTTAAGTCTGTTAATAAATTTTAAAAAGTTTTTAAATTACTAACGAACCCTAAATCCATTGATAATTTACCTAAAAAATTATTATGGTAATTTACCTAAAAAATTATCAACGGATTTATTTATTACTGAACTTTATCATTAAATTAATAAATAAAAAAATATTAAATTTATAAAAATTTCATCCCTTAAGAAATTTTTTGGTAAATTTAAAATAAAATTTAACATAAACTTTCTTGCTTTCTTTTTTTTTAAATTTAATTTTTTCGGTTATCAAAAAATTTATTAACAAATTTTAAATTTATTGATAATGTTTTATTAAAAAAACCTTTTTTTTAATAAATTAGTAATGGATTACAATTTTGTTACTAAATCCATTAATAATTTTCATTTATAAATATAACACCTACTCCTCTCATTTTATTATTCATTCATTTTATCATTTTCATTTCATCCATTTTCTTTCCATTTCTCTCATTTTCTTTTTTTTTATTACTCACTTTCTTATTTCGTAATGTTTTTCCTCTCTTTATCTTTCTATTATTTTCATTATTTTTCTCCATAATTTTTTTTTCACTTTCTCCATTGTCTTTTCTATTGTTTCTTCCTTTCTTTTCATATTCTTTATTTTCTCTATAATTTTCATTCATATTATTTTCTTTAATATTATTTTCTTCTATTATTTTTTTCTATATTTTTTCTATTATTTTATCTTCATTTATTTTCTTCTCTAATCATTTTCTCTTTATTCTCATTTCTTTAATTATCTTTTTACTCAGACTCTCATTCTTCTTTCTTTTTCATAATTTTTATTTTTATATCATTTTTTTCTTTTTTTCTTTTTTCTTTTTTATTATTTTCTCTCATTTTCTTTTTTCTTATTTCTAATAAACATTGAACATAAATTAAAAACTTAATATCAATAATAATATAATTTTAAAACTCATTAAATTAATAAAAAATAATATTAATAATAAAATTTATTATATAATCAAAATAATAATTATTTTAAAATTATTTAAATTTCCAATGGATTTACTAACGGATTGTATTCCATTAACAATTTACTAACGGGATTTACGAATAGATTTCACATCTCTTAGTAAATTAATTTTCTCTCAATTTATTAATGGATTTAAAGTTTCCGTTAGTATTACTAAGGACTTGAAAGCAGTTGGTAAAAATTTACCAACAAGTTTTTTAACAACGGATCATAATCCATTAGTAAATTGTTGGTAATTTATTTATCAACGGATTTTATTAGATTACTAACAGAAAAATCCATCGATAATCCGAAAGTTTCTTGTAGTGTATAAATGATGTGGAGATGGGCCGTAATATTTAGAATGGGCAGAACGACCCAAACGCGACCACTAAGGGGCAAAAACATTTTTGATGCAGCGTAAAATCGTTTAAAAAAAAATTCTAAATGGGTTTAGAGAAAAAGTCTGTAATTATAAATAGAAAATAAACTTTCCAACAAAAATATGACGTTTGCCTTTGATTGGCATATATAAAAATTCAAAAAATATTGATAAAAAACTTTAAAAGTCATTTTGAAGCCTTAAACAGCGTTTTTAGGTCTCGTGACGGGCCAATACATAGCCAACAGCGAGTAGGAGGTGTAGATATCTGAATGAGCATTCCGAATTGGGTTCTTAATAGTGATTTTGACACTCGTAGTAAAAGTTATAGCAAAAAATATTTTTTGCTGCTTAGTGGTCGCATTTGGGCCGGTCTGTCCATTCTAAATATTACGGCCCATTTCGTTTGCATCAGTTTGCTCCACTAGAAAAAAAAAATCTTCCTCGAGTGGAGCAAAAGATTCAGATACAAAGGACCATCAGAGTCATGATACCTAGATATGTCCACCACGTTAAATGTCTTGGAAATACACATGGTGTCTGGGAGAGCTATCACATAAGCATTATTATTTATGCACCTGAGTATTGAATATGGTCTATACTTCTTGGGCTGCAGCTTACTGTATATACCAACTGGAAACATCTTCTTGCGCAAGAATACCATCACTGCATCTCCAATCTGGAAGACTTCTTGTCGCCTATGCTTATCTGCAGCTTCCTTGTACTTTGAGTTTGCTTGCTCCAATTTCTGCTTGACTTCCTTCTATATATCCACAATCTGTTCGGCCATGTGCTTTGCTAGAACACTAGCATTTGTACCTTTTTGGCAGCTTGATCAAATCTAAAATATGTTGTGGTATCTTGGTGTAAATGATAGAAAAAGGTGAACGACCAATAGCACTATAGATTGCACTATTCTAAGCAAATTAAGCTTGAGGAAGAATAAGATCCCACTGCTTCGGTTTATCCCCACAAAGTCTGCGAATCAGTTTGCTTAGGGTCCGGTTGACTACTTCCATTTGCTCGTCAGTCTACGGGTGAGCGATACTGCTGAAGTGCAAGAAAGAATCAAACAGTTTTTACAGTGTCCTCCAAAAATAGCGAAGGAACTTGTTGTCACGGTCTGAGGTAATAGATTTTGGAACCCCATAAAGACGAACAACCTCTTTGAAGAATAACCTAACAACAGTGACTGCATCTGAGGTTTTCCTGCAAGGAATAAAGTGTGACATCTTGGAAAACCTGTGAACCACAACAAAAACAAAATCAATGCCTCTTTGTGTGTGAGGCAGTCCCAACACAAAGTCCATAGATAGATCTTCCCAAATATTTTCTGGGACTAGCAGAGGCAGGTATAACCCCGTGTTCTTGGACTGACCCTTGGATCTCTGACAAGTGTAACACTTCTCCACAAATCTATAGACATCCCTTCTCAGGTGTAGCCAGTAAAACCTTTCCTTAATTGCTGCAAGAGTCTTGTCCCTCCTAAGGTGACCTGCTAATCTACTTCCATGCAAGTCACTAATCACCTTCTCCCTTAAGGACGTCTTTGGGATGCAAAGTTGGTTCTCATGCATCAAGTAACCATCAGATAAATAAAATGAAGAAACTGAATCGTTAGTGGATACCTGAGACAATATCTTTGCAAAATCATCATCCTGTGCATATTCTCCTTTCAACTGCTCAAACCCAATGATCTCTTGACTCAAAGTCAGCAGCAATATCACTCTCCGGCACAAAGGATCAGCTACTCAATTTTGTACACCCGATTTATGCTTCAAAACAAAAGAAAATTTCTGCAGGTATTGGCACTACCGTGCATGCATATTAGTACTAATTTGTTTCTAAGTATTCAAGTACTTCAAGGCCTCATGGTCTGAATAAAGTATGAACTCATTTGCAAACAGTTAATGTTCACATGTTTTAAGAGCAGAAATATAGAATAGAATTCCTTATCATAAGTGCTCTATTTGCGTCTTGCATCATTGAGTTTCTTATTGAAAAATGCAACTGGCTTCTTCTCTTAAGATAAGACAGCTCTTATTCCCACGCCACTAGCATCACAATCTACTTCAAACAACTTGTCAAAATTTGAAAATGCAAGTATTGGCACTGTACATAGCTTCTCTTAAGATAATAGTTATATCCATTTTATCTAACTACTAAATCAAGCACGCGCTAATCCTTTTAACACTACATTTGGATGAGGCAAGGGAACGGTAATCAATTGAAGGAAAAAAGAGGATAAGGAGAATAAGAGTAAAAAGGGTTATACTAAAAAAATTTACATGTCTGGAACGAGTAAATTAATAAAAAAGACAAAAGAGGGGTAATGCAAAGACAAAAGAGGGGTAATGTATATATTTTTTTATACTTGTAAATAGGTGAAAAAGAGATAAAAAGAGGAAATGAGAATTAAAAAAAAAAAAAAAAAAACACTTATCCTCCCACCCTCCTTACACTCTAATTGAGAAGAGATAAAGTAAGATTTTCTAAAATATGGTTTTATAGGATAATTTTTTTATGATTTTTAAATCATACTAATTTTTTATTATTTGGAAAGAAAATAAAATTTTTTAAAGTGCTTGAAAATTTTAAAGATAAACACTTCTCAATCCACTAATTTGGTAGGTAGAAATGGAATTTTTTTGGAGATTTTCAAGAACTTACAAAAACTTTAATTTAAAAACCTCATATCCTCCCAAACACAGCTTTAAAATTTTTAAACGTTTGAAAAACTTTCTATTACTTTAAAAAATCACCTCCCAAACAAAAGGTTGTCCACAGTAAACTCACCCATTTCCAAACAAGTGTACATAACTTACTCGTTATATTTATCCTTTCCTCACCCTCATCCAAACACTGTGAAGAGTAGAGTAGACGACTCATTTTAAGCGAGATCATCAATTATATATGGAGTGTTCCATGAGAGATGCATGTTCCTTTCTTTATTTCTTTTAAAAGGATAAATTTGAAAAATCAAAATAATTTGAGTATAAAAGAAATTCAGATTACATATAGGCGTAATTAGAGGAGCTATCTCAATAAAAATATACCATCGGCCGAGAAAATATTTAAAATTATTATATTAGGCCGTCACGTGTATAAGACAATACTTACTTTAATTCTCTTTTTTAAATTAGATAAAATTTCTTAAAAATTTGAATTTTTAGACTTCAATGCAAAAATTGAAAATTTAATATTAAAATGGAAAAACTATAAAAGTTGGAACTTTTAGTCAGACCAAAAATTATTTTGTATATACAACGGTGAATTGTAGCCAAATCTATATGAAACTTATCATGCTATAATCAAATGGCTAAGCATACAACGGTACCCACCTTTGTATTCATCTCAGCCTCCAAAGAACAACGGAACAAACTGTGAGACACCAAATTCCAACCCATGCAGTGTGCCGATGCGTCCCTTATTATCACCAGAATAACCAAAAACACACAGGCAAGAATCTCTCTCCCTTGATAAATTCTGCTTCTCCATGAATCTTTTCTTTTCAAGATTCACAAAAATGGGTTGCAGAGAATCAAAACATGCTGTAGCCACAGGAAACACAATTTCTCGAAAGAAATCTGATGCAGGGATCAGCAGGAAGAACAAAGACATAAAAACCGCTGATAAAACAAGCGAGAAAGAGAGCAACACTGACTCATTGGTGCAGCAAGAAGAAAGCCAAAACGTAACCAAATGCTTGGGCGATGAGAACGCAATGGCTGTTGCTGATGAAGTGAATAAGGACATAACTGATGAATATAAAGAATTGAAAGAAGTAGCAGAACAAATGAACGAGGAAGATGGTGGTGTTGCTGTTGAAGACCAAGAAGAACCAGCAGCAGGGAGATTGATTTCCAAAGAATCTCCCAATCGATTATTTTCGTCTAGGAAAGTTGAGGATGTTGAGGCATTTACAGCTGCGGGAAGATCTGACATGCCTGAATTTTTCTCTCCACGCCTTGGATCCGATAAGGAGAGCTTGTTCAGTGATTGTGTCAAATCGGACGATGTTGTGGTGGAGACATTGGTTCAACAGAAAATGGTTTGTATACTTGGCACAACTCCAACTTTCAATTAATAGCTATGTTTGTTTGAGGAAAATATTTTTAAAAAAAATGCTTTTTCATATTTTATGATATTTGTGCACTTAAAAAATTTAATACAACGAAAAATATTTTTTTTAATTAAAAGAAACTAAATCATTTTAAGATAAAAAGATATTTTTTACTTTATTAACACTTTTATATATACATTTATTAATATATTTTATTTTTAATATTAATGCTCCGTTTTTTTTTAAATAACTTATATTTAAAAAATATTTTTTTAAAAAAATATTTTTTATAAAAAACATTTTTCAATAAAATAATTTATTTTGATTATTTAATTTTAATTTAAAAAATAAAATTTATTAACAAATTTATATATAAGTTTTAATAAGAATTTCAATATGCAAAAAATAACTTATTTTTATTTTAATAAAAAAATATTTTTTTTTGATTAAATTTTTTGGATGTATGGATACCTAAAATTATGAAAATATTTTTTTAAAAAATATTTTCTGTGAAACAAACGGATCATAAAAGTTAAAACGTCATCCATTCCCACTAATTTAGCAAGCTTTAACAATAATATATACCATACATCATGTAAAATTACAATGGATGCTTCTCAAAATTATAATGTAATAATTGTCTTTTAGTCGAGTCTATAGGCGACTCGGTTTAGAATTGAGAGTCACAATTTAAATTTTTAAGGAAGATTTATTATTTAATTTTTGAATATTATCATTATTAATAAATTAATTTCTATATTTTTAAAAATTTATTAAAACATCTTTATATTTTTTTTTCGTCAATAAAATAATTTTTCCGTCCTTTTTTTCCATTAAAAATAGATGAAGAGTGAGATAGAAAATTTCTAAAACCCAATTTTACCCTCCATAAACCTCCGTATTTAATTTTTGGATATTGTCATTATTAACAAATCAGTTCTTATATTTTTAGAAATTTATTAAAAAGTCCTTAAATAGTCCTCCTCCTCCTTTTTCTCGTTCAAGAAAAAGAAGAAGAAGAAGTAAGGTAATTTGATTTTTTGCTACACGGCAGAAATAGATAGAATTGGATGGAATGACGATTTTGTTGACGAAGAGAAAAATTAAGAATGTTTTAATAGGTTTTTTAAAATCAAGAAACTGATTTATTAATAGTGACAATACTAAAAAAATAAATAATAAATCTTCCGAATTTTAATGTACGGTATGCTTAGATTTACTCCATGGCTTGTTTAATGTAAATATTTATTCCCAGCTAAAGTGATTTAATTTACCTTCTAAAATAACTAAGTTCTAGCTGATCTGTACTACTTCCAAAAATCCTTAGCATTTCATTTCGTCTCATCGAAGGAGATTCTGAATCCAGCATTGGATAAAAATGGGGAAGCAATTTGTTTTGAATGTTATAATAATAATTTAAAGAATATTATTATCTGAACTTGCCATAATGAGGATGGATTAGAATAGGACACAGTTACGGGAACAAGAAATTTTTGCCTACACTAGGTCTCGAAGGATCTGGAGCATAAAATTATAGTTGGATTCACTTAAAATCCCATATATTTATATTGTAGGTCAGTATAAATTGGGTCTAGATAAATTTTTTCAAACAACACATAAATCAATGATTATTATATCAATTCAATGATCAACAACTTCACTCATATATTTATTGAAAATGTTCAAGTTAATATATTTTTAATTTAAATTAATTAAAAAGTTTTAATTTAATTTGAATTTAACTCAAAAATCAATATTTTTATACCAAATTTCTTGACTTTTTAATTTAGATAAAAATAAAGAAGCAGAATTTCTTAATTTTTAAACTAAATTTATTAATTTCTTAATGTATGATGAGTATCGAAACCATTAAAAATAAATTTTATTTTTTTAAAATAAAATAAACTATGATAATAGTAAGCGGAGTCGATTCCACATAGACTGAAAAGAAATTAATTTAATTGAAAGACCGAAAATACAAATAAAAATAAAATGAGAATTTTAAATGCAAGAAAATAAAAATTAATTTAATCATAAAATAAACTAAATTAATTCAAAGAAACAAAGCAATTAAATTTAAGCAAGAAAATCAATATAAGATGAATTCAGTCAAATGATTAATCTCAGGTTTATTGGTCATCACAAATACAATGAGAATTCTAAATTATTTCTTAATAAACTCCAATTCTTCCTTAATTTTTAAATTAGATAAAAGATGCTCGTTGACTAGTTTTAACTCTTGGATAACCGTGAGAAAACTCTTATAATTTAATCCAATTATCACATTAAAAATTAGAAAGGTCTGATTCTAACTAACAAACATGACACTCAGTTCATTTAAGCTATATTATATTGTTTCTTATGAATGTCCTATATAATCTAATTTACTACTTATTTGATATTAAATTGAACAATTATATATTTAATCAACTTAAATAGCGATACATTATCCTAACAATTACAAAATGAACCTTTATTGTAATAATCAATAGAATAATAATAAATAATAGTTACAATAATAATATAAATATCAAAAGATAATAAGAAAATAATAAAAATAATTAGATTTCATAACTAATTGGACTGTAACTTCAATTATTCTTCAACTGAAATGAAAAGAGAATTAAGGCACACATGTTTATGGTTGAAATGCAACAAGAAGAATAATAATGTTTTTTCTACCTATCAAAATTAATTAAAAGTAAAAGATGATGTTGTATATCAAAATATCATATTATATAGTACTAAAAGTCTTAGTTTAGCCTAAATACAAGTAACAAAAATTAGATGGAAAAGTATATTTAGGTATATCCATGATTTCTCTTTTATTTAGTAGTTTATTTTTTTTAAAAGAGTCAAGTTTGATATGTTTTGATAGGCAAAGATCTTTAATCGCATGTTGGGAGCTGAACCCTCATTTGGTTATGCCCATAACGTTGTTTTTAGCACATTACATATGAGAGTTAGAGTTTGAAGACTTTATTTCCTTGTTTTCTTATATATTTGGTTATGCTCTTGACTCTCTTAATTTCAGAATCGTAGAGTCCAAACATGATATTTATCCTTTTTATTCTCCAATCTTTGCTTATCATATTAAAACACCAAAATTCAAATAAATCAGTCCGTTTTAGTAGAATTAAACTTAAAATCTAAGTATTTTAAAATATTATAACCTCACAAATATGTAGAATATCAATTCTCGCATACTTAGATCAGGCTTGCCCTTAAGCATGTGCTCATTGATTTTTCTATTTTCAAAACTCATATCCAGTTATTTTCAATCCTTAAAATTAATGGCTTAAAGAGTTAAATTTATATACATTAAGCAAGTAGCATTCCTCAAGTAGCATTCTGCAGTAAAATCTCATTGATGTATACAAGACATAAAAGAAATTTCAATAGTTCAAGGCCAAAATACAATAAATCCACTTTTAATATATGACCACACAATTAATTTCAATATTTTAAGTCAATACATAAAGAAACATATACTTAACTAGCCAATGAAATCTCCAAAATTGTAATTTTCACCAAAGAACAAAGGGGTCCACATTTTCTCTCCTTTTTTTAGATATATATATATATATATTTTATGGTTTTAGTTAAAGTTTTATATCGGCTCATATGATGGTGTACTCTCACGACACTAGTTTTTTTCATTTACAAGGGACATTTCTTGCTTAAGGGGAATGGACTCGAACCATCAAAACCAACCAGTAATGATAAACTATTTTATTAGTGATGTGTTTTAAAATATTGACGGCTCCTACTGAGTATAGTTCTCCCAATTATACACTTTCTCCATCCATAAGGACATCTTTACTTAAAAGGAGATGATGAGTTGCAAAACTCACAATTTTTCCTTTATTTAATTCCTCGATTTTACTGTAATTTTGATATAAATATTTAATTTTAATTTGATTTTGATTTTGGACAGGTTTGTGAGCAGAAGTTGAAAAAAAGAAGAAAAAAGGCTTAATTAAAGGATTTTTTATACTGGGAGGCTACAACCTTGACCAAACCTGTAACCCGAGGCGATAGAGAGATAAAGATAGATTTTGCACCTAAGCAAGGATAAGATCAGCTTCAAGTGGAGTTAAATTGAATCAAACTCAATCAGATGAGGATAAAAATCATATTAGGATAGAGATAAGATTATGATAGAGATAAGATAGGGATAATAGGTTTTATTTTAAATTTTATCTTTTTGTGCCTATATAAAGGCTCCTAGCATTCAACCTAGAGAATTATATTCTACTTCTCACTCTCATTTCCTCTCTTGCTGCCCCCACTCTCTTCTCCATTTTTTTCTCTTCTTCTCCTTTTGTTTAATTTTTATAATTTTATTATGGCCATGAGTTGCTAAACATTTATTGTTGTTTTCTTGAGAATTCAAGGGGCCCATTGAATCTCTTGGGAAGACAACATATTGCTAATTAATCTAATTAAATCCGTAATTATTTTAATTGGGTTAATAACAAGTGACAATTAATATATTAGTTTATATTAAGAAATTAGTAGATTTGATTTCAATAAAACGCGTGTTTTTATTGATCAAGTTTGGGTTCTTCTCTCTTAATGCAGTTGACTAATTAAATCTACACGCGTGTTGGGGTTGTTAGTTAACTAGGAATTAATTTAAGCGCGAAGTGAATTAATTTATTCATAAGAAAAAATTGATAGGGTTCGTGTGTTTGACCACTATAACCAAACAATAGATAATATGAAATATTTTTTTTCTAACCAATGATCAACTGCAAAATATCTCAATTTGATTACCTTCAGCTAAATTTTTTTTTATTATTTGTTTCTTCAATTTCAATTGCATTATTTATTAATTTTCTTTTAAGTTTATTTTTTTAGCTTGCCCAAGGCAAAATCACTTTCATCAAAAAGCTCTCTTGTTCTCACTTTTTGTATTAAACTACTCTTCTATTTCAAATTGGTCATCTAAATTAAACAGGATTAAGGTCTCTGTGGGATCGATACTCACTTACCCTATCTACAAATTCTTATCAGTCAAGAAAAGGGAAGTAAATTTTAAATTGACAGATTCAGCACCCGTCAAATTTTGGCGCCGTTGCCGGGGACCTCTAACAATTTGTTTTTATTTTTATGACCAGATCTGAGAATAGCAGGATTCAGTTTGATCCAGAAATTGAGAAGACTGCAAAAAGGTTGAGAAAAGCAACCAAGTTGCAAAAACAGGCCAATTCGGAAGCCTCTCAACCATTTGCCTAATCTCCTTTGCGCACCGAAGAGACCTCATCTTCAACACCAACTGAGCCTCCAATTGAAACAAAACAAAGAGACAATATGGCCGTAGCTACTGCCGCTGAAGAGCAACCCCTTTGCATCACATACCCAATACTGAATGCACCATTGGAATTACGAACAGGTATGATTCATATGTTACTAAAATTCCAAGGCTTGGAGAATGAAGACCCTCATCGTCATCTAAAGGAATTTTATGTGGTCTGTTCAAGTATGAGACCACAAGGTATAACTGAAGAACAAATAAGGTTGGTAGCTTTCCCTTTCACTTTAATTGAATCTGCTAAGGATTGGCTCTACTATTTGCCCCCAGGTTCAATCACCACTTGGTGCAAATTAGAGACTTATTCTTAGAAAGATTTTTCCCAGCGACTAAAGCATCATCAATAAGAAAGGAAATAAGTGGAATTAAACAAAGAAAAAATGAAATTTTACATGAATATTGAGAACGATATAAGAAATTAATTGCAAGTTGTCCAAAACATGGAATTACTCCAAAACAGCTTAATCTTCACTTTTACGAAGGACTTTTGCCATTAGAACGAAGAATAATAGATGCTGCTAGTGGAGGAGCCATTGCAGAAATGGAACCTGAAGAAGGTAAAACTTTAATCTCCAAATTAGCTGCCAACTCTAGACAGTATGGCCAAGAAGAGGACATTTCAAGAAATGCCAATGAAGTAAGTATTGCATCTTTAGATTCTAAAATTTCACAACTAACAGTTGCAATTCAACAATTGGCTACAGGGAATAATGCACGAACTTGTGACATTTGCAAACAAGCATATCATCTCACAGATATGTGTCCTATCCTTCAAGAAGGAGAGCAACAGGTAAACGCCATTGGAGGGTTCAATGTGTTGGAAAGAATCCTCTGCCATGATTGTAAATCAATCAGTGTTGGAAAGAATCCTCTGCCATGATTGTAAATCAATCAGTGATCAAATCTTACCATGTTTAGCATGGCACGATTCTAGGACATAATTGAGGGCACAATCAAAGGTCTAATTGTTCATATTATGTACTATATAAACTCTGTAACTTACTACACAAGAGATAAGAAAATAGAAGCAGTTTTCTTCCTATAATCTCAATTTCTTCCTATAATCTCAATATGGTATCATAGCAGGTTCCGATCCTGGAATTATAGCCGTCCTGCAACCATCCGTTACCAGATATTTTTCCTGACCTTCTCTCACTAAACCAACCTACCAGATACCTTTCCCAACTTCTTTCTCTCACCGAAACAACAATGGCCGACCACCCCAGCCCGGCTGACCAATCCCAGGCAATAATTGATCCAATAGCAGACTTGTCACAAAAACTATTCCAGTTAATTCAGAATAGCCAAAATGGAAATCAGAAATCAGCAAACCAATTCAATCTTGATTCAGCACAGCCACCGTCCGACATAAAATTGAATGATTCCAATTATGTTGTCTGGGCAAAGATGATGGAGATGTTTATCACAGGGCGAGGGAAATCAAACCATCTGACTGGGACTCCCTCCCCTCCGACAGAAACAGACCCCGCAATTTACCTGTGGCAAACTAATGACAGCATTGTCCGAGGATGGTTAATCCAGACGGTAGAGCAGAAGCTCCGTCCAAATTTATTGCAGCACAAGACAAGCAAAGGACTATGGGATGCCCTCAAGATCATATTCAATACAGGTAGCAACAAACTTATCATTTACGAGTTACAGTCTAAAGCATACAAATTAACACAACAAGGAAGCAATCTGGAAGATTTATACAACGATCTTCAGGCCATCTGGGCCGAGATCGATGAAAGACAACCAACCAAAATCGAAGGAGACAACAATATCATTATCCGGAACTGGGAAATCCAAGAGGAACGTCTGTACCTATTTTTGGCCGGAGTACAGTCGGACCTTGATCCAGTCCGTCGAGAAATTCTCAACGAGGAGCCATTGCCGACCTTGGACAACGCCTACTCTCGGCTCCGAGGTGAGAAGTTGCGCCGTGCCATCCACCTTCCTCTTCCATCACCAGCGACAGCAGGTTCTGACCTCGTGGGGGCCTGTCTATTGGCTAAAAACCGGTCAGACACAGACAAGTCATCACTCCGGGATGATAAATCAGGCTTAAAATGCACCCATTGCGGCGGATCTCGACATACCCGGGACGGATGCTTTAAGATCATAGGGTATCCGGAGTGGTGGGAGGAAAACAATATCCGTAAGAAGAAAGGAAAGGGACAAGGCGCAGGGAATACGGCCACGGTCACTACCAGCGGCACCAAAAAGGCTGCCTGCGACAATAACCTGATCGGACAAACGGAGGAAAACTCGGGCAACGGACAGGGCTCAGGGGTTGCAGCAGCGCTACAAGGAGCCAAGAAAGGAGGAGGCACGGGTGTCCCTTATAATCGAGAAGGAGGTATTTTAGGGTTAGAAAGGAGGGACAATGACCTTTCTACCCCTGTCTCTTTAAATAAATCTAAATGTGCCCCTGCTTGTTTTAATTCTTGTAAAATTAAATCACTGATCCCGGATGTTTTAGATAAGTCTGAATCGTTAGCCCTTAACTCTATCGGTCATGCTCACAAGGTACAAAATGCTAGTGGGTGGGTATTTGATTCAGGAGCCACAGACACTATGACTAATGATTCTTCAGATTTTGTTGTGTCAGCCCCACCCTCAAAATCCAATATTCTAAACGCTACCGGTGGCTCCTTTTCGGTCATCGGTGGTGGTACCGTTTCTATAAACCCCACTTTAAATGTCTCCAATAGCCTCTATGTACCTTCCTTATCTTGCAAATTACTCTCTGTCAGTCAGATCACCAAACAGTTAAATTGCAGAGTACTTATGTATCTTCATTTTTGTGTTTTGCAGGATATTCATACGGGCACGGTACTGGGCCGTGGTACTGAGAAAGATGGACTGTACTATGTGGAGGAGGTCTCAATTACTGGGTCAGCTCATTTAGCTCAAGGGTCCTCAACCCGACAGTTATGGCTCTGGCACCGGCGCTACGACCATCCCTCAAGTGATTATCTTCGTACTTTGTTTCCTGAGTTTAAATCCATTGACATTCCAGTTTGTACTTCATGCGTGCTTGCTAAGAGTCATAAGAGTACTTATCATATATCCACAAATAAATCTGATACTCCCTTCTCAATAATACACTCTGATGTATGGGGGCCTGCCCCGGAATCTGTCTCCCCTGATTATAGATACTTTGTGACTTTTATTGATGATTGCACTCGTGTTACTTGGGTTTACCTGTTAAAACAAAAAGGTGAAGTGGCTGAGAAATTCTGTGATTTTTTCCGCATGATTAAAACCCAATTTCACAGGACCATTCAAGTCCTCCGATCTGACAATGGGGGGGAATTTTTAAATAACCATCTCCAAACCTTTTTCCGGGATAATGGGATCCTTCACCAAACTACTTGTCCTTATACACCACAGCAAAATGGGGTTGCTGAAAGGAAAAATCGACATATCCTTGAGACTGCCCGAGCCTTATTGTATGAAGCCCAAGTTCCTCCTAAGTTTTGGTTTGAAGCAGTTGCCACATCCATTTACCTCATCAATCGACTTCCGTCTCGCGTCCTTAATTTCCAATCTCCCTTGCATACCTTGTCCTCTCATCACACCATCCCTTCCCATCTCAACCTTCTACCTAAAATCTTTGGCTGCACAGTTTATGTTCACATTCCTAAAACACACCGCACTAAACTTGATCCATGTGCTCTTAAGTGTGTTTTCTTTGGTTATGGTGTCCATAAAAAGGGCTATCGGTGTTTTGACCCAATCTCTAAACGGCTCTTCACTACCATGGACTGCACTTTTCTGGAAGAGGAATATTTTTTTCCTTCGCCAACTAGCAGTGAGGGGGAGACAACGGCACAATCACCACCACTGCCAAATTGGCTTAGTCAGAGGGAGCTAGAACTTGATCATTCTTCTCTTCCTGAGTCTACACCAGAATTGGGAGACACTGACCATCTAGTACAGTCCTCGGTCTCAACGTCACAACCAGAACCTGACACCGTAGAATATCCTGAGGAACACACAACTGAGGTATGTGAATCTGAACTTTCCCCTAGTTCTAATAACCTTACCACTGAACCCATTTCCTTTGAGGTTCCTGAAACAGGCCAATATGTCCTACCCCCTCGAAATAATAGAGGAATTCCACCCAGGAGATATGATCCAGAATTCGAGGCAGCCAGGTCCAGATACCCTGTGGCAAACGTTACCAGAGGAGAAAGACTATCACCTCAGTTGGTCAACCTACAGAAAAACATTTGCTCAGAATGGATACAAAAGGATGCAGCTGAACTCCGTTGTGACAACAAGGCGGCAATAAGCATTTCTGAAAATCCAGTTCAACATGATCGAACAAAACATGTTGAAATAGACCAACATTTCATCAAAGAAAAGTTGGACAGTGGTCTGATATCTTTACCGTTTGTTCAATCAAAGGATCAATGGGCGGACATCCTAACCAAAGCAGTAGCTGGACGAATATTCCATGAGGTTTTGGGCAAGTTGGGTATGCTAGATCCACATGAACCAACTTGAGGGGGAGTGTTGGAAAGAATCCTCTGCCATGATTGTAAATCAATCAGTGTTGGAAAGAATCCTTTGCCATGATTGTAAATCAATCAGTGATCAAATCTTACCATGTTTAGCATGGCACGATTCTAGGACATAATTGAGGGCACAATCAAAGGTCTAATTGTTCATATTATGTACTATATAAACTCTGTAACTTACTACACAAGAGATAAGAAAATAGAAGCAGTTTTCTTCCTATAATCTCAATTTCTTCCTATAATCTCAATACAATGGACAACAATTCAATGGACAACAAAGAAAGTATGACCCATTTTCAAGCACTTATAATCCGGGGTGGAGAGATCATCCAAACCTTAGCTATGGGAATAAACAGCAGAACTACCAACCAAGAACCAACTATCAAGCTGCAAAATCAAGTATGTCTCTAGAAGACATTGTTCAATCCCTTGCCCCTTGCTAATAGCACTCTTGCTTTTCAACAGGAAACAAAGTCAAGCATCCAGAATTTGGAGAATCAAATGAGCCAACTTGCTATGTCAGTAAGCAAGCTAGAATCACAAGGGAAAATGCCCTCCCAAACCATATCAAATCCAAAACAGAACGTAAGCGCAATTACGCTGCGAAGTGGGAAGGAGTTAGACTCTGCCAGCCCGAAGAAGCTTGCCCAAGGCAGTAAGGCAGACCAGAAGATAGAAGCAGAAATAGAGATTCTAGAAGAGAAGCAACCCCAAAAATCTAAGGAAGAACAATCCCCAATGCAGGTAATACGTCCACCTTTTCCCGAAAGATTTGCTCAATCAAAAAGAGAAAATGAAGAGAGGGAGATCTTGGAGATTTTTCGCAAAGTCCAGGTAAACATACCCCTTCTTGAAACCATAAAGCAAATACCTAGGTACGCGAAATTTTTAAAAGACCTTTGCACTAATAAAAGAAAATTGTATGGGTACGAAAATATTAAAGTAGGGGAGAATGTATTGGCTGTACTCCAAAGAAAAATTGCACAAAAATGTAAAGACAAAGACATGTTTGCGATATCATGTAAAGTTGGAAACCTTGAAATCAAGACGGCAATGTGTGATTTAGGAGCTTCCATAAATGTTATGTCTCTATTAGTTTATTTATCTTTGGATGCATGTCCTTTAAAACAAACAGGAGTTATACTCCAACTCGCCGATAGATCAATAGTTTATCCTAAGGGCGTGTTGGAAGATATTTTGGTGCAAGTGGGAAGATTAATTTTCTCAGCTGACTTTTTTGTCTTGGATATAGAAGATAACAATTCATCCAACTCTACAGATTTATTGCTAGGAAGACCATTCCTTAGTATAGCTAGAACGAAGATCGATATGCACGAAGGCACACTTTCAATGGAGTTTGATGGAGAAGAGGTAAAGTTTAATTTTTATGATGCAATGAAGCATTCTGATGATAATTTTTCTCTTTGCAGCATAGATATAATTGATCCTCTCACTCAAGAAGCATTTAAATTAAGTAAGGAAGACAAGTTGGAGGTAGTTCCAACTGAAAACTTGATATTGGACTGCCTTGACAATAGTACATCTAAACTTAATGAAGAAATTGAAAAAATATTCTGGTCATTAGGCACTTCAAGCCATAAGGCACCAGAACTTGAGTTAAAAATACTTCCAGCTCATTTCAAATATGCATTTTTGGGAAGTAATAACACACTTCCAATCATAATGTCCTCCAAGTTGAATACCTTAAAAGCAATGAAGTTAATTTGGGTGTTGAATGAATATGAAGATAGAAGTGGATGAAGCTTACCATGCCACTGAAGTCTAGCCTATGACAATAAACAAGGGCGCTGCTTGGGAGGCAACCCAAGGTTACATGCTTGCCCAAGCCTGTAGAGTCCCAGCAAGTTTCCTTTTAATTTTTAGTTTTAAATTAATTTATTTGTTATTTTTGGAGTAGATTGGATCTTCTAGGTAATTCGGGACTTTAGGGAACCTTTTTGGAGATATTCTATTATTTTTAAAATTGCTCCCAAAAGAAGGTAAGTTCTGTTCTACTTCATCTTATTTTCTATTTCAAAAAAAAAAGATAAAAATAAAAAATAAAAAATAAAAAAATAAAAAAATAAAAAATAAAAAATAAAAATTTTTACAGCTCCTTACTTGCCATAAGAAATTGATATGTCATTTATCATAGAATACAAGTTATTATGCCATTTGTATGCTAGCTTAAATAGAATAAATTTATCATTGTTCATTTTATTAGTTTTATTTTTAAGGCTTGTTTTGAAATATCATGAAATATAGTCCTTATTTAAATAGTTGGGTAAAAAATGCATGTTCTTTTAAATGAGTTGCTGCCCTTTGTTGAGAATGAATTAAAGGATATTTTCTAGACTATATACTTATGTGAAAATTAAGAGGTGTCATCAAAGAAAAGAAAAAAAAAGAAAGAAAAAAGGAAAAAAATATTAAAAATAAAAATAAAAATCAGAAATAAATACACTCCTATGACCCATTCCTCTAATTGCTTGATCAATTGGTTACCAACCCGATAGCCCAAGTAGTGCGGTACTTGGTGACCCCTTAAGGTGATTCCGTGTGGAGAAATCGGTGTTTGGGAGAGTATCACCCCTTTTTGGGCCGTTTAAAAGACTCACCCATACCTTTTTATTGAGTTATTATGAGTGGAGCTAGTAGCCACCTGAGCTGAATAACTTGGGACAAGTGGCTCAGTAACCATTTGTTTCACGTTCACTTTATCGGTTTCAGGCAAGATATAGTAGAAAGTGTAAATAATAAATAATAAACCCCCAAATCTTTAAATTTTATTGGTCTAGTCAAGAGTTTTAAGATTCTATTCTTTCAAAATGGCAGTTTAATATTATATGGCATTCTAATATTTTATTTGCTTGAAATTGAATTGAGGACCAACTTTATGACTTGAGAAACATGTTTTAAATATGAAACTTGTTGAAGTGAACTTTGGTGAAGTTAAGCTATTTCTGCTATCATCCTATTGCATGACAATTTGATTCTTTGTTTTGCATAAATTAAATTTCAGATTGGTTGAGGACAGGGCTGTATTTCATTTTTTTCATTTCAATTTTTGTGCTTGAGGACAAACAAAGGTGCAAGTGTGGGGGAATCTGATGAGTTGCAAAACTCACAATTTTTTCCTCATTTAATTCCTTGATTTTACTGTAATTTTGATATAAATATTTAATTTTAATTTGATTTTGATTTTGGACAGGTATGTGAGCAGAAGTTGAGAAAAGGAAGAAAAAAAGGCTGAATTAAAGGATTTTTTTATACTGGGAGGCTACAACATTGACCAAATCTGTAACCCGAGGAGATGGAGGATAAGATAGATTTTGCACCTAAGCAAGGATAAGATCAGCTTCAAGTGGAGTTAAATTGAATCAAACTCAATCAGATGAGGATAAAGATTATATTAGGATAGAGATAAGATTATGATAGAGATAAGATAGGGATAATAGGTTTTATTTTAAATTTTATCTTTTTGTGCCTATATAAAGGCTCCCAGCATTCAACCTGGAGAATCATATTCTACTTCTCACTCTCATTTCCTCTCTTGCTGCCCCCCACTCTCTTCTCCATTTTTTTCTCTTCTCCTTTTATTTAATTTTTATAATTTTATTATGGCCATGAGTGGCTAAACATTTATTTTCAGTTGAAGGTTAAATTAATTTGAGGTTTGTTCAAGTTGTGAGGTTATGCACTTTAATTCTCTTCATCTTATTTTCTATTAATTTCTGAATTCGAGGAACACCACCTCCATTGTTGTTTTTTTGAGAATTCAAGGGGCCCATTGAATCTCTTGGGAAGACAATATATTGCTAATTAATCTAATTAAATTCGTAATTATTTAATTGGGTTAATAACAAGTGACAATTAATATATTAGTTTATATTAAGAAATTAGTAGATTTGATTTAAATAAAACGCGTGTTTTTATTGATAAGTTTGGGTTCATTCTCTCTTAATGCAGTTGACTGATTAAATCTACACGCGTGTTGGGGTTGTTAGTTAACTAGGAATTAATTTAAGCGCGAAGCGGATTAATTTATTCATAAGAAATAATTGGTGGGATTCGCGTGTTTGACCACTATAACCAAACAATAGATAATATGAAATATTTTTTTTCTAACCAATGATCAACTGCAAAATATCTCAATTTGATTACCTTCAGCTGAAAGTTTTTTTTATTATTTGTTTCTTCAATTTCAATTGCATTATTTATTAATTTTCTTTTAAGTTTATTTTTTTGGCTTGCCAAGGCAAAATCACTTTCATCAGAAAGCGCTCTTTTTCTCACTTTTTGTATTAAATTACTCTTCTATTTCAAATTAGTCATCTAAATTAAACAGGATTAAGGTCTCTGTGGGATCAATACTCACTTACCCTATTTACAAATTCTTATCATTCAAGAAAAGGAAGTAAATTTTAAATTGACGGATTCGACACCCGTCAGGAGAATAAGTGATGCACCACTTGAACCGGTCAATATTGGTACATCACTTACTTATTTTTTTTCTTTTTTTTTCTTTTTTGAACATCCTAAGTTCCTTAGGATAACACTTGTTAGAGAATTGTCCTCAATATTTAGATACCAAAGACTCTTTAAATTTTCCAGACAAGTTGGAACTTTTCCCTCAAAATTATTTTGAGAGATATCAAACATTTGCGACTGGGATGCATTGCATAATGAATTTGGGATTAGGCCAAAGAAATTGTTTATAGAAATCTCTAAATCTTGAAGATTTGGGAGAGTAAGGCCTATTTTATCTGGTAGACTCCTACTAAGTTGGTTGTCTACAGCTGCTATCAATGTTAAAGATGTGATGTTGAAAAAGATGGAGGGATAATACCTGATATTCTGTTAACACCAATGGTGAAAATACTCATACTTATCAATCGACTCATTTCATTTGGAATTCCTCCCTCTAGATAATTGAACGACGCAGAGAATATGGAGAGTGATGAAAGGTTTCCCAGATAAGGTGGGATTTCTCCTGTCAAATTGTTATTGCATAGTCCGAGGAACTCAAGCTTTGTAACAGAGCCAAGTTCTGCTGGGATTTTTTCGATGATATAATTCCGCCGTAAATCAATCTTCTTGAGCTGAGAGCATCGAGTCAAGTTGAGTGGAATCATATCATGCAATGAATTATTGCTGATAATAAATTCTTACCGTCGAAACAAGTTGCCAACTTCCTCAGGATTTCCGCCAGTTAAGGTGTTTGTTTTGGAGGTTGATCAACCTGAGAAAACTCAAGTTGCCAATGTATGGCGAAATAGTTCCGAACAAATTCTGCACTTCTAAGACCAAGGAGGTGACTCTGATGGCCGTGACCACATGTGATTCCAGTCCAGTTGCAGATATGGAGAGAATCATTCCATGAGTTTAAGATTCCACGTGGATCTCTGGTTATTCCTTGCTTGAATTTGAGCAGAACAAGTTTTCAGTCGCTTGTCCTGGAGAAGCATTGGCTTGCAGACACTGGAAATTGATGAGAAGAAAAGAAACATTTGCAGATGTACAAGTGTATCAAAGTTGGGCATGTTTAACTTCATTTGGATTAAAGAGCAAGTCAGGCAGCTGGTAGAGTTTCACAAACTATATGAAATTGTGAGAAAATCATTTGGAAAATATTGTACCTGAAAATGATGGCTTTGGTTTAGTGGAAATCCTGTAACAGCAAACAGAAAGAAAATATTGAAAAATAAAGACTTGGGTTTTGTAAATATGCTTACTGATAAGATGAGTTGGAAATCAATATTGTCATTGCACTAACTGCTTAGGCTACGAACTATATTTATTTTTATTTTTTTATTTTTTTATTTAACAAAAACATAAAAATATTATTCCAAAATTAATCTTGACGAAGAGAATTAAAAAAAAAAAAATTAACGAAAGGAGACCTTTCATATATATCCTTCTTCAGAATTACCTACCAACCTTCTTTGTCCTACTAATTTTCTCGCAAATCAGACAGTTTCATCATTAATCATCCAGTGATAAAGTTTAAATACATTTATAATTAATTTGTAACATCAAAATTATTCGGTTTGTTGTTCTCTCCATTTGAAATCAATATTATTTTTTAAAAAATTTAATTCAATTAATTTCTTTATTAATAATTCTCTAGTTTAAAATGAAAAAAATTAATTTTTTTATTTTAAAAAATTAAAATTTTACAAAAATTCATTTATTTATTTTTTCTTATAAAATAAAACATGCAAAAACGAATGTCCTAAATCAACTTATAAATATTTTTGAAAGCACAATGAAGAAGACATATATTTAAAGCTTTTTTTTTTAACTATATTTTCACAAAATTATTACATCATTTAGATATAAAATTTTAATTTTAACTAATTGAAGGTATAATTTAATTACATCTTGATATAAGTAAAAAAATTTTCACATATTTTTATTATACAAATCCACCAAATCCTATTAGAATAAGTTTGATAATATATAGTAGAATTAAATATAAAAGAAGACTTAAAATATTTTAATGTATAATTAATATTTTCAATATATAACTATTTTTTAATAAATATCAATAAGATAGTTATTTATATTTGTCAGTGTGCACTTATAAATAAAGAATTATAATTTCTGATTAATTAGGGTATCGTATGAAGAACATAAAAATATTTAATAAATGTATAATTGATATTTTGAATTTAAAAAAAAAAATTGAGCAAAAGGCCTTTTTAACCCTTGACAAATATTGAAATGTTGACTTAACCTCTCATCAATTTTTTTGGTCCAATGAACATTTTAAACAAACGGTTTTGAATCATTTTACTCAAAACGCTAACTCCTGTTAACCCTCCATTTTTGTTAATATTTTATCAACTTTCCGTCAAAGTTTCATGTGCATTGCACATCTTCAAAACAACTTCAAGAAAATTGATCCGAAAACTTCTGAGTGTTTACTGTAAACACAACAAATTAGCAATTGTAGATGAGAATTGAATTTCCTACCTCTGAACATTTTGCAAATGCTGAAAATATTATTGATATTAAATTTCCATCGACGCACTTCATCTTCTGATCATTATGAAATCCTAATTGGTTAATCATTTCAGTTAATCACCATAAATCACAATATCATATCTCAATAACTTAAAGAGAAAAAAAAAAAAAAAACAAGGTGATTAAAATGCCAAGTAAGCATGATATGTGCAGAAGAGAGATAATATTTTTGAAGAATTTAAAGAGTATTAGAGCTGTCAAAGTATTTAAATATTCAATTCATAAAAGTTTCAAATCAAGAGAAATCAAGTTACTATCGATTAATTCAAGGCTTACAAGATGATTGTGAATAATATTATTTTTCTTGATTAATAAAATTTTAGTGAAAATTTTGTTTAATTTTATTTTGTATTATGAATTGTCATCTTATCGAAATTAGTAATTTCATAGTTATTCCATCCTTATTTCTTATTCTATTATATATGTTCTTGTTTATTAATTATCCAAAGGTATAGTAGAGTGCATCTAAATTAATCTTAGCGTGTGACTTAATATTATTGTATGTTGAAATTTTAGATTGTATTGTTAATCTAGGGTTTCGCATCAATTGGTATCAGAGCATAGGTCATAGATAAATTCTAATTTATTTATCTTGATTGTTATCTCGTTCAATTCCAATTTCATAGTTTTATTTGTTATATTCAAATTCGTTGAGTTAATTTTGAGTGGTTTTTGTTAATTTGTTGCTTTTTAGCATTGAGTACTAGTTTAGATTCAGTTTTGGTTTCGATTAGGGGAATATGAAATTTATTTTATCTTTGAATTAGCATTTTCTTTTAATCTTTATTTATTTCATTTTATTTATTGATATTCTATAAACATAGGTAACATAGTTGTTGCATATTGCTCATTACTAATATTTTATTATGTATATATTTGCCTCTAGATTTTGCTTTTACGTTATTCATTTTGCTGTAATTTTATTATTCTTGTTTCATATGTTGGTTTTGAAATGCAATACTCAAAGTTAAACAATTAATAGGTAAAAGGCTTGAGTGGTGAGTTTATAAAAAGTTAAAAACTAACTTGTGAGCAAAATTCGAGCTTAAACACGTTTCGAGAGAAACACGTAACGGAGCATGTGAAGATCAACTTTGTTTTTTTTTTATTTGTGTTTTTAAATTCTTTCACGATAGAAAGCAAAGAATTAAGAGAATATGGCAAAAGGCTCAATAAATCCATTCAAAATTATTCAGAAAATTTTGATGATATTTTGAAGATCTTGAAAAGAGCCATTAACAAAGAGAATGAAAAAACCACCATTGCTGCCGTTAATTAATTTGGACATTGTCAAGAAAGTAATTGTGAACCTAAAGATTTTCTTATGAAAAAAGCCAACAAGCAAAGATAAAAAGCACTTTAGCATATCAATTCTAAGAAACACGAGTTGCCACTACAATAGTTGAAAAAGACAATCAATGTGGAGATGATTATCGATCCTTTTCTTGCTATTATAGTTGTTGATTCAAGGGCAAATCTTCTTGAGGAGGGAGGAGTTGATGCGCTTACGAGGGGGCAATACTTTTTAATAATTTGAAGTACATTAGAGGTGTGAAAGTATTTAAACATTCAATCCACAAAGCTTCAAATTAAGAGACATACTTACAAGATGATTGTGAGTAATATTATTTTTCTTGATTAATAAAATTCTATTGAAAACTTTGTATAACCTTATGTTGCATCAAGAATTGACATCTTATTGAAGTTAATAATTTCGTGGTGATTCCATTATTGTTTCTTATTCGATTATCTATCTTCTTATTTATTAATTATTTAAGAGTGTAGTATAATGCATATGAATTAATCTTGGCATGTGACTTGATATTATTGTCTATTGGGGTTTTAGATTCCATTGTTAATTTGGGATTTCTCATCAAAGCCACTTACTTATAAGCTTAAGCAATAGACCAGTTTCACCCCAAGTTCCTCCGGTTCATAATCAACATTGGCCATGTACTTAATATTTTATATGTGCATTTGACCATATTTCATGAGCATTAATTTTTCGTTTTATATAGCAAGTTTTCATTTTATATGGGAATTTGATCACATTTACTATTTTATGGGAGAATTAATTCTGAAATTGTTTAGGCCCACCACAAATTGATGATGAGAATGCAAAGGTGTATAGTCATGCAACTAAAGTTGAGATACACCCTTTGAATAAGGAGAAAGTTGTCTAGGCTGTCATTGATCTCATAGGAAAACTCTTTATTTTCACGGTATTTTTATCATTCAATCCTTATAGTTTGAACATTAGTTTTTTGAATTATTATTTTAAAAAAGTACCAGTTTATTCTCTATTATTCACAAATCACCCTTAAATTAAGTTGGCACTTCCATTTTTATATTTTAAGACTCAGTTTGTTTTACAGAAAATATTTTTCAAGAAAATATTTTTCATATTTTTTAACGTTTGAGGTACTCAAAAAATTTAGTTAATGGAAAATATTTTTCTTATTGTCAAAATAAAAGATAAGGAAGTTATTTTTTACATTTTAAAATCCTTATTAAGATTATATATAAATTTGTTAATGAATTTTATTTTTTAAATTAAAACTAAACAATGTAAAATAAGCTATCTTGTTAGAAAATATTTTCTACAGAAAGTATTTTTCACTTACAATATTTTTTACGAAAAATATTTTCCAAATATAAGTTATTTTTCATAAACAAACGGAGTCTAAATGTCTAGTTTTTCACTTTTGTTTAGGGAAGGAGTATTATTTATGGTTTTTGCCATCAAGCAAGACTTCTCCTCTAACTTCTCTTAAAGCTTCTTCAATTCGAAGCCTTCCTAATGTCATGTTGTTGCATACTCCATTGTTGTTTTACTCGTCAAATCTACTCCTGTAATGTTGAAAAATTCGAGCAACTTATTTAGCACAGTAAATCCCACTTCAAAATTTTCAAATATTTTTTGAGAAAAACTTTTTCTCAAAGCTTCTATGAAGCTAATGCTAGAACTGCAATACCCAATCAACACACTTGTATCAGGCCAACTTTGTTTATAAGTTAATTTGTAGAAGGCAGTTAAGTTATTGAATTTGAAGGTAAAGGAAGTTTGAAATGTTGAAGATGAAAGAAGGTGAACTAGTAAAAGACTACTCTAGAATTATGTAGATGGTAAATCATATTAGATTATTAGAAGAGAATTTTGAAAATTCAAATGTGATTAAAAAAATTCTAGTTACATTACTAGAAAAGTTTGAAGCCAAAATCTTAGCCATTAAGGAATCTTGTGATCTTAAAACCCTATCTATTGCGGAGCTCATCAATAAGCTTCAAACTTAGAAGCAGAGATCTTCCATGAGAAACGAAGAAGTAGGTGAAATTGCCCTTCAAGCAAAGCATAAAGGCATGAAGTTTAATGTTGGAGATTCAAAGAAGAAATCAAACAACAAGTTTGGAAAATCCAAAGGAGAAAGCTCTAGTTCTAGTGAGTTTCAAAACAAAATCAAGTTTTCTCATTATTCTATTTGTAAAAGGACAAATCACCTTGAGAAGGATTGTTACTTTAAGGGAAAACCTATGTACCATTGAAATTTCTACAAAAAAAAAAAATGGCTACACATAAAACTACCTCAAGGACAAGATAAGGCATAATCATAATTTCCAACATCAAGCTTATCCATCTCAATAAGCAAATCTATTGAAGGAACATGATCAAAATAGGAAAGTAGGATTGTTTATGGCCTCTCATCTTAGTCACGAGCATGATAAGTTCACTTGGCTTATTGACAGTGGCTATACAAGTCACATGGTTAAAGAGGAATCTTCTTTCTCTTCACTGGATAAGTTATTCAAAATCAGTTTCAAGTTGTGAGATAGAAAGAGAGTTAGAGCAAAAGATAAAGGTTTTGTCATAATTCAAAACAAGTAAAGTAACAAGTTCATTTCAAATATTCTATTTGTTCCTTGTCTTGATCAAAACCTATTGAGTGTGGTACAGATGATGAATAATCATTACTGTCTTGAGTTTAAAGATGATTTGTGTACTGTATTTGATCCATTTAGTCGTGAAATAGTGAAAGTTATGATTGATAATAGTTTTCTATTGAATTTGAAGTGTGGTAGTCAACATTCTCTAAATTGCATGTTTGATGAAACATAACTATGGCATAAGAGATTGGATTATTTTAGTTGGGATTGGGAAGAAGAAAAATTTGTGAATGGTTCAGTGAGTTCAATTCAAATTCACTTGAAGACAAATTTGAAAAAGACTTAAAGCTATAGACTTTAAGAAAGATAGTGAATCAAAATCGCCAGTTTTGAAAACTTTATTTTATTGACCAAGGGAGTGATAAGGATGTGTTCACCCCTTGGAGTAATAAGGCTGACTACAGGACTTGAGCCTGGAGAGATAAGGTTGGTAATTGATTCTGCTGATTTTCAGTAATTTAGAGTTCTACGAGTTATACGTTCTGTTACATATGGTAGTCTAACAATATATTGTGTCGTACTTCTAGCTATTTAGTTATTTTTGTAATCTATTTAAACAGAGTACTATGCCTCTGTTTATCTTTGAGGAATACATGAATTAATTCATTTTTATAAAATCTTTTTCGCCATTTTTCCTATTCTCTTGTTGGTATCAGAGCGGGTTCGTATCCGCCTTCTTCTTCTCCAAAAGTTTTTTTCTCTTCTCACGAAATGGCTTCCTCTTCCTTAAATGTTACAAATTTTATTACCTTAAAGCTAAAACAAACGAATTACCCCTTATGGAGGGCTCAGTTGCTAAGCCTAGCTGAGAGCCAAGATCTGTCCGATCATCTGACGGCAGAATTTCCAGAAGACCAAAAATTTGTGGCTGCTCCCTCACCAATTCCCAAAAATTATCAGCCTTAGCTTTCTGATAATTTCAAAGCGTGGCAGAAATCAGATCGGTTACTTCGTGGGTGGATTTATGGAACCCTAAGCGAAGAATCTCTAGGGCTCGTTATCGGTCTGGAAACAGTAAAGACTATTTGGGAAGCTCTAAAAGATGCTTATGCTCAAGACTCCCAGGAGAGAGAGTTTAATCTACGACAACAACTATCCTACTTTCGCAAAGATGAAAGTAAAACGATAACAGAACATCTGCGGCTTTTCAAAGAAATCTGCGATAACCTTACCGCGATTGGGAAAACAGTTCCAGACAACGAAAAGGTATTCTGCCTTCTTACAAGTCTGGGGCCTCAGTTCGAAGATTTTACTACTACCATGCTTAAGCCTCCAAGACCGACTTTTACAGAACTGATCTCTCAGTTGAAGAGTTTAGAGCAACGAAGAACTTGGTTTATGAGTCAGTCTGATGCCTCTATGGGTCAAATTTCGTCCCACGTTGCATTCCATGGAAATCAACAAAGACAACCAAATTCCAGTTCCAGTCGGCGCTCAAATTTTACTTCTCAAGGACGAGGCTTCCAAGCGCAACAACCTCGTGGTCAGAATCAGGGAAGAGGAAACTCAACTACTCAACGTCGTACACCTCCCTCTAGGCACCGACGTATGACTGCAGAAGAACGTGAACTTTACAAAGATGAAGTCTGCCAATACTGTGGCAAACCTGGGCATATCGCCAAAATTTGCTGGTGGATTCCTAAATCACCTCAAGAAAATCTACCTCAAGCTCTTGCTGCACTTACTCTGGACAACGGAGTAGTAGATGCTGACTGGATTGCTGACTCAGGTGCGTCTCATCACATGACAGGTAACAAATTTATTTTAGACAATTTTAAAGAGTATTCTGGTATAGATTCTATTGCTATTGGTGATGGGTCTTCCTTGTCTATAAATGGTATAGGTAGTACTAGCATTAAGCAAAAGCGTTGTTTGCCTGTTTCTGATGTTTTAGTTGTACCTGATTTAAAACAGAATTTGCTTTCCATTAGCCAAATAACTGATGATTTTCCTGTTAATTGTGAGTTTTCTAATAAGTCTGTTTGTGTGAAGGACCGGAAAACGGGACAAATCCTACTAACAGGACCAAAGAAGCATAATCTTTATACCTTGTCTGCAGCTCCCAAAGCTTATTTTTCCAACCATTTTAAAGCAGGCACAACAGTTATTTGGCACCAGCGTCTAGGACATCCTCAAGCGTCCGCAGTTTCTACTTTAAGTAATAAGAGGTTAATAGATGTTAGAGGTTCTGTTCAAATAAAAAATCTGTGTGATAGTTAGGGATGTAAACGGGTAGGGTACCCGCGAAAATTAAATTACCCGAACCCGAACCCGATTTATATTAGTAATATCCGAACCCGTTCCAAACCCGATTAAAAATTAATTTAAACTATCCGAATCCGTCCCAAACCCGATTATTATTATCCGAATAAAACCCGAACCCGTTTAATCTTATATATTTTAATTAATAATTTATATAAAAGATATTTTTCATTAATAATTTTTATTTAAAAAATTTAATATTTCTAAAGAATATTTAAATTTAAAATTTTAAATATAAATATATAAAAAAATTTATAAATATTATTGTAAAATATATTTTTTATATTAAATTAATTATTTATATAAACGGGTTCGGGTAGTGGGTACCCTGTACATAAAACCCGAATCCGATCCGAACCCGCAACGGGTATTATTTTTAAAATCCGAACCCATCCCAAACCCGATTATAACTACCCAAATCCGTTCTATTAGGGTTCGGTCGGATCGGGTACCCGAAAATACCCGATCCGTTGCCATCCCTAGTTGCCAGTTAGGAAAATTAAGTAGATTTCCTTTTAGTAGTTATGTTCATTCTAGTTCATGTGCTTTTGATAAAATTCATTGTGATCTGTGGGGTCCTGCCCCTGTTTTGTCGATTGAAAAATTTAGATATTATGCATGCTTTGTTGACGATTTTACCAAATATTGTTGGATCATTCCATTAAAACAAAAGTCTGATTTCTTTGCTACCTTTCTTGCTTTTGAGAAGTTTGTGTTTAGACAATTTGGCAAAAATATTAAAGTTTTTCATTCAGATGGAGGGGGTGAATTTGTTAATTCTGCTTTGTCATCTCATTTTCTTGCTAATGGTATAAAACATCAAATTTCGTGTCCATATACGCCTGAACAAACAGGCATGGTAGAACGGCGTCATTGAGTCATTCGCGAGTTAGGTATGACTATGTTATTTCATGGTCATTTACCTTTATTTTTATGGGTTGAAGCGTTTCAAACTGCTATGTTTTTACTTAATCGCTTACCTTCTGATTCTTTACAACATAACACACCGTTTTACATGTTGAATGGGTATGATTTTGACTATAGTTCCTTGCGTGTGTTTGAATCTAAATGTTTTCCTTATATTTGGGATACTAAACGTCACAAATTTGATCCAAAGTCTTGTCTTTGCGTGTTTGTTGGCTATAGTGATAGACACAAGGGGTATAAGTGCTATAATCCGACAACAAGGAAATTTATTATTTCCAGGCATGTAAGTTTTGATGAACAAATATTTCCTTATAAGTCTTCTGTTACGGATTCGTTATATGTGTCACAGGTTATGAATCCTTGGGTTAATTCAAGCTCCTCTTCTAGTGTAGACGAGGCAACTTCAGACAACGAGTCTAGTCCTATTTTAACAGTTTCATGTGTGCAGGGTCTTGCAGAATCACCTGGCACTTCTTATCTTCCTCCACAAAATGTTTTGAATGAGATTACTCCTTTCCCTTCTTCTAGTGATACGACTGACGCTACTCATGAGTTACATGTTGATAGTGCTTTTAATACTCTTTCTGCCCCTAATAATGATGCTCCTTCAGATGTTTCTCCTAGTTTTGTTCAGGAATCTCCAAATATTGCAGGTTTACCGACTACAGAACCACGTTTGCTGCTAGAATCAATTGCCTCAAAACCGGTTACGGCAGCAGCGACTGCTGGTTTATCTGCAGCAGAACCGCAGTTGCTACTAGACTCAGATGTCTCAGACCCGGTTACGGCAGCAGAGGTTGTTCCTTTAGCTATCGTTGCTCCTACTGTACCTGCCAGTCCAGACTTCCATTCAAGTGCTACGGAGACTGAGCATATTGACGAAGTTTCAAATGTAGCACTAGGCAGCCACCAATCTCCTGCACCAGCTTCTGTCGATATACAATGTTCTGCTGCTGCTCCCTCCGACGGTACTGCAGTTGCAGTCCCAGCAGGTATGACTATCGTTAACTCAGCTCCTAGACACACTATGGTCACACGGTCACAATTAGGAATTGTCAAACCAAATCTGCGCTATGCGTTGTCTGTTACCTTGTTGAATTCTATTCCTAGAGAGCCTAAGACTGTTAAGGCAGCACTTGCACATGATGGTTGGCGTCAAGCCATGGTTACTGAAATAGATGCTTTACACAGGAATAATACTTGGGACCTTGTTCCTGTAATACCCGGCTAGACTCCGGTATCGGAATTCCTACCGTCCGGCGGGATCTCGGATGTCGGAGACCTCTAGAAGGGTAAAACCATGTTTTTGTAAAATGTTTTCATGTTTTTAATAGTTTTAAGTATGAAATTAAATGAGTTTTTACATGAAAAGTCTTTGGAGGAAAACCCAGGTTCGGCCGCCGAAAGTCAAGTTCGGCCGCCGAAAGTCAAGTTCGGCCGCCGAACATGCATGCGCTTTGGAGGCACGTTAGGCCCCCGAAAGCATGAGTTAGGGAAGTCCAGGTTCGGCCGCCGAAAGACAAGTTCGGCCGCCGAACATTGCATGGATGCGGAACGCATTCGGCCCCCGAACGTGGCCTGGCCAGCCACCTATAAAAGGGGCACTTAGCCGAAATGGGCGAGTTTTCTCCCATTTTCGGCCACAGCAAGCTTCCGACCTTCCCTTTGCAACTCTCATGTTCTTCCTCAAAATCTCTTCCATTTTCTTGAGTTTTAAACTCACGTTTGCAAGTTTGAGCATTTAAACCAAGTTTTGGAGCTTTGGGAACTCAGGAGCTCATTTTCGTGGATCTCCAAGTTTAGGTCGTCTCCCTCTCGATCTTCAAGAGGTAAGGGCCGATCTTAAGCTCCTTATGTGTTTTAAATAAGTTTTATGCAAGATCTATGGGTAGAAATGCATGTTAGGTTATATGTTGAGTTATGGGTTAATATTGATGTTTTGAACAATGTGTGTGGATTTTGTGTGTTTGAAGTGTTGTAGTTGGGGTATATGACTGCTTGAGACCCCTAGGAACTTGTATGCATGTTTTAGTTGAGATTTATGCATGATTTGAGGTTTTGGGAGGCAAGAGGTTCGTGTGAACCAAGTTTCTGCCCTTCTGGCAGAAACCAGGTTCGGCCGCCGAAAGGAGTTTCGGCCGCCGAACCCCCTTGTGGAGGCAGCATTCGGCTGCCGAAGCTTGCCACCGAAAGAACACTTTCGGATCTGTCTGGGAGTTTCGGCCGCCGAAGGTGCCGCCGAACCTGCCTGACTTTCGGCTCTGGAGGGACTTTCGGCCGCCGAACCTGCCGCCGAAAGTGCCCTGTTCAGCCATTTCTTGCATGTTTTTATGTGATGTTTTCATGATGTTTTAGGGGGTTTTTGGGGAGTAGTTTATAGTTATGTTCAGGTGTGTTTGGTCCCTCATTTGAGTCCACCTGTGTAGGTTCGGACCCGAGGAACCGAGGATCCCAGCAGTGAGTTCAGCTGCTTCGGTGTTGTCAGAGTCAGCCAGAGGTGAGTGGAACTAAACTCAATCTTTTA
Source organism: Manihot esculenta (assembly GCF_001659605.2). Taxonomy (NCBI): domain Eukaryota; kingdom Viridiplantae; phylum Streptophyta; class Magnoliopsida; order Malpighiales; family Euphorbiaceae; genus Manihot; species Manihot esculenta. The sequence continues at coordinate 14,991,408 of NC_035178.2, read as the reverse complement.
AATTAAATGTTTTATCATGTTTCATGCATCATGATTATGCAATAGGATGATTGCATTAGTATTCACGAATATGCCGCATTGCATCGATTGTTGTTGATGTGGGTGAATGTTGGATGACCCAATTAGTCCATGACAGGAAGACCAGGACCCCATTCTACGGCCTGGCACGATTGTAAGGAAAGACCAGGACCCCATTCTACGGCCTGGCACGATTGTGGGACTCAAAGACCAGGAGCCCAGAGGAGGCCCTGGGATAATGGTAAGTAATGTATGTATGACAAGAAGACCAGGACCCCATGCTACGGCCTGGCACAATGTTAGCTTGGACTAATTGGTGACAAGTTCACCCAACCCTTATGTGAATTGTTTGTGTTATGATGCATTCCATTTAAGCATAGTGTTAATGCGTTTTACTAGCTCTACTCACTGGGCTTTTAGCTCACCCCTCTCCCTTTACCCCCAGGCTTGCAGGTACAATATAGTGCGGGAGTCCGGATAGAGTAACGAAGTCATGCTTATGTAATAGCTAGCAATGGACATGATCAAATTGTAATGTAAAAGTACAGTATAGCCATGTAATGAGGTTTATGGATGTTAGTGTGTGCTTGACCATAGATTGTGCTATCCCTTTAATACATGATCTTAGAGATTTTGATGATGTTTATGTAAACCAACTCAACATATGTCATGTCACCCATTTGGGGGCACTGATGAGATCCCACAGAGGGATCAATGTTATGTTAATGTTTATGCACAGGTTGAGTTTGGTTGATGAGTATGGAAAGAAAAGTTTTAGTTTTTATGTATGTTGTTGATCATGTATGGGATTATATAGGTTTACAGGTTTCATGTCAGGCTTGCTACGGGTCCCGGCGGCCTTAAGCCGATCTGGATCCTAGCGCCGGTAGCGGTCCGTTTTTTGGGTCGTTACAGAATGGTATCAGAGCCCTAGGTTCATATGGTCGGACCTAGAGTGTCGGGCTCATAGATGTTATAGAAGGTCAAGCACAATAGGAAAGATCATGTCCACTAGGATAGGATGTGGAGTCCTGTCTTGCTTGATGATGTGAAATGCCATGATAATATGCATGATATGCTGATATGTGAAGTATGTGATGCGGGTTCATGTGTGCCCACATGAACCATATGATGCTAATGTTTGTGCTATGTGTACTATTTTTTTCAGAAAACAGGATGAGAGGAACTCGTCGATCAGCAAGATTGACTGGAGTACCACCTGAGGATGAGGGCATGAGCGCCCGTCCTCCAGCATTGCCTAGGGCAATGTCTAGTAGGTCTAACCGAGAAAGAGCAGCAAGAGACCCTAGAAGGTCTTTGGATCTGGGTAGAAGCAGATCAGTCAGAGGAACAGTTCAGGGAGGAATGTCTGAGAGCATGGGGGATGAGATGGATGTAGAGCAGAGGAGGGATGGCAGTCTGGGAGTTGGCATGTCAGAGGAAGGTATGGGAGAGTCCCAAGGAGGCACTCAGGCCTCGGGATTTGTTCAGCCACCTCACTACCCACATTTCTCACAACATCCTGGGTATTCGATGGAAGGTACATCGGATTACCCTAGTTTCACCCCTTATCCCACACAGATGCCATACCCACCATACTACCCACCATACTCTCAGTACCCAATGTATCCACCTCCACCCTACTATCCAAACCCAGCAAACCCTACCTCAGAAAATGTTGCACCACCTCCACCACCTGCAGAACCAGCAGCCCCAGTTGTTCAGCCACCTAGACCTAACTCAGCCAGTGGGAGCAAGGTTAAGATGACCGACTACATGAAATTGGGTGCCCCTCAGTATGAAAAAGGGGATGACCCATTTGTGTATCTTGAAAGGGTTAAAGTAATCACAAATGAGATTGGGGCTGATGACAGTAGAGCCATTCAGATGGCCGGGTTCACGCTTAAGTGCAAGAAGGCACGGGAGTGGTTCAAGAATTATGTGAAACCGAGAGTGGACAGCATGACTTGGGAAGAGTTTGCAAACGAGTTTGCAGGATGGGCTTTTCCCGATAGTTCAAGGGAGCTGAAGATGATAGAGTTCGAACAGTTGAGGCAGACGGATGAAATGGGTGTGGAGGAGTTCACCGACAGATTTTTGGAGCTGTTGCCTTTTTCTGGGCAGAGTCTGGATACAGATTCGAAGAGGTCAAGGAGGTATGTTATGAAACTCCATTCCAGGTATTCCTCCTTGATCCAGTCAGTGGACAGGGAGAGCTTCCATGCCATAGTAGATATGGCCAGGAAAATGGAGGCCAGTGCCATCGTTCAAGGGACAGTTAAGCAGTCAGTGGCACAGTCTTCCGGTTCTAAAACTCCGGGTGGGGGAAGATTAGATCCCTCTACTCTGAGTGCAGCAGCTTCAGGCAGTAAGAGATGGAGTAAGCCCAAGGGTAAGAAGAACAAGTTCTGGAATAAAGTCAAGTCTAGTCTGGGATTTGGGAGTGGCTCAAGCTCTGGTGCGGATAATGCAGTTTGTGCGAGGTGTGGTAAGCCACACAGGGGAGTATGTCGGTTTGGGACGAACGCCTGTTTCAGATGTGGTCAGGAGGGGCATATGGCTCGAGATTGTCCAAGAGCAGTCCCGATGGCTCAGTCCCAACAGACAGCTTCAGGCAGTGTGGCGCAACCAGCAGCTCCAGCCATGACTCAGGCCAGTGGCAGAGGCAGAGGGAGAGGGGCAGCCTCTTCTTCAGCGGGTTTCAGAGGTGAAGGTCCATCAGCTCCGGCACGGATCTTCACAATGACACAGCAGGAGGCAGATGCATCTAACACCGTGGTGGCAGGTAACTTAATTATTGGTTGTTCAGATGTATATGCCTTGATGGACCCTGGTGCATCTCATTCTTTTATCGCTCCGAGAGCCGTGGGGAGGTTGGGTCTGATGACTTCTGGGTTAGAGTGTCCTCTCTGGGTCAGTGGACCCAAGTGTGATCCATCTGTGGCAGAGTCAGTCTGCCAGTGTAGTCCTGTGTTTGTTGAGGGAAGATGCTTGTCCGCCGACCTAGTGGTTCTAGATTTGACAGATTTTGACGTCATTCTAAGGATGGACTGGCTATCTACCCATGGTGCTACCTTGGACTGCAGGGACAAGGTAGTCAGGTTCAGAGGTCAGGATGGGTCTGAGGTTGTCTTTAGAGGAGACAGGAGGGGTACACCTAGAGGTCTGATATCAGCCCTTCAGGCTCGTAGGTTGCTCAGGAGGGGATGTCAGGGGTATTTGGCTCATGTGAGAGAGCTTAGCAGTCAGGTTAGAGAGCCTGCCTCGGTGCCAGTGGTTAGAGAGTTCTTAGATGTGTTCCCAGACGAACTGCCAGGTTTACCACCTGCTAGGGAGATAGAGTTCGAGATAGAACTGATGCCTGGAACCCGACCGATCTCTATCCTTCCCTACAGGATGGCACCAGCAGAATTGAAAGAGTTGAAGGAGCAGTTGCAGGAGCTGGTAGACAAGGGCTTCATCCGACCGAGTACCTCACCCTGGGGTGCCCCAGTTTTGTTCGTGAGAAAGAAGGATGGATCCCTTAGACTTTGTATCGACTATAGGCAGTTGAACAAAGTCACTACCAAGAACAAGTACCCATTGCCAAGGATCGACGATCTATTCGACCAGCTAGCAGGAGCGGGTTGTTTCTCCAAAATAGATCTGAGGTCCGGATATCATCAGTTGAGGATCAGGGAAGAGGATGTACCGAAGACAGCTTTCAGGACTAGATATGGGCATTTTGAGTTCCTTGTGATGCCGTTCGGGTTAACTAACGCCCCTGCAGCATTCATGGATCTCATGAACAGAGTGTTTAGCCAGTACCTGGATCACTTCGTTATTGTCTTCATAGACGATATCTTGGTGTATTCCAGGAATGCAGAGGAGCATGCCCATCATCTGAGGTTGGTCCTACATACCTTGAGGGAACATGGCTTGTATGCCAAGTTCTCTAAGTGTGAGTTCTGGCTGAGGAGCATTTCGTTCTTGGGGCATGTAGTGTCAGAGAATGGTATAGAGGTAGACCCCAAGAAGACAGAAACTGTGGCTAACTGGCCTAGACCCACTTCAGTGACGGAGATCAGGAGTTTCTTGGGTTTGGCAGGTTACTACAGGAGGTTTGTTCAGGACTTCTCAAAGATAGCAGCTCCTCTGACCAGACTGACCAGGAAGAATCAGAAATTTCTGTGGACCGACCAGTGTGAGGAGAGTTTTGAAGAGCTCAAGAAGAGGTTGACTTCAGCACCAGTTTTAGCTCTGCCATCTAATTGTGAGGACTTTACAGTCTTTTGTGATGCGTCCCGTGTGGGACTGGGTTGTGTGCTTATGCAGAATGAGAGGGTGATTGCTTATGCTTCTAGGCAACTGAAGAAGCATGAGTTGAATTACCCCACGCATGACCTTGAGATGGCAGCAGTAATCTTTGCACTCAAGATGTGGAGGCACTACCTCTATGGGGTTAAATGTGAGATCTTTACGGATCATAAGAGCCTGCAATACATCTTGAGTCAAAGAGATTTGAATTTGAGACAGAGGAGGTGGGTAGAGCTGCTGAGTGACTATGATTGCAAGATTCAGTATCATCCGGGTAAGGCGAATGTCGTGGCAGACGCTCTAAGCTGGAAGTCACTAGGCAGTCTATCCCACATCACGGTAGAGAGGAGACCAGTGGTGAAGGAGTTTTACAAGCTCATTGAGGAAGGTCTACAGTTGGAGTTGTCTGGTACAGGTGCCTTGGTTGCTCAGATGAAAGTGACACCCGTGTTTCTGGAGCAGGTGGCTCAGAAACAGCATGAGGACCCAGAGTTAGTGAAGATTGCCAGGACTGTTCAGTCAGGCAAGGACAGTGAGTTCAGATTTGACAATAGGGGGATCCTCCGCTATGGGAGTCGATTTTGTGTACCATATGACATAGGGCTAAAAGGAGACATTATGAGAGAAGCTCATAATGCAAGATACAGCATTCACCCCGGAGCCACCAAGATGTATCAAGATCTGAAGAAAGTTTACTGGTGGCCAGCTATGAAGAAAGAAGTGGCACAGTTTGTGTCAGCCTGCGAAGTGTGTCAGAGGGTGAAGCTGGAACATCAGAAGCCGGCTGGAATGCTTAACCCGCTACCTATTCCAGAATAGAAATGGGAGAATATAGCTATGGACTTCGTAGTGGGGTTACCGGCGACGTCCAACAGATTGGACTCCATATGGGTGATTGTGGACAGACTCACCAAATCTGCTCACTTCGTCCCTGTCAGGAGTGGCTATTCTGTGGACAAGTTGGTGCAGGTGTACGTTGATGAGATAGTCAGACTGCATGGGGTTCCTGTTTCTATAGTGTCAGATAGAGGACCCCAGTTCACCTCCAGGTTTTGGCGGAGTCTGCAGAATGCCATGGGTACTAGATTGGATTTCAGCACTGCCTTCCATCCACAGACAGACGGACAGTCAGAGAGGACCATCCAGACCATAGAAGATATGCTGAGAATGTGTGTGCTAGACTTTGGCAGTTCTTAGAGGCAGCATCTACCTTTGGTGGAGTTTGCCTACAATAACAGCCATCATGCTAGCATCGGGATGGCTCCATATGAAGCTTTATATGGGAGGAAGTGCAGGTCACCTGTTTGCTGGGAAGAAGTTAGAGAAAAGGCCTTGGCAGGGCCTGAGCTAGTAGAGATCACCAGCAGGGTGGTACCCTTAATCAGAGAAAGAATCAAGACAGCTGCAAGCAGACAGAAGAGTTATGCAGACATCCGCAGAAGACTAGTAGAGTTTCAGGAGGGGGATCTGGTATTGCTTAAGGTGTCTCCAATGAAAGGAGTGGTTCGGTTCGGGAAGAAAGGTAAGCTGGCTCCGCGGTACATCGGACCCTTTAAAGTCTTGCAAAAGATTGGGAGTGTATCGTACAAGCTGGACTTACCTGCTTCAATGGAAAGAATCCATCCGGTTTTCCATGTTTCTATGTTGAGAAAATTCGTGTCAGATCCGGGCAAGGTTCTTAGTGAGCCTGATGTGGAGATCCAAGAGGATCTCACCTATGTTGAGCAGCCAGTACGGATCCTAGACACCCAGATCAGGAAGCTGAGAAACAAGGAAATCCCGATGGTGAAAGTCCTGTGGAACCACCACAATATGGAAGAATGCACTTGGGAGACACGGGAGTCTATGCTCCGGCAATATCCTCATCTCTTTTAAGGTTAGTCTCTATGTGTTTCATGTGTGTGTTATGTTGTTTGCTATGCATGTGCTAGTTGAGGAACATTCGGGGACGAATGTTCTTAAGGGGGGGAGAATGTAATACCCGGCTAGACTCCGGTATCGGAATTCCTACCGTCCGGCGGGATCTCGGATGTCGGAGACCTCTAGAAGGGTAAAATCATGTTTTTGTAAAATGTTTTCATGTTTCTAATAGTTTTAAGTATGAAATTAAATGAGTTTTTACATGAAAAGTCTTTGGAGGAAAACCCAAGTTCGGCCGCCGAAAGTCAAGTTCGGCCGCCGAACATGCATGCGCTTTGGAGGCACGTTAGGCCCCCGAAAGCATGAGTTAGGGAAGTCCAGGTTCGGCCGCCGAAAGACAAGTTCGGCCGCCGAGCATTGCATGGATGCGGAAGCGCATTCGGCCCCCGAACGTGGCCTGGCCAGCCACCTATAAAAGGGGCACTTAGCCGAAATGGGCGAGTTTTCTCCCATTTTCGGCCACAGCAAGCTTCCGACCTTCCCTTTGTAACTCTCGTGTTCTTCCTCCAAATCTCTTCCATTTTCTTGAGTTTTAAACTCACGTTTGCAAGTTTGAGCATTTAAACCAAGTTTTGGAGCTTTGGGAACTCAGGAGCTCATTTTCGTGGATCTCCAAGTTTAGGTCGTCTCCCTCTCGATCTTCAAGAGGTAAGGGCCGATCTTAAGCTCCTTATGTGTTTTAAATAAGTTTTATGCAAGATCTATGGGTAGAAATGCATGTTAGGTTATATGTTGAGTTATGGGTTAATATTGATGTTTTGAACAATGTGTGTGGATTTTGTGTGTTTGAAGTGTTGTAGTTGGGGTATATGACTGCTTGAGACCCCTAGGAACTTGTATGCATGTTTTAGTTGAGATTTATGCATGATTTGAGGTTTTGGGAGGCAAGAGGTTCGTGTGAACCAAGTTTCTGCCCTTCTGGCAGAAACCAGGTTCGGCCGCCGAAAGGAGTTTCGGCCGCCGAACCCCCTTGTGGAGGCAGCATTCGGCTGCCGAAACTTGCCCCCGAAAGAACACTTTCGGATCTGTCTGGGAGTTTCGGCCGCCGAAGGTGCCGCCGAACCTGCCTGACTTTCGGCTCTGGAGGGACTTTCGGCCGCCGAACCTGCCGCCGAAAGTGCCCTGTTCAGCCATTTCTTGCATGTTTTTATGTGATGTTTTCATGATGTTTTAGGGGGTTTTTGGGGAGTAGTTTATAGTTATGTTCAGGTGTGTTTGGTCCCTCATTTGAGTCCACCTGTGTAGGTTCGGACCCGAGGAACCGAGGATCCCAGCAGTGAGTTCAGCTGCTTCGGTGTTGTCAGAGTCAGCCAGAGGTGAGTGGAACTAAACTCAATCTTTTAAATTAAATTTTTTATCATGTTTCATGCATCATGATTATGCAATAGGATGATTGCATTAGTATTCACGAATATGCCGCATTGCATCGATTGTTGTTGATGTGGGTGAATGTTGGATGACCCAATTAGTCCATGACAGGAAGACCAGGACCCCATTCTACGGCCTGGCACGATTGTAAGGAAAGACCAGGACCCCATTCTACGGCCTGGCACGATTGTGGGACTCGAAGACCAGGAGCCCAGAGGAGGCCCTGGGATAATGGTAAGTAATGTATGTATGACAGGAAGACCAGGACCCCATGCTACGGCCTGGCACAATGTTAGCTTGGACTAATTGGTGACAAGTTCACCCAACCCTTATGTGAATTGTTTGTGTTATGATGCATTCCATTTGAGCATAGTGTTAATGCGTTTTACTAACTCTACTCACTGGGCTTTTAGCTCACCCCTCTCCCTTTACCCCCAGGCTTGCAGGTACAGTATAGTGCGGGAGTCCGGATAGAGTAACGAAGTCATGCTTATGTAATAGCTAGCAATGGACATGATCAAATTGTAATGTAAAAGTACAGTATAGCCATGTAATGAGGTTTATGGATGTTAGTGTGTGCTTGACCATAGATTGTGCTATCCCTTTAATACATGATCTTAGAGATTTTGATGATGTTTATGTAAACCAACTCAACATATGTCATGTCACCCATTTGGGGGCACTGATGAGATCCCACAGAGGGATCAATGTTATGTTAATGTTTATGCACAGGTTGAGTTTGGTTGATGAGTATGGAAAGAAAAGTTTTAGTTTTTATGTATGTTGTTGATCATGTATGGGATTATACAGGTTTACAGGTTTCATGTCAGGCTTGCTACGGGTCCCAGCGGCCTTAAGCCGATCTGGATCCTAGCGCCGGTAGCGGTCCGTTTTTCGGGTCGTTACAGTTCCTTACAGGGACGGGTTGGATATAATAGGTTGTAAATGGGTGTTTAAAGCCAAAATTAATCCAGATGGCACGTTAGACCGACTAAAGGCTCGGTTACTAGCCAAAGGATTCCATCAACTGGATGGCATCGACTACACTGAAACTTATTCACCCGTTATCAAACCTGGCACGATTCGTACTGTTTTAAGTGTTGCTTTAGTTAAAAAATGGCCAATAAGGCAGTTAGATGTTACAAATGCTTTTTTGCATGGTTATGTTACTGAGGATTTGTTCATGGAGCAACCACCAGGGATGAAAAATCCGGACAAGCCAACGCATGTGTGTAAGTTAAAACGAGCTCTCTATGGACTCAAGCAGGCTCCTCGTGCCTGGTTTGACCGGTTAAGTAAGTTTCTCATTGCTTATGGTTTCTTTTGCAGTTTGGCGGATCCTTCATTATTTGTTTTTTATTGTTCTAATGAGATATTAGTGCTTTTGGTTTATGTTGACGATATGCTACTCACGGGTTTGTCTGTAGCTCTTGTTGATGATTTTATTCAGGTGTTACACGCAGAATTCTCCATGAAAGACTTGGGACCAATCCATCATTTCTTGGGTGTTAAAGTGGATACCACAGCCACTGGCCTTCATTTATCACAGACGCATTATGCCTACTCCATTTTGGAGCGTGCCCAGATGGTTGATTGTCAGCCAATGCCCACTCCATTAGACCTTAATCACAATCCGCCAATTGATTCTGAACCACTTTCCGATCCAACATCTTTTCGAGGCATTGTCAGGTCCTTGCAATACCTCACTTTAACCAGACTTGACTTGTCTTTTAGTGTAAATTTTGTGTCCCAATTCATGCATTCACCTACTCATGCTCATCTGAAATATGTTCGTCGCATCTTGCATTATTTAAAGGGCACGATACATTATGGTCTCAATCTTCGTTCCGATACTACACTTGCTCTTTCTGCCTTTTCTGATGCAGATTGGGCAGGCTGTCCGACGACGCGACGGTCAACTACAGGCTATTGCACGTTCCTAGGCTCGAATATCATTTCCTGGTGTGCGAAGAAGCAGTCCACAGTTGCTCAGTCCAGTACAGAGGCTGAGTACCGTGCCATGGCTCATACAGCAGCTGAGCTTACATGGCTTGGATATATTTTATCTGATCTTCGAATTTTTCCTCCACACCCACCGAAACTTTTTGCAGACAATGTCAGTGCTCTATTCCTCACAGTCAATCCAGTATTTCACGCTCGAAGTAAACATATTGCGTTGGATTACCACTATGTAAGAGAGCGGGTAGCTCAAGGGGCTCTTATTACTCAACATATTCCTTCCACTTGTCAGCTAGCTGATGTATTCACTAAATCAGTTCCTAAGGCTCGTCTTGCGTTCTTTCGACACAAATTATGTCTCTAACCTCGGCATAGTTTGAGGGGGGATATTGACCAAGGGAGTGATAAGGATGTGTTCACCCCTTGGAGTAATAAGGCTGACTACAAGACTTGAGCCTGGAGAGATAAGGTTGGTAATTGATTCTGCTGATTTTCAATAATTTAGAGTTCTACGAGTTATACGTTCTGTTACATATGGTAGTCTAACAATATATTGTGTCGTACTTCTAGCTATTTAGTTATTTTTGTAATCTATTTAAACAGAGTACTATGCCTCTGTTTATTATTTGAGATTTATGAGCTCTACAATCTTACAAATCGTGAACCTTCAAGCTATAATGAAGCTGCAAAGCACCAAGAATGGGTGCAAGCAATGAAGGAAGAGATTGCTGCTATTGAGAAAAACCAAACCTGAGAAAACTCACTTTAAAGCCTTAAGGCAGAAATGTAATTGGAGTAAAGTAGATTTTTAGAATAAAGTTTAATGCAAATGGATCAATAAACGAGTATAAGGCCAAATTAGTTGTGAAGGGCTACACTCAGCTGGCTAGAATAGATTATGGAGATACATTTGCTCTAGTTTTAAGGCTTGATACAATTAGATTGTTGTTGATAGTTGCAGCTTAAAATGGCTGGAAAGTTATTTATTTAGATGTTAAATCAACATTTTTTAATGATGTTCTTAAGGATGAGGTCTAGATTCATCAATTTAAAAGTTTTATGGTCAAAAGCAGTGAAAACGATATGTATAGACTCAATAAAGCCCTTTATAAATTAAAATAGGCTCCAAGGACCTGGTATGTCAGAACTGATACTCATTTACTACATTTTCAGGAGGAGTGAGAATAAAGCCACTTTGTATTTTAAGCTTTTAGCATATAACAAGAAGCTATTGGTGCCCCTTTATATGGATGATTTGCTTTTTACTAGAAATAATGATAATTTAATAATGATAATTTACTGCAGGAATTCAAAGATCATATGCAAGTTGAATTTGAAATGTCTAATTTAGAATTGATTAACTATTTTTTGGGCCTAGAAGTTTATCAGTAGTCACATGGAATATTTTTTTTTAATCCGAAAGAAATATACTTAGGTTGTTTTGAAGAAGTTCAAGTTGAAAAAAAAAAAAAAAAAAAAAACAAGCCTGTGTCAACTCCTCTAAGGCAGAATGAGAAATTCTCAATTGAAGATGGTAAGAAAAAGTTGATACCACTGAATACAGAAGAATTATTGACAGCCTACTATATTTGACTGCATCAAGACTAAATCTCATGTTTTCTGCAAGTCTACTTTCTAAATTTATGAACTCTCCTATTAAGTTGCATCTTAATGCCGTCAAGAGAGTCTTAAAATATAGTAAAAGAAAAATTGACTTTAATATACTTTATGAAAGAGGAAAAGATAGCGATTCGATAAACAATTTCGATGATGGAAAGAGTACTGGTGGTTACTTCTCTCTTGGTTTAGGACCATTTTCCCTAAATTAAAAAAAGCAAGAAGTTATTACTTCATTTACTACAGAAGCTGAGGATGTTGCAGCGGCTTCAGTAGCAAACCAGACAATTTGGATTAGGAAATTTTTAGCAAATTTGGGGCTAGAATAACAGGGTCCCTGAGCGCTAATCCATCATGATCGTAGCTAAGAGAGATGTGCCCCGCCTACCCCATCTACTTTAATAAGTATAAGATCCCATTCTTCTATTACATGAAAAGGTACTCTTAGCCTGGGATGAGACCAGAAAGATGTTGAAAAAGATGGAGGACATTGTTGATAATGGCAATAGATTCTACCTAAAGCATAGCTTTTTTCCCTTTCATAAGATAAGGAAATAATTCTTGTTGCTTAAAAAAGATCTGGCGAAGAGCACCAGTGAGGTATAATAGGCTTGTTCACATACCTCTGCTAACTCCTCATTCAATAGCAGGGACGATAGCGAAGGCTAACAGGGGATTCTATGGATGGGGCAAAACCTGATTCAATAGCTGTGAACCTACTATGGTTTTTTGTGACAACAAATCAATAATTGCTATTGCAGAAATCCAATTCAATACGGAAGAATGAAGCATATTAAAGTCAATTTTTATTTTTTGAGGGAAGTTGAAAAGAATAAAGAAATCAAAATAGTTCAATTTAAGTCAGAAATTCAAAATTATTAGTATTTATTATATCCTAATAAATCTAAAAGTCTACTAAAATAATAAGTATTGTATCAATGAGATCATTTATTAGTATTTATTGAGTCTTTTAATTTAATGTGAAACTTTTGTTTTTCATTTGCATTGTAAACTTTTGGTTTTCTTCGTAAAATGGTCAAAATTTATCTGTAAATAGTGATTGTATTGTGAAGAAATTATAATAAGAAAGTAATTTTTAGTACTCCTACTATTTTCTTTAAATTTATATTTTTTAAATTTTAATAAATTATTCAAAATTATTTTCTTAGGATATTCATTCAACTAAAAATTTTGTAGGAGATTAAGTGAAAATTTTAGTATTTGTTAGGATTCAAAGATGTCTTTTGCATGATATTTTCAATATATAATTAGTATTACATAAATATTAAGACAATAGTTATTTCTTTATATAAAGTTTTTTTTTTACATATTAATTATAAATGTTGGGAATATAAATATTTAATAATATTCAAAAATCATATATCCTAAATTACTCTCACTAAGAATAGAATACTACTAAGTTCATGGATTATCAACTAAGAATACTAAGAAATTATTCTTTCACCATAAGAAGAAAGCTTTTTCACTTTCAGTGAAAGGAAATCTGATCATTAGAAGCTATCGTTACAAAATCTAAATAGTGACCATGATTATCCTGTTTCATGTCGTTACAAGAGGTTTTACTCTTGATAATTTAAATTGAAGAGAAAAAAATGGTCAGTCGCATATCTATTTTTGGAAAACTATGAAATTTTGCTAACTAAAATTTCAATGGTGGATAAAACATGGTGGTTAAAATATTAAGAAAGCGGTATAAATTTTCATGACAATCCACAATAGATGTAATGAAACCAAAATCAGCAAATGGAACCTATATTTTGTATGGTTAGAATGAAAACAGACCCAAATTTATGATTGTAATGAATCTATAATTGTACTTACATAATCTTAAGTATCTAGTTAAAAAGATATAATAGTGATAACTAAAAGAAAAGAAAAAACAATAAACCCATCAAAATTATGTAAAAACGAAAATTGAGTAGAGAAGGAACGAAAGGCATATTTACCTGGTTGTGAACGGAGAGAGAGGAGACTAAGAGGAAGAAGCTTGAAAGGTAAAGATTTTGAGCATCGAGTCGTCAATTAAAATTTGGAGTTGAAACAGAACAATTTATTGAAACAAAATGATTTATATTCTGTCATAAATTTTAATTAATATCATTTGATTAAAATAATATTTAAAAAATTAAAAATTAAAATTTTGTATAAAATTCTTTAAAATTTAAAAGTGTCACGATTAATCAAGAAAATAACTATTTATAATAACAAAAAATTTAATTCAGAAAAATATAAAAAAAATTTAAAAAATAATTAAAATATAAAATTGATATCTAAACGATAAAATTTGACTCTCAAACTTTATAATAGGTTTGCTGCTCTCGTCGCATTTTTAAAATTCATCCGTTTTGAAATTCTCCTTTAAAAAAATTATTATGAGCCCCAACAAATGTCGTAAGCTAAAGTTAAACTATTTTTATTCATCATTTGAATTCGCTCTAAATCTTTTATAAAATTTAAGATTAATCGCGGCATATGAGAAATTCTCTTTTTCTAAATTTTGTTTTGCCCTTAATTTTCCTATTTCTATACCTTAATTTACTTAGTTTAGCTTTTACTCTGTTTTTTTTTAATGATGGAGACAAAAAGAGAAGCACTAGCTTACTTAGAGAAGCGAGTTTTCTCTTAATAGGAACAGAAAGCCATGTAACTGTAGTAGGATGTTTTACCCTTTCATAAAGTATATAGCTTAATTTAAATTAAACGATGGGTAACAAATTTAGCCTCTAATATTACTCTATTGCCATTATTTTTAGCACCATTAAAGAAAATGGTTGTTAAAAATATTATTTCTTGTAGTATTTATCAGTAAAAACGTATTAAAAAAATTAACAGGCGTAATTGAATTTATATTTTAAATGATCCACTAGTTACATTATTAAATTCATGAATTATCTAGTTTATCATTTATCAAGATAAATTCCGTCTTTTAGCTTTTTTATTTTTTTTTTCTTAATAAAAATTTATATAAGTGTTTTCTATAATTTTCTATACACAATTTTTTATTGAATTTTTCTAAAAGTCATATATACTATTTAATTTTATTATTCAATATACTATGTAATAGATATGGTGACAAGTTTAATTTACTCAAATTAGTGTAAATATAAATTCATTATCATTTCTAATTGAGCTCTCATAAAAACTACTAATATAATTGAGCTCTTAGAAATACATTAATATGATGGTGCAAAAACCTTAAACAATACTAAGATTTATTGCGTTTGCATTTTATCACACAGAAAACCTTCTTAATGCGAGCTACGTGCCGATGATGGACGCGTTTGGAAGCTCTCTGGTACAATCTCCGGAGGAATCGAGCTGAAAAGAAAAGAAAGATAAGAAAGGAGATGAGGAGAAAGAAAAGAGGTGAAAATAGAATGAGAAGGATTAAAATTGAGGGTAGGATTAGGAAGAGGAAAGTAAACGTCAAACACATTATGTGCAATTAAGGACTTCAAGCGGTAAATCCACTCATGCAGCTGACCCTTATATAGGGAGACCAACCACAAGCAAGCATCCAGTTTGCAGCCCCCGAAACTTGCGGGAAATAAGGTAAATGAATTAGAGGTGGGCTTTGGTTCCGTTTGGTATTGCCTAAAAATAAAATTTTAAAATATTAATTATAAACCCAAATGGATAAGATGGATGATGTGAATTTTCTTTTCTCTTTTTTAATTAGATGTATTTTTAAAAATTTGAGAAAGAGCGTTTTACTCTATAATGGATCTGTTTTGCGCGAGTTTAAATTAATCAAATCGGTAAATTTTGAATATCGCATCGTTGATACTAAAATAAATATTAGTTATAGAGAATGGAAAGCTAATTAATTTACTATTGTTATAATAGCAACAGATGCTCCATTTTTTTTAAAAAATATTTTTTAAGAAAATATTTTTTATATTTAAAAAACTATTTTTTTAATTAAAATAAAAATTAAATCATTTTAAAAGGAAGTGTTTTTTTTTTTTTTTTTTGCAATTTGAAAATACTACTATGTATAATAATTTAGGCACAGTATATATTTACAAACTTAAATTTTATGAGAAAAATATTATGACACTATCTGAACTCTTTAAAAAGTGCAATTGAGATAATTAGCAATTCAAACTAAAAAATTAGTATGAATCTTTTTAAAGCATTTTTAAATCAATTTAAATTCAAAAATAAAATTCATTAAGTATAGAAAATATGTAACGAGTTTCAATTTTAAAATTTATATATTATTATTATTGTTGTTATTATTATTTAATGTTAATAGTAAAATTGAGCAACAATTTGTACCAACGCATTGATAGTTCACAGTATTTTGTAATAAAATTATGAGTTATTTTCAAATTCTTTTTAAAATTTAGGATATGATGTGAGTTTTTAAATAAGATATATAGTGCAAATATATATTTAGTCTATAAATTTATTACTAAAATCCTTTATTTTTATATTAAAATTATGTAATAAGAATAAATTATTTTATTAAAAAATATTTTTCACACAAAATATAAATATTTTATAAATATTAAATTATTTTAGCATAAATAGTATTACGAAAGTTTTAGCTGGTATAGCACGACATGAGAATTTTACAACGATAAAACAATATATTTACATTTAAATTTATACACTCGATTCAAATCAAATTACCAGAATTTTGACAAGCCCATTACTGCCAGGGCGGATTTCACTTTGCCCAAATGACATCTGAGATGGAATTTACTTCTGGGTTCATATCTTTCACACAACAAACTAACTAAAAAGGCAAACACAATCTCGCCTTTCACTGAACATTTTCAGTTTCAGCCCAAACACACCAGAAAGAGAGAAACAAGCAGACAATGATTTTATCCTGCTAAAACTGGACCTCTTGTGCCCAACGAAAGCCTACCTTAGACTATAGTTTCCATTTCTGTAATGTTCAATTGAGAAACACAATTGCCTGATTGCTTCCTTTTTCTCTTCAGCTCCTTCTAGGATCTCTACTCTTTGCCTTTCAACTTCTTCTTCCAGATCATTAGCTTTTGATCTCAATTCAACTGCCAACTTACGTGCCCCTTCAGCATCAGTAATGAGCTTCATATGCTCCATCTGTAGTTCCTGTAAATGCTTATCCATTTGAGCGATCCGTTCTTCTTTAGAGATTACTTCTGCTTTGAGAGCTGTAACTTTCATATTAAGATCATCTCTCTCTAACTTCAAAGAATCATGGGTTTCATTTCGTTCCTCAACTTCTTTCTTTAACTGACTGATTTCAGCGTTGAGTCTTTCCTGTGTTTCTGATTTTTCTTTCTGTAACCTTATGGTTTCATCCTCTAGAGAACGGCTTCGCGACTCCCATTCTGTTATCTGGTTCTCCAGGCATTTTCTTTCCTCCGACAATATAGATATTTCAGCCTTCATCTGTTCTTTCTCAGGGAAAACTTTCTGCTCAGCATCAGATACTGCTGTTTTCAAGTCTTTGATCTCATGATCCCTGTCAGATAAACTACTTTTCAACATCGTAATTCTTTGCTGCAGTTTGATAATCTCGTTTTTTTCTGCATTAAACTTGGTTTTCCATGTATTGATGTCTTTATTAGTCGATGCAAGCTGATCCTGCAAATTGCTGACTTTTTCTGAGGATCTTTCACTCTCAAGCTGATGTTTCAAACTAGCAATTTCATTCTCTGCATATTGTAGCTTCTCTTTTGTGATTTTCAGTTCATCTGCTAGTGCTTTAATCTTGCTATCAGATTCCTCAGTTTCATCTTCCTGTCTGTCAATATTTTCTTGAAGCTGTGATTCCTCGGAGACCACCATCTCAGGTACCACCTCAGCCTCCCAAGTCTTAACATTTTCCTCTGTTGATAAAGCGAAATCAGGCTGTGAACAACTGGTGGATTGCGGTGATTTATATTTCTGGAGGTCAATTTTCAATCTGGACACCTCTTCTTCAAAAAGCAATGTTCTCTGATTAGCAATCTTCAGCTCTTGCTCATACACTGCAATCCTGGCAAGAAGGCTCTCAGAGTTCCCATTTCCCAACTCGCTAAATGAGCCATCTACATTCTCCTCCTGATTGATCACCAGTTTCTCTTTCATTTCACGTAGCCCAATCTCTAATTCAATTATCGTCCTGTTCTGGGTATGATCACCAACATTCCCTAATAAACCTGAGTCATTGTCAATGAAGTCATCATCAGATTCTGAATCAGAATAAGTTAGTGTAGATGATTCATCTCCTTCTTTCTGAAGATCAGAGCAACTTCCTGCAGAACCCAGAAAGAAGTCAAAACCAGCAGCTCGAGGCCCAGATTTACGAGGAGGCAACCTCTGTTCATTTACAGAAGATGGCAAAACTAAGGATTGTTCAGAAACACCCTCAGAAACATTTGAGCTCTGGGATTGCAGATCTGATGGAACGTTCTTCCTCAATTCTCCTTTCACAAAATCATAACGTTCAGCTAGAGAACGATACATTCGATAGAAGTCTTCAACAAGAGAAATCAATTCTGGCCTCTTTTGATAATACATTTCAGCCTTTTTTGCAAATGAATCTCCATCTTCTTCAATGAGCTTTAACATCCGCTTGACGCTCCTGTCCATTTCTGTTGTCAAGGATCGCTTCGAAATTTTCTTGTTCGTCATTTTGGAAATCAAAATTATCACAGCATCAAAGTTTTCTTTTCGCAATGTAAAAAAGAAAACTTAAGAACAGTTTTCTTTAGAATTAACGTTAAGGTTAGTTGCAGAGCTATGGCTAAAATTATCAAACCGTTGGCTGCTTTACTTGTTTTAACCATGACATTTTAGGACATGAAACTAAATACAAGGCAGATCCCAAGATATTGGGAACAGACGTTTTGTTTGAGAGACATATATTGTACAGAAATATAGGCAACAGAATTTTTTGCATATAAAATATAGGCAACACACATTTATTAAGACAGCATTAGGCATTTGTCAAAAACTATAACTTTTAAACTTGAGCTTGTTAATGTTAATGTTAATATGAATCCATATGTAAATAACATGAATCTATTCATTCATAATTTTTAACAAGTCTCTTGAGGCAATCACACAAAAATAATAAAAGCAAAATATAAATTTTTAACGTGGTTCATTCTCTTTATTTAGGGGTATATCCATCCGATTATAATCTCAAGCTAGCTACCCATTAATCCGATTACACCCAATTAATCCCTCACCATATAAGATGTTTTTAATTATATGAACAAAATCGTTTTCCACCTTTAGCCGAAACCTCCCTTTTTTTCTTTATGGGAGTGCTCTACACTAAGTAAAAATTACTCTCCGGGATGAGCAAAAGTTTTTTTTTTTCTAAATTGGACAAAAGGCAAAATAATCTTTAGATTCTTCAGTTTTAATCTAATTAAAAATACCATTCAATATAATAAATAAATAGAAAATTTAATTTATTAAACCTCCACCTATCAAGAAATACTTTTTCAACTTTAACTAGAAAAGAGTATTATGCTATGAGTAACGAATATAATAAAGTCACTTTAATCTAGGAGTGAGAAAGTGCAAGGAGAGAAAAGCTAGCAAGAATATGATTGGTTTACTCTCAACTTCCAAGGAGTAATTGCCTCAAATTTACTTGGAAAATCTATTGCAAGATGGTTCAGCAACCAGTCATCCCATCTCCCTTCTAATTTTTTGGAGATAAAAAGGCTTAAGCAACACAAATCCAAATGACCACTACATTTAGACAGTTTTCCTTTTATAGGACAAAACATCTTCGGCAGTTCCATTAAGTTTACCTGAATAAAACGGCAGCAATAGAGCCCACAATCTGATGAATTGCCAAAAAAATTATAAGTTGAGTGAAGTTTAGAAGAGCTCAGATTTGATTGTGAAAGAAATTATTCACTTAAAATAGAGTCTGAAAAATAAAACTTGTAATAAGGTTTGATATCTTATTTAAAAAATCTCAGTTTTAATTTATTTTTAAAAAAGTGAAAATAAATTAAAAAATAAATTAAAATTAAATTAATCTAATTTATTAAAAAAATGGCAGTTGCATGATCGGATCAGTCATATAACGGCAGATAGTGGGGTGGTAGACAGCTCTTTATTATGTTTTTTCTCTATCTCATATCAGAATTTCTTTTTCATGATAACTGAAAATATTCTTCGGTCAAAAGAGCTCTATGCTCTCTCAAAACTGATTTGGAAACAATAAAAATTGATTCACACAATTAATTTTTTAGTTGGGCTATCTCTTTTGGCTATCGAACTATCCCTTGTTCATGTGTCGAGCAACTTCCTTTGTTCATACGAAGTGAAAGGGTGCCGATTGTGGAATAGATATCTAAGTATTTAGATTCTCAAGTTGAATTTTTCTTGTGGAAATACATTGGGACTCAAGGTAACTCTTGAAAATCTATATGCATGATTCGTTTGACCACATGATTATGCATGGATTATAGGATAAAAGGTTAACTTTTGGAATGTTGTTTATTTTTCATATTCTGAAAAAATTATGAATTCTCCAACGTTGGTTGTTATATGCCAAAGTTTTAATGGGTAGTTTTTTTCTCTCTATTTGTTTTTTTTTTTATCCAAACACGTTTAGATAGACCTCTCTAGTTGCTTATATCTCACCCTATATATTTTTTTGTAAAATGAGAAATCGATATCATTGGAAAGCTCCTGAAATAAGCTTTCTAACAATATATATATAATTTTTTTTCGATTTCTATTGACTCAAATATAAATAATCAAAATTGTGCCATTTTTGGATACAATCTATTTCTTTTAAGATATTTAAAGAATATGTTTCATTCACATTAGAGGGTAAATAAACCCCAAACTCTAAAATATATTATTTTTGTTAATATTAGAGTATACAAAAAATTATTGAGAACACCCAAAATCCCACAATAATTTTTTTTGGGACCACAAGCGCCTTAGACTGCAGGCTAGGCATGAGGAGGCTCAAGGCCTAGGCGCCTGGAGCCTACTGACCCATTTTTTAAATAAAACATAGTTTTTTTTTTTTTCAGATAAAATAAATAAATATATAAATTTTTTTGTGACATTTTTTTTTAAAAGGAACGTATATGGACTTTTTTTTTTATTTTTTTATTTTTTTATAATTTTTTTTTAAAAAAAGGAAAGGGTCTTAAATTTTTTTTCACTATTTTATTTTTATTTTTTTGGTCTTTATTTTTTTTTTCTTTTCTGCATGTGTAAGGAATTTAGTGGTTTTCAGTAGAACTCCTCTTAGTATTTTTTATGCTTCAAAAAAGTAGACAGATTGACGAGTTGATTATCATATAAGTGGATCCTAGAAATACCTTTGATAATTTGAACCGTTTAGTTCATTTTATCATAGAGATAAATAAAAAGATACAAGATATTATTTGGCATAGTAGTCTCTTAAATAATATTGAGAGATAAATGATTTTTAAAGAGGGTCTTACCACTCTCAACACGAAAGACATTTTAAATTTAACTTGGAAAAAGGCCAATTAGTCCTCCAAACACATGAAGTTAAAATTTATTAGTGAATATGTCATATGAGTTGCAAACAAAAAGGTTCTTTGGTTATTGAATATCTCAAGACTTATTAGTAGGTCCCTTTTTTTTAAGCCGAACCTAACTAAAGTTGACTGTAATTTGAATTAACTAGAAGATAGCCTATACAGTTTTCTAGAATATTATATTCATATGAATCATATTGTTTTAAATTGATTGGAGTTTTAGATATTCTATATTTTTTTGGATATTTTTTTTGTATGATGAACAATATGATGTCTAATTGTTTTATAAACTTTAAATAATATGTTTATTTTATTTCCATGATATATATATATATATATTATATATATATATATGTGTGTGTGTTATATGTTGATATATTGGTTGTGAGTTGAAGTTTCTATATATCAATTATAAAATA
The DNA here is from genome assembly GCF_001659605.2 of Manihot esculenta. NCBI lineage: Eukaryota > Viridiplantae > Streptophyta > Magnoliopsida > Malpighiales > Euphorbiaceae > Manihot > Manihot esculenta. The sequence goes on along the minus strand of NC_035178.2, from coordinate 14,970,311 downwards.
TTTTAAAACTCTTATATTATAAGTAATTTAAAATATGAAACTTAACATAATTAATTGTGATTATTTTTTATATTATATTAGGATTTTAGACGATGATCGGAAACATGGGAAACATTTAACTCTAAACCTAATATAAAATAATTACTAATATAATTAATTATTATTAAGGTTATTATATGTATTAACTAAGACATTAAGTCATGTGCATAAATATCTCTAAATTTAGACTAAGAACAATATCTACTTTTACTATCTTTTTTTTAGCTGATCTTAATAAGTGAGAGAATTTGAATAAGAATAATTATGAAATCTAAAGCAAGAAAATCTAGTATGTGCTCGAGGAACTAAAACCTCTAGAATCCTTTAATCTATTTTTAAAAATACTAAAATAAGACAACACGGCCCAACATAGGCTAGATCATGAGGCATATGATGTTTGAAATAAATGAATTCAACTACTCACATCACTCTGATTGGAAATATGCATATGATATTGTTATGCATGAGTTTATAAAATATGATTTAACAATAAACATATGGTCTGCACCGAAAGAGATTTGAAAGAATTTTGCTTACCAATTTTAAAGCTCACATTATAAAATTAGATATTTATATGAAGAGTTTTAATCATGATATAAGTAAATGACTTAAGATCATTAATAATATATTAAATGAGCTAAATAATGCTCGTCATATTTTAATTGATAAACAATAAGTCTAAGTTGTCATATGCACTTTGCCTAACACTTAAGAACATATAAAAAATGATATTTACCCACAACGTCCATATTAAGTATATGGAAGATGTTATGTACTTTTTAGAGTTAGAGTAGAAACATTTGCATTTAAATCTAATAAGTATACTAGTGTACATAATTAGTTCTAATTCCTAAGGAAGAAAGAGGAATTAGCGAAAAAATTAAAGTGGGAATTAGCAAAAGATAGAAAAAGTTAAGTCCAATAACAAACAACAATAAAAGAAGGGCAAAGTGTCCTTTTGGATAAAAGAAGGAAAACATTGCTAAAATTAAATGTTTTAACTATATACAACAAGATCAGAATACCTTGGTAGAATTTTAATGACTTCTTCTATGGGCCAGATGGATATTCATTAGGAAATAATTTCAAAGTGGATGTGAAAGATTTGAATACCTGCGAGCTTGCTATATATAGTAGGCAAATCTTGTTCTTAAATAATATTCAATTTATTCCATAAATTCATTGGAATTAAGTTTCTGTGTCGCTTATATTTTTTCATAAAAAAAAGTGTTAACTTGTTTTAAGTACAAGTTTTAATGGTGCTAAATATTTCTTGAATGGTCGTATTAGCTTAGATGTTATAAGTTACTTTTAGAGTATATGTTTTTCCTATTTTACATATTCTGATACGTCTATGAATGAGTTAAATATGTGGCATGCTATGCTTGGCCACAGAGGTTAAAACATATGTCATGATGAGTCAAAAAGAACTTATTAGGAAACTTTTTTTTTAACAAAGTAGATATGTCAACTTATAAATGTTTCCTAATTTAAAAATATCTAGGAAACTTTTTTTTTTAATCTATTCTAGTAAATGTGACCCTATGTATGTAGCGTTAGACTTAGGGGGTAACTATTCATAGTTGATGACTACTCTCTTCGAGGTTATGTCAATTTGATATCTCAAAACATTATAGCTTTAAATCTTCATTAAAGCTTTTGGTTTAATTGATGAGAATCAATTAGACAAAAAAGTAAGGGGTTTAAGAACCAATTGAGGTAGAAAATTTCTGTTGAAGCAACTTAGGGATTGCATGATAGAAAAAGAAATATTACCTTATTTGGTTACGTCAATAGTAGGATAAGCTAATTCTATGAATCATTTATTGGGATGATACATTAGTAGTAATCATTATTGAGCTCAACCTAATAATCACATAATTAATAACTTTCATTCCATTTGAGTTATGGACTAAACACAAATTTGTTTGTGGACTTTAAAACCATAGGGTTGTAAAATTGCTTATGAACCTTCATAATTTTTAGGTTCAATGGGAAAAATATGTTTTTTCTTAGATACTTTGAGTAGTTAAAAGAATATGTGTTTGAATAGTTAAAAGGATATGTATTCTTTAATGAGCAATAGAATGGAAGTATAACTAAGTTTGAATTATAAGATATCACATTCTTAGGAATTTTTTTTCGAAGCATATGGAGATAGGACAAATCTTACCTCTAAATTGAATTCATGACTAGGCTTCTTCTGCTAGAGAAAGTTTGACAAATATACTTCCAAGTGGGAGAAATTTGGATACATATACATATGGTCATTAATTTCATAATTGCTTCCTAAAGTAAGTCTTGTCAAAGAATCTGGTCCGAGCAGGAGTAACACGCTTATTGATGAGTCAATAGATTAATCTCAACTACAACGCACAAGTTTTTTTCGATTGTTGTTTTCAAAATGAATGAGACGTATTTATGTTACTCTTAATAGAGATGAGCTGAGATTTTTTTTTAAGCTCTTAGATCTTCAACTAAGAAAAAAATACATTAAAATAATGGAATTGGGAAATAGAGTCAACAGAGAGTTGGTCAATGTAGAGTTGCCATTAAGACTTAAAGCGATTGGAAATTTGTGGATTCTTAAAATGAAGTATAAGGTTGACGGCAGTATCAAGAGATATAAAAGTCGTTTAGTAGCTAAGGGGTACACAATAGGAAGGAAATAATTATAAGAATTCTTTGATGCGGACGAGATGGGTCGTAATATTTAGAACAGGCGGATCGGCCCAAAAGCGACCATTGAGCGGCAAAAATCGTTTTGATCATAACTTTTGCTATGGGTGTCAGAATCGCTATTAAGACTCTAATTCAGAAAGCTCATCCAGAGATCTATATTTTTAACCTGTCTTTGATTGTGTAATGGCCCGTTACGAGGCCTAAAAACGTTGTTTAGACTCTCAAAATGGTCTCTGAAGTTTTTTTATTAGTATTTTTAGGTTTTTCTGATTTTTTTTTGTACGCCTATTTAAGACAGACATCATATTTTGTAAAACAACTTATTTTTCTATTCAGAATTACATACTTCTCTCTAGACCTATTTAGAGTTTACGTCTTGAATACTTTTATGCTGTTTTATTTTTAAATCTGTTATGAGGTTTACCTCGATAAAGTTATTTTTTTTATTTCATTAGTTGCTATTTTGGATCTTAAATTACATCAAATGGATATGAAGACTATTTTTTTCTCAAATGGATAATTAAAATTTACATGAAACAACCGACAAATTTAACTGTAAATGGCTAAGAATACAAAGTGTGTAGATTCTTAAAGTCATTCTGAAGCCTTAAACAGTCTTCGAGACCAGTGGCGGATTCAAGAATTTAGGTTAGCAGAGCCTAATTTTATCATTTTAGTAAATCTTCTAATTTTTCTCATTTCATACAATTTTTTGTTACAAAGTTCTTAAGTTAAGATTCAAAATAACTAGAGAAAATTCACATAGAAAAAAAAAAACGTTAAATCAATTTACCCACTTTAGATTTTCTTTTTAAAATTTAAATAGTTTAATCTAATACCCATGTAAATAGTATTTGATTTATTTATATTTATTTTTATAATAAAAAAAATCTCACTCATAACCTATTAAACTTATTTTTTTTTAAATTTATTTTTCTTTTCAAAAATAGTTTATAAAAGTATTAAATAATCTAACCATTACTAGAATATTTTTTTTAAAAGTTTTAAATTTATTTTTCATAAATTTAAATAGTTTAATATATAATTTCAATCGCATAAATGTAAATAAATAAAAATAATTATTACTTCTTAATAATAATAAAAAGTGATTGTATAAAAATAAATTAAATAATGAGTAAATAACTTACCTTATAAATATTTTAAAAATTTTAAAAATAAAACACTTGAAATTGAAAAGTTGAAAATTAGAATAATTTTTTTTAGATTGAAAAAGAATAGAGAAGTATGATAATTATGGTTTTATTTATGAGAAAAGTATTATCAAGTTCTAGAATTTTTAGAAAATTTACTGGTTCATTTCAATATCAAAATCACTCAAACATAACATACTAAATAATATGTATATTTAAAATTATATGGACTAAATAACATAAATCCTCAAAATGGATTAATGGAAATTTTTTACAAAATAAGTAAAGAATTTAATTTTATAAAATACAAAGATGTTTTAATTGTATATTTTACAAAATGACAGATTAATGAATTTTTTAAAAAATTAGGGATTTTATAATAATTCCTTATTATTTATTTAGAGTTAAGAGAAAATGGTAGGTAATTTGGAAAAAAAAATTATCTAGTTACTTCTTAAAAATAAAAAATAATGTATAAAAATGAATTAAGTAATGAGTGAATAACTCATTACGAGTATTTTGAAGAGAAGGAAAATTTAAATAGAAGACTCTAAAATTGAAAGCTTGAAGATTTAAGAGTAAAATTTGTGAATTGGAAAATAATAAAGGGAAAAATATAATTGAGGGATTGTTGTGAAAATTTTTTGGAGGGTTAAAAGTTATTTATTTAATATTAGAAAAAATTACCCGAAACCACCTAAAAAATATTAAAAATTTTAGGGGGGCCCATGACCCCTCTTGGCACCATGGTGGCTCTGCCACTGTTCGAGAGTGTGGTATATTAGATTTCATAATATAGTCGGGTCTTATAATTTCAATGTGATCAACAAGGATTATTAATAAATTAGTAATCTTATCATTATATATAGACAACATACTAATAGTTATTTACGATAGTGAGTATATCACAAATATTAAGGATTGGTTATTATCTTTTGAGATAAAATGGATGGAGAAGTTGCATATAATCTTAGAGTCAAGATTCTAAAGGATCAATAAGAAGGTTATTGTCCCTTTTCCAAGAGCAATATATCATAAAACTCTTAAAGGAATTAACTATGCAAGACTTCAAACCTATAGATACTCATATTTTCAAAAGAAAAGCTTTAAGTTGTTGATTATGTCGTAAGATTCCAAAAAGAGGGAGATTAAAAATATTTCATATATGAGTGTGGTCATGAGTTTAATATATACTATGGAGTATATAAGACTTGATATTTTATATGTTATGAGTATAGTAAGTGGATATCAATTTGACCCTAAGCGAGCACACTGGATATAGTGAAATAGATATTGAAATATCTTAGATGCATATTAGATTATTTATGATGTTATTAAGAAAATAGCGTGCAAATGGGAGGCTATAAAGATGCAGATTGGAGAGGAGATTTAGATGAATTTAAATCTACCTCTAGATAAATCTACTTAAGAAATAAGAAGTTATAATTAATAACACTATTTACTATATTAGGAATATAGATGCACATAAAATGAAAGCCTTTTTTTTTTCTAGACATGAAATGACTTTGGGTCCTCTAATGAAGACTGGTATAAAAGATGTTTTGTATATACTTGTAAAGTCCTTTAGTTAGCATAGAGAATAAGGTAGTGAGTTAATGTATTTAAAATGTTATTGCAATTATCCAATTCATACATACTATTTTATATCAAGCGATATAATTTTGAGAAGTGTGTCAGACAGATAATAAATATGCTTCCTCACACGATATTTGCTTTATTATATAGTGAAATAATAAAACGTAAGAAAATTATAAGTTTTTCTTTTGTATGTCGATAAAATTGAGAGAGTTCAAAACTTATAATGCGAGATGTCATCTCAAAGGAATTGAGAAAAATAATGGGAGATCATTGTATTAAATACATTGATCTTATATGAATAAGGCACATTATCTATCTTAAAAGTCAAATGGAGTTCTAATTAGAAACGAATAGCTAAGAGAACTCAAATTTGAATATTAGGTATACTCAAGTTATCATTTGTACAGTATCTTAAATAGAGACATACACTCCATTATGAATGGAAAGGATATTGTAGTATGTGATTCATACCACATGTGCTCATGACCAATAATGGGGTAAAATTGCTAATCTCTACTTATTAATGTGTGAGATCCTAAAAATTATAAATAATCTAACCGATACCCTTAGAACTCTAATATGTTATTCGAGACTTAATTTAATGCTTGCTATCTTAGGATATTATCAGATGATGAATGATTCGATCTGATGATATATTTTTAGAAAAGCAAATTAAATTAAGGTTATGAGTTTCAAGATAAGAGAAAGATCATATGGAATTTTTATATTACTTTTATGTTTATTGACCGATCAATTATGTCTATCTGTGGATAAAATTTAATTATGGATACAAAAGAAAATAATTGAGATCATATGGATAATTAAATATGATAAATGATATAAGGTATTACATACTACAACTACTCTGAATTTCACTATTTGAGTAGTATCCAAACAAATATATAATATTTAAGCTCTTAAAATATACACATATCATAAAGTCTATTTGTTAAATATAAAAATTGCAGTGCACGTACCATCATGTCTTATCATGTATAAGTGGGAGTGGAAGAAATTATCCACCCAAGATAGAGCCTGAAAAATAAATCATGTGATAAGGTTTAATACCTTATTTAAAGAAGCTCAGTTTTAATTTGTTTTTATAAAGGTGAAAATAAATTAAAGTTAAATTAATTTAATTTATATAAAAAAATGGCAGTTTCATGATTAGTCATGCAACCAATAGATAGTGGGTGGTGAGCAGTTAATATTTTTTTCTCTCTCTCTCTGGAACTTAGAACTGCTTTTTTCAAGATAACTAAAAATCTTTTTCATCCAAAAAAACTCTCTGCTTTCTCAAAACTGATTTGGGAAAAACAAAAATTGATTCACACGATTAATTTTTTGATTGATCTATGTCCTATATTCGAGCTATCTCATGTTCATGTGTTGATAAATACATGGATATTCGGTTACTTGGATTCTCAAGTTGAATTTTTCTTATGAAAATACACTACGATTACAGATAACTTTTAGACTGTGAATCTATATAGGAGTGAGCAGTATTCGGTTCAAATCGAAAAAATCGATCGAAAATGAATAATTTAAAAATTCGATTTTATTTTTTTTTAAATTCAGTTTGGTTCATTTTAATTTTTTATAATTTTCTATTATATCAGCTCGGTTTGGTTTTGAAAATAAAATATCCAATAAAATCAATCCGAACTGTATTAATATAATATCAAGGAATATGTTAACATATTGTTTATTTGGTTCATTGGTAACTATGTTTAAGAGAAAGCATTGGGTTTTTGGGTTCAAGCTTTCCATATCTCATTTTACCTTTATTTAATTTTTTTTTAATTTTTAATCTTAACCATCCATTTAGAATGAATCTCAGTCTTTAATTTCCTAACTATATATTCATTTGTTCCAATTACAAACTCTAGCCATTCCTTTATTCATTTATCCACCTCTCTTCTTCCCTCCTCTTCTCTTCATCACGCCTAACACAGTAACAGTGGCAAATATGCTGTTGTCGCACAACATCGCCATCACACAGCACCACCATCGTGCAACAACATCCCTATGCCATCGCACAACACCCTCACGCCTCGCACAATAGCATCGTTGCACCTTCATACAATAGCATCATTTGGCTCGAGAAAATTTAAATTTAAGGATTTATTTATTACTAAAATTTAGTCAAGGACTAATATGTGGATTTGATAAAAAAAAATTCAAGGACTTTCATCTAAATTACCCTATAAAGTATATTTCCCATGTTTAGGTTTGCTTACTACATGTTTGAAAAAAATACTTAAAAGGTTTTTGCAACTATAAAAATTATTTTCTGTCTTTATTTCTTAATGTAAGTCACGACATTATGCTATGTTGTAGTAAATCGTTGTTGAATTTTAAGAATAAAATATAAATATTATATAATATTAGGAACCTTAATTTCTCAACTTGATATCTACCAAAATGAAAAATCTACTAATATGGGAAAGAAAATTCATTTAATTTAGAACACAGCCAAGAAACTATTTGAGGATTATCAAATAGGAGAAATATGAGAAATGATTATTAGAAAGGGTACTCTATAGAGGAAAAGGGAAATCAAGAATCTTCCAATATGAGAGAAAATCCATTTAATTAGAGCTCATACAACAAACTATTAAGGATTATCAATAATATATATATATATATATATATATATATATATATATATATATATATATATATATATATATATATATATGTAATACCCGGCTAGACTCCGGTATCGGAATCCCTACCGTCTGGTGGAATCTCGGATATCGAAACCCTCTAGAAGGGTAAAACCATATTTTTATAAAATATTTTAATGTATTTTATGTTTTTAAGTAAAAAGGAAATTGAGTTTTGTATGAAAATGACCAAGGAGGCATTTCCAGGTTCGGCCGCCGAACCTCAAGTTCGGCCGCCGAACGTGGGATGGTTTAGGGGGGCATGTTAGGCTTCCGAAAGTCTCAAAAGGTTCGGCCGCCGAACTTGCATGAGATGTGGGGGTACGTTCGGCTGCCGAAAGTTGGTCTGCCAGCCCTATATAAGAGCTCCATGGCCGAAACGGGCGAGCTTTCTCCCCATTTTCGGCCACAGTGAGTTCATGCTCTCCTTTGGTTCGTTTTTGATGTTTTTCCTCCGATCTTCCATGTTTTAACAAGCTCTATGTTGATTTGAAGAGATTTGAGCAAAAAGAGCAAGTTTTGGAAACTTTGAGACCAAAGAGCGAATCTCTCCCATCTCCGAGTCAGATCGTCTCTCCTCTCGTTCTACAAGAGGTAAGAGTAGATCTATAGTTCCTTTCATGTTTTAAGTAAGTTTTATGAAGTTTCTTGGGGTAGAAATGCATGTATAGGTTCATGTTGAGTTTTTGGTTAAATGTGTGTTTTTTAGCAATGTATGTTGGAGATACATGTTTGATGTGTTGTAGATGGGGTTTAGGATAGTTGAAGCCCCTAGGAGCTTGTATGCTTGAGTATGCATGTTGTAGAATAGGAAAATGCATGATTGAATGAGTTAGGAGGCATTTATGCATGTTGAGCTGAGTTTCTACCCTTTTGGGAGAAATCAGGTTCAGCAGCTGAAGGTTCTTTCAGCCGCCGAACCTGCCTGTGGTAGCATGGATCGGCTGCCGAACCCTGCCCCCGAAAGATGACTTTCGGCTCTGGAAGGGACTTTCGGCCGCCGAAGGTGCCGCCGAACATGCATGAGTTTCGTCTCTGGAGGGAACCTTCGGCCGCCGAAAGTGCCGCCGAAGGTGCATGACTTTCGGCTCTGGAGGGCATTTCGGCCGCCGAACCTGTCGCCGAAAGTGTCCTGTTCAGCCCTCCTTTGCATGTTTTCTATGGATGTTTTAAGGTGTTTTAGGGGGTTTTTGGGGAGTATTTTTAGAGTCATGTTCTAATATGTTTGGTCCCTCATTTGAGTCCACCTGTGTAGGTTCGAACCCGAGGAACCGAGGACCCCAGCAGTGAGTCAGCTGCTCCAGTGTCTGGTCTGAGCTAACTAAAGGTGAGTGGAATAACTCTTTACGTTTTAAAGTAAATAATAAATGATTCAGCATGATTCATGCATCACGAATGCCATGTGAAATAATAGGTTGTTGCATTAGAATCCACGAATATGTTGCACTGCATTCTTTGTTGTGGATGTGGGTGAATGCTGCATGATCCAATTAGTCCCTGAGGAAAGACCAGGACCCCGTTCTACGGCCTGGCACGGTATGAAAGACCAGGACCCCATTCTACGGCCTGGCACGATATGGAACGCGAAGACCAGGTGCCCAGATGAGGCCTTGGGGCAATGGTAAGTAATGTTATGATATGACAGGAAGACCAGAACCCCATTCTACGGCCTGGCACGAATATGATGCTGGGACTATTTGGTGACAGGTTCACCCTTGATGTGAATTGTCTGCGATGTGACGCATTTCATGAAAGCATGAATGTTAATATATGTTTTTACTATTCTGCTCACTGGGCTCTAGTAGCTCACCCCTCTCCCTTAACCCCCAGGTTTGCAGGTACAGGGTAGACCAGGAGGTCAGCAAGAGTAATGAAGCCATGGTCATGTAATAGCTAGAGTGGACATGATAAATGTTGTTATGTTATGTTGAGTACAGTCATGTAAAAGTATGATATAGAATGTCATGTAATAATGCTTATGAAAGTTTAGAGTTGTGCTTGACCATAGTATTATGTTAATCCCTTTCTAGTACATGATCTTAATGTTTAATGATGATTAATGTAAACCAAACTCAATACATGTTATGTCACCCCAGTGGGGCAATGATGAGACTCCAAAGAGGAGTTAATGTTTATGACTATGTTTATGTATAGTGCATGCACAGGTTGAGTTTAGTGAATGAATGAAAGTATGACTAAATGTAAGGAAAAGTTCAAAATTTTTATGTATGTTGTTGATCATGTATGGGATTAAATAGGTTCATAGGATGGAGGTTTGGCTTGCTACGGGTCCCGGCGGCCTTATGCCGACCTGGATCCTAGCGCCGGTAGCGATCTGATTTTCGGGTCGTTACAGATTGATATCAGAGCCCTAGGTTCACATGGTCGGACCACGAGTGTCAGGCTCATAGATGTTTGTAATACCCGACTAGACTCCGGTATCAGAATTCCTACCGTCCGGTGGAATCTCGGATGTCGGAAGCCTCTAGTAGGGTAGAAACATGTTTTCATAAAATGTTTTAAGGTATTTCATGGTTTTAAGTATGAAAATTTAATGAGTTTTTGCATGAAAAGTCTTTGGAGGAAAACCCAGGTTCGGCCGCCGAAAGTCAAGTTCGGCCGCCGAACATGCATGCGTTTTGGAGGCACGTTAGGCCCCCGAAAGCATGAGTGAGGGAAGACCAGGTTCGGCCGCCGAAAGTCAAGTTCGGCCGCCGAACATGGCATGCATGCAGAAGCACTTTCGGCCCCCGAACATGGCCTGGCCAGCCACTATAAAAGGGTCACTTAGCCGAAATGGGCGAGCTTTCTCCCATTTTCGGCCATAGCTAGCTTCCGACCTCCCTCTCCCCAGATCTTGTGTTCTTTCTCCAAATCTCCTCCATTTTTCTTGAGTTTTCACCTCTCATTGCAAGTTTTGAGCATTTAAGACAAGTTTTGGAGCTTTGGGAACTCAGGAGCTCATTTGCTTGGATCTCCGAGTTTAGGTCGTCTCTCTCTCGATCTTCAAGAGGTAAGAGCCGATCTTAAGCTCATTGTATGTTTTAAGTAAGTTTTAAGTTGTTTTATGGGGTAGAATGGCATGTATAGGGTTGTATGAGTTTTTAAGCAAATGTTATGTTTTTGAACAATGTGGCATGTTTGAAGTGTTGTAGTTGGGGTATTTGATAGTTTGAGACCCCTAGGTGTGATGTATGATGTGTATGCATGTTTTAGAACAAGTTGATGCATGATTGGTTAGTTTTGGAGGCAAATGTGCATAAAGGAGCCAAGTTTCTGCCCTTTGGCAGAAACCATGTTCGGCAGCCGAAGGCACTTTCGGTCGCCGAACATGGCTGGGGAGGCAGGCCTTTCGGCTGCCGAAGTTGCCCCCGAATGGAGACTTTCATCTCTGTCTGGGACTTTCGGCCGCCGAAGGTGCCGCCGAACATGCATGAGTTTCGCCTCTGTCTGGGAGTTTCGGCCGCCGAAGGTGCCGCTGAACCTGCCTGACTTTCGGCTCTGGAAGGACTTTTGGCCGCCGAACCTGCCGCCGAAAGTGCCCTGTCCAGCCATTTCTTGCATGTTTTTATGTAGTTGTTTTATGATGTTTTAGGGGGTTTTTGGGGAGTATATTAGAGTTATGTTTATGTATGTTTGGTCCCTCATTGGAGTCCACCTGTGTAGGTTCGGACCCGAGGAACCGAGGACCCCAGCAGTGAGCCAGCTGCTACAGAGTTTGTCAGAGCTAGCCAGAGGTGAGTGGAATAAACCTTAAGTTTTAAAATAAATGAAATATGAATTTTGAGCATGATCCATGCATCATGAATGCCATGAGATATAGTAGGTTGTTTGCATTAGTATTCATGAATATGTTGCATTGCATTTATGATGTTGATGTGGATTGGTTATTGGATGATCCTTTAGTCCTCATATGGCATGATGATGTTACGGCATGATATGGTATGGAAGTCCAGGTTGTACCCATTCTACGTCCCTGGCACGATGTAAGAGAAAGTCCAGGTTGTACCCATTCTACGTCCCTGGCACATTGGTATGTTATGATATGTTATGATAAGAGAAAGACCGGTTGTACCCATTCTACGTCTCGGCACAGTTGGACTATGTAGAGGACTATTGGTGACAATACCATCCGAGATGTGATTAGTTGTGATGTGTTGCATTACATAATGGCATGAAATTTTAATATATGATTTCACTATTCTGCTCACTGGGCTTTGTAGCTCACCCCTCTCCCCTAACCCCAGATGTGCAGGTACAGGGTAGACCAGGAGGTTAGCCAGAGTTTTGAAGTATGTTTATGTAATAGTTAGATTGTGGACATGACAATTGTACTATGATGTAATGTAAGAGATTACAGTATGTTATGTAATGAGGTATATTGAGGTTATAGATGTGCTTGACCCTATGAGTATTGTAATCCCTTGTTGATGCATGATCTTAGATATTTGATGATACAGATGTTAGCCAACTCAACACATGTATATCGCCCATTGGGGCATTGATGAGATCCCACAGAGGGGTCAAGTTTATGATTATGTTTTAGTGCATGCAGGTTGAGTTTGGTGTTTGAGAAATGAATGAAAGAAAAGTTTAAAATTTTTATGCATGTTGTTGATCATGTATGGGATTATACAGGTTTACAGGTTATATGTCAGGCTTGCTACGGGTCCCGGCAGCCTTAAGCCGATCTGGATCCTAGCGCCGGTAGCGGTCCGATTTTCGGGTCGTTACAATATTCTAGAAGGTCAAGCACAATAGGAAGATCATGTCCACTAGGATAGGATAAAGAGTCCTGTCTTGAATGATGATGTGAAATGCCATGAGTATATGCATGTGCATTAATGATATGCTATGTATGTGATGTATGTGATGCGGGTTCATGTGTTTGCACATGAACCATTTGATACTAATGTTCCATGTGATGTATGCTATGTTTCAGAAAACAGGATGAGAGGAACTCGTTGATCTGCACGATTGACTGGAGTACCACCCCAGGACGAGAGCACTGATGCCCGTCCTCCTGCATTGCCTAGGGCAATGTCAAGTAGGTCCAGCAGAGAAAGAGCAGTAAGAGACCCTAGAAGGTCTTTGGATCTGGGTAGAAGCAGATCAGTGAGGGGAACAGTGCAAGGGGATATGTCAGAGGATGTGGGGGATCAGATGGATGTGGATCAGAGGAGGGATGGCAGTCTCGGAGTAAGTATGTCGGAAGAGGGAATGGGAGAGTCCCAAGGAGGCACTCAGGCCTCGGGATTTGTTCAGCCACCTTATTACCCACCCTTTTCACATAATCCCGGGTATTCGATAGGGGGCACATCGGAATACCCCAGTTTTAACCCTTATCACTCTCAGATGCCATACCCACCTTTCTACCCACCGTACCCATAGTACCCCATGTACCCACCCCCGTCTTTCTATCCAGGTACAGCAAACCCTACCCCAGGGGATGCTGCACCTCCTCCACCACCAGCAGCACCTACTGTCCCAGAAACCCAAATGCCTAAGCCTAGCTCATCTGGTGGGAGCAAGGTCAAGATGACCGACTACATGAAGCTGGGTGCTCCCCAGTTTGAAACCGGTGATGACCCGTTTGTGTACCTCGAGAGGGTCAAGACAATTACAGATGAGATAGGAGCTGATGACAGTAGAGCCATCCAGATGGCTGGATTCACATTAAAATGCAAGAAGGCCCGAGAGTGGTTTAAGAACTATGTGAACCCGAGGTTGGATAGTCTATCCTGGGAGGAGTTTGCCAATGAGTTTGCAGGATGGGCTTTCCCTGACAGTTCCAGGGAGCTGAAAATGGTTGAGTTTGAGCAGTTGAGGCAGACAGATGAGATGAGCGTGGATGAGTATACAGACAGATTCTTGGAACTGTTGTCGTATGCTGGGCAGAATCTAGACACAGATCAGAGGAAGTCAAGGAGGTATATCATGAGGCTCCATTCCAGGTATTCCTCCTTGATTCAGTCAGTAGAGAGGGAGAGTTTCCATGCCATAGTGGATATGGCTCGGAGGATGGAGGCTAGTGCTATCATCGAAGGGAAAGTCAAGCAGTCAGTGGCACAGCCTTCTGGTTCCAAGACCCCAGGTGGGGGAAAGTTAGACCCTTCTTCTCTCAGTTCAGGCAGTAAGAGATGGGGTAAGGCCAAGTCTAAGAAGAACAAATTCTGGAGCAAGATAAAGTCAGGTCTGGGATTAGGTAGTGGCTCAAGCTCTGGTGCAGATAATGCAGTATGTGCAAGGTGTGGTAAGCCACACAAAGGAGTCTGCCGGGCTGGGACGGCAGCCTATTTCAGATGTGGGCAAGAGGGCCACATGGCTCGGGAGTGTCCTAGGGCAGCCTTTGGGGCACAGTCTCAGCAGACAGCTTCAGGTAGTGTAGCACAGCCAACAGCTCCAGCCGCGACTCAGGCTAGTGGCAGAGGCAGAGGAAGAGGGGCAGCCTTTTCTTCAGCGGGTTTCAGGGGTGAGGGTCCGTCAGCTCCAGCACGGATCTTCACCATGACTCAGCAAGAGGCAAACACATCCAACACCGTGGTGTCAGGTAATCTCATCATTGGTTGTTCAGATGTGTATGAATTATTGGACCCTGGTGCATCTCATTCTTTTATTGCTCCGAGGGCCGTCGAGAGGTTGGGATTGATGGTCTCTGGGTTAGAGTGTCCCCTATGAGTCAGTGGACCCAAGTGTGACCCGTCAGTGGCAGAGTCAGTCTGCCAGTATAGTCCAGTTTTTATAGAGGGAAGATGCCTTTCTGCCGACCTTGTGGTTCTAGACTTGACAGATTTTGACGTCATTCTAGGGATGGATTGGCTATCTACCCATGGTGCTACCTTGGATTGCAGAGACAAGGTAGTCAGGTTCAGATGTCAGGATGGGTCAGAGGTTGTCTTCAGAGGAGACAGGGGGAGCACACCTAGAGGTTTGATATCAGCCCTTCAGGCTCGTAGGCTACTCAGGAGGGGTTGTCAAGGTTTTCTGGCTCATGTGAGGGAGCTAGATACTCATGTTAGAGAGCCCGCCTCAGTGCCCGTGGTTAGTGAGTTCTTAGACGTTTTCCCAGACGAGCTGCCAAGTTTACCACCTGCTAGGGAGATAGAGTTCGAGATAGAATTGATGCCTGGAACTAGACCGATCTCTATCCCTCCCTACAGGATGGCACCAGCAAAATTGAAAGAGTTAAAAGAACAGTTGCAAGAGCTGGTAGATAGAGGATTCATCCGACCGAGTACCTCACCTTAGAGTGCTCCAGTGCTATTTGTGAAAAAGAAAGATGGATCCCTTAGACTTTGTATCGACTACAGGCAGTTGAACAAGGTCACTACCAAGAATAAGTACCTGTTGCCGAGGATCGACGATCTATTCGACCAGCTAGCCGGAGCAGGTTGTTTCTCCAAAATAGATCTGAGATCGGGGTACCATCAGCTAAGAATAAGAGAAGAGGATGTGCCAAAGACAGCATTCAGGACCAGATATGGGCATTATGAGTTCCTTGTGATGCCGTTCGGGTTAACCAATGCCCCTGCAGCATTCATGGATCTCATGAACAAAGTGTTTAGTCAGTACCTGGATCACTTTGTTATTGTCTTCATAGATGATATCTTAGTGTATTCCAGGAATGCAGAGGAGCATGCCCATCATCTGAGGTTGGTTTTGCGACCTTGAGAGAACATGGCTTGTATGCCAAGTTCTCCAAATGTGAGTTCTGGCTGAGGAGCATTTCATTCTTGGGGCATGTGGTGTCAGAAAATGGAATCGAGGTAGACCCCAAGAAAGTGGAAGCTGTAGCAAACTGGCCTAGGCCCACTACTGTGACTGAGATCAAGAGCTTCTTGGGTTTAGCAGGTTACTACAGGAGGTTCGTTCAGGACTTCTCTAAAATTGCAGCTCCCATGACCAGACTGACTAAGAAGAACCAGAGGTTTGCGTGGACCGACCAGTGTGAGGAAAGCTTTGAGGAGCTAAAGAGGAGGTTGACTTCAGCACCAGTGTTAGCTCTGCCATCTAGTAATGAAGACTTCTCAGTGTATTGTGATGCGTCCCGTGTGGGACTGGGTTGTGTGCTAATGCAGAATGAAAGGGTGATTGCTTATGCTTCTAGGCAGCTAAAGAAGCACGAGTTGAATTACCCTACACATGACCTGGAGATGGCAGCGGTGATCTTTGCACTCAAGATGTGGCGGCACTACCTTTATGGGGTTAAATGTGAGATCTTCACAGATCATAAAAGCCTGCAGTACATCCTGAGTCAGAGAGATTTGAATTTGAGGCAGAGAAGATGGGTAGAACTGCTCAGTGACTATGATTGCAAAATCCAGTACCATCCGGATAAGGCGAATGTTGTGGCAGACGCCTTAAGCCGGAAATCACTTGGCAGTTTGTCCCATATTTCAGCAGAGAGGAGGCCAGTAGTAAGGGAGTTCTTCGAGCTCATGAATGAAGGGCTACAGTTGGAGTTGTCTGGTACAGGTGCTTTAGTTGCCCAGATGAGAGTGGCACCCGTGTTTCTGGAGCAGGTGGCTCAGAAACAGCATGAGGAACCAAAGTTAGTGAAGATTGCCAGGACTGTTCAGTCAGGCAAAGATAGTGAGTTCAGATTCGACGGTAAGGGGATCCTCCGCTATGGGAGCAGATTGTGTGTACCAAATGACGTAGGGCTGAAAGGAGACATTATGAGAGAGGCTCATAATGCCAGATACAGTGTTCACCCTGGAGCCACCAAGATGTATCAAGATCTGAAGAAGGTTTATTGGTGGCCAACTATGAAAAGAGAAGTGGCACAGTTTGTGTCAGCCTGCGAAGTGTGTCAGAGGGTGAAGCTGGAACATCAGAAGCCGGCTGGAATGCTTAACCCACTACCTATTCCAGAGTGGAAATGGGAGAATATAGCTATGGACTTCATGGTGGGGCTACCGGCGGCGTCTAACAGATTGGACTCCATATGGGTGATTGTGGACAGACTCACCAAATCTGCTCACTTCATCCCTGTCAGGAGTGGCTATTCTGTGGACAAATTGGCGCAGGTGTATGTTGATGAAATCATCAGGCTGCATGGGGTTCCTGTTTCAATAGTGTCTGATAGAGGGCCCCAGTTCACTTCTAGGTTTTGGCGGAGTCTGCAGAACGCTATGGGTACCAGGTTGGATTTTAGCACTGCTTTCCATCCACAAACGGACGGACAATCAGAGAGGACCATCCAGACAATAGAGGATATGCTCAGAATGTGTGTGTTGGATTTTGGCAGTTCTTGGAGGCAGCATCTACCTTTAGTGGAGTTTGCCTACAATAACAGCCATCATGCCAGCATAGGGATGGCCCCATATGAAGCTTTGTATGGAAGGAAGTGCAGGTCGCCTGTCTGTTGGGAAGAAGTAGGAGAAAAGGCCTTGGCAGGGCCTGAGCTAGTAGAGATCACCAGCAGAGTGGTGCCCATAATCAGAGAAAGGATCAAAACTGCTGCAAGCAGACAGAAGAGTTATGCAGATATCCGCAGAAGGCAAGTAGAGTTTCAGGAGGGGGATTTGGTATTGCTCAAGGTGTCTCCAATGAAAGGGGTGATTCGGTTCGGGAAGAAAGGTAAACTAGCTCCACGGTACATCAGACCCTTCGAAGTCTTGCAAAAGATTGGGAATGTATCGTACAAGCTGGACTTGCCTGCTTCAATGGAAAGAATCCATCCGGTTTTCCATGTTTCTATGTTGAGGAAATTCGTATCAGATCCGGGCAAGGTTCTTAATGAGCCTGATGTGGAGATCCAAGAGAATCTCACCTATGTTGAATAGCCAATTCGGATCCTAGACACCCAGATCAGAAAGCTAAGGAACAAGGAGATCCCGATGGTAAAAGTCATTTGGAATCACCACAACATCGAAGAGTGTACTTGGGAGATACGGGAGTCCATGCTCCGGCAATATCCTCATCTCTTCTAAGGTAAGTGTTATGTGTTTTATATGTATGGTTATGTTTTATGCTTTGTATGTTCATGTCTTATGCTATGCCATGTTTGTTTGGTCAACATTCGGGGACGAATGTTCTTAAGGGGGGAAGAATGTAATACCCGGCTAGACTCCGGTATCGGAATCCCTACCGTCCGGTGGGATCTCGAATGTCGGAACCCTCTAGAAGGGTAAAACCATGTTTTTATAAAATATTTTAATGTATTTTATGTTTTTAAGTAAAAAGAAAATTGAGTTTTGTATGAAAATGACCAAGGAGGCATTTCCAGGTTCGGCCGCCGAACCTCAAGCTCGGCCGCCGAACCTCAAGCTCGGCCGCCGAACATGGGATGGTTTAGGGGGGCATGTTAGGCTTCCGAAAGTCTCAAAAGGTTCGGCCGCCGAACTTGCATAAGATGTGGGGGCACGTTCGGCTGCCGAAAGGTGGTCTGCCAGCCTTATATAAGAGCTCTATGGCCGAAACGGGCGAGCTTTCTCTCCTTTTTCGGCCACGGTGAGTTCATGCTCTCCTTCGGTTCGTTTTTTATGTTTTTCCTCCGATCTTCCATGTTTTAACAAGCTCTATGTTAATTTGAAGAGATTTGAGCAAAAAGAGCAAGTTTTGAAAACTTGGAAACCAAAGAGCGGATCTCTCCCATCTCCGAGTCGGATCGTCTCTCCTCTCGTTCTACAAGAGGTAAGAGTAGATCCATAGTTCCTTTCATGTTTTAAGTAAGTTTTATGAAGTTCTTGGGGTAGAAATGCATGTGTAGGTTCATGTTGAGTTTTTGGTTAAATGTGTGTTTTTGAGCAATGTATGTTGGAGATACATGTTTGATGTGTTGTAGATGGGGTTTAGGATAGTTGAAGCCCCTAGGAGCTTGTATGCTTGAGTATGCATGTTGTAGAATAGGAAAATGCATGATTGAATGAGTTAGGAGGCGTTTATGCATGTTGAGCTGAGTTTCTGCCCTTTTGGGAGAAACCAGGTTCGGCAGCCGAAGGTTCTTTCGGCCGCCGAACCTGCCTATGGTAGCATGGATCAACTGCCGAACCCTGCCCCTGAAAGATGACTTTCGGCTCTGGAAGGGACTTTCGGCCGCCGAAGGTGCCGCCGAACATGCATGAGTTTCCTCTCTGGAGGGAACCTTCGGCCACCGAAAGTGCCGCCGAAGGTGCATGACTTTCGGCTCTGGAGGGCCTTTCGGCCGCCGAACCTGCCGCTGAAAGTGCCCTGTTCAGCCCTCCTTTGCATGTTTTCTATGGATGTTTTAAGGTTTTTTAGGGGGTTTTTGGGGAGTATTTTTAGAGTCATGTTCTAGTATGTTTGGTCCCTCATTTGAGTCCACCTGTGTAGGTTCGGACCCGAGGAACCGAGGACCCCAGCAGTGAGTCAGCTGCTCCAGTTTCTGGTCTGAGCTAACCAGAGGTGAGTGGAATAACTCTTTACGTTTTAAAGTAAATAATAAATGATTCAGCATGATTCATGCATCACGAATGCCATATGAAATAATAGGTTGTTGCATTAGAATCCACGAATATGTTGCACTGCATTCTTTGTTGTGGATGTGGGTGAATGCTGTATGATCCAATTAGTCCCTGAGGAAAGACCAGGACCCCATTCTACGGCCTGACACGGTATGGAACGCGAAGACTAGGTGCCCAGATGAGGCCTTGGGGCAATGGTAAGTAATGTTATGATATGACAGGAAGACCAGGACCCCATTCTACGGCCTGGCACGGATATGATGCTGGGACTATTTGGTGACAGGTTCACCCTTGATGTGAATTGTCTGCGATGTGACGCATTTCATGAAAGCATGAATGTTAATATATGTTTTTACTATTCTGCTCACTGAGCTCTAGTAGCTCACCCCTCTCCCTTAACCCCTAGGTTTGCAGGTACAGGGTAGACCAGGAGGTTAGCAAGAGTAATGAAGTCATGGCCATGTAATAGCTAGAGTGGACATGATGAATGTTGTTATGTTATGTTGAGTACAGTCATGTAAAAGTATGATATAGAATGTCATGTAATAATGCTTATGAAAGTTTAGAGTTGTGCTTGACCATAGTATTATGTTAATCCCTTTCTAGTACATGATCTTAATGTTTAATGATGATTAATGTAAACCAAACTCAATACATGTTATGTCACCCCAGTGGGGCAATGATGAGACTCCAAAGAGGAGTTAATGTTTATGACTATGTTTATGTATAGTGCATGCACAGGTTGAGTTTGGTGAATGAATGAAAGTATGATTGAATGTAAGGAAAAGTTCAAAATTTTTATGTATGTTGTTGATCATGTATGGGATTAAATAGGTTCACAGGATGGAGGTTTGGCTTGCTACGGGTCCCGGCGGCCTTATGCCGACCTGGATCCTAGCGCCGGTAGCGGTCCGATTTTCGGGTCGTTACAATATATTTGAGGGACATGAGTACTATAAGTGTGTGCAAAGAACATAACCAAGGCAAAGCATTTGTGATAAAGGACTATTTAGACTCCGTCAGGAGTTTTAACCAATATCGTTTGGTTAAGACGAAATAAAAGAAAAGATAGGCTAAAAGACTAAAAGCCTTATTGAAATTCCTCAAGATTGAAAAAGTGAGTTTCTAATAGCTAAGGGAGGTCATTTATAATAGAAACAAAACACTAATATGTAAAATTATGAAAATACCCAAAATATCCAAAAAAAATAATTAAACTGCAAAATTAACCCCCTAAACGATGAAATTTTCATATCGAACTATATGACAGGCCTATGGCTTTGTCACACTTTTGAAAGTCGTGCGTCTCAAAATTTCCTTTCCGAAAAGCTATCGTGGGTCTCTATCGGATGTCGGGAGCAAAAGTTAGGTCCAATCCAAGTCTGCCGTAAAGTCCAAGACTAATTGCTCTATGTCAATTTGTCAAGTGATTTTAATATATCAAAACTTCGTAGGATAACAGAGAATAATAAAATTACTATGTTACTATGTATCTCGAGGTGCTTTTTTATCGAACTCGTAGCCAATTATTATTTTTCCAAACCAACAATTGATTATTGATATTTTTTTTTTAATACTTTGAAATTTTTTAACACTATGAATAAAATGTCAAAATACTAACAAAAATCACCAATGGACATAAATCTGTTAGTGTCACTAACAGACAGAGTAACGGATTTTGTAATACACTTTCTCCACTAATGGAAGCTTAAATCCATTAAGGAATCTGTTGGTGACTATATTGTTTACTAACGGACTTTTGTGTCCATAACAACTCCATTAGTGCCAAAATAGTACGCATCTAGTATTGTCACCGATGAAATTTATCCGTTACTAAATTTTAAACCCAAAATGATTTCATCTTCTTGCGTGCAAATCTAGAAATCCTTAATTTTCCATTTGTGAAATCTCTAGCTAATTCTCCCTCCCCATTTCTTAATTTCTCTTGTTGCCTCATCGTTAACACTATCACTAGTCGACTGCATTACCGCCATCATTGAGTGACTGCACTTTCCTCCCGTTCATAGCCTTATTCTCTCTCCCAAATGGTCAATTGAAGTTAACCTTAATTATACTCAATTAATTTATTTATTCCCTCTATTCTCTTCGTTCTTCTAAATTAAGAAGAGAAAAAGTAGCTTTTAAAATGAATATATATCAAATTAGAAAAAAGAAATTATGAATTTCTAGGCTGTCGGGTGTGTATTATTTGTTTATTGGTGTTTCCCTTATTATTGAACCGTGTGTGTTGTTTAATTGATTCTCCCTTCTAGATTTTGGTCTTGAATTTGTGTAATTTTAGTGGCATGTTTATTACTTTTTCTTTTCTCTTTTATTTTTGGTGCATTTGTATTGAATTGATTTCTCCAATAAAATAAAGAAAATAAAAAAAAAGAATACAAGAAAAGAAAATTTGGAAAGGCTTGGAATGGAAAGGGTTGCAGTGCAATCAGGGCCAGGGAGAAAAAGAGTAGTTGGAATTAGTGTTAGGATAAGTAATTGAAATGGTGAACTAAACCAAGGTGAAAAAGGAAATAAAAGATTCATAAATGAATTTGAGCATGGTTGTTTTGCATGTGTGTACACTTATTGAAACTCAATAAGCATTGATTACCATTATCCTCATTTCTATTATTTTTTGCACCCACTACATTTTATATCTATGCTTTTTTCATCTGTTCATTGTTCGTAAGAATTTTTTTACTTAGATATATCTATTCGTTTTACGTGAATTATTCAATTACTGTGGATCGAGTCTAGAGACAAAAAATTTAGTAAAATAGATTTTTAACCACTCCTTACTTGGTATGCATCTTTTTTATGGCTGTTCTAACATTTCTAGCCCACATAATTAGATAAAAGCTTTTGGAAAAATATAACAGGCAGAACTACTAAGATATTGATGATGAGGAAAAATTGATCTTGAAACCTTATTTGTAACTTTATTTTCAAGATACATTAATAGTAAATATTTTGCTTTTATATCAGCAAGCTGATCAAAGTAGTTATGTCTACTGAAAGAAACTAAATGTATTTCCATCTCAGAGAGGGTTTACTAAACCCCAAATTTTTTGAGGGAATAAATGAATTTATAGAGAAAGCTAAGAACTACCTAGATTGTTTAAATGATGATCAAATTTGTTGTCCTTGCAACCGATTTAAGTGTCAAAGTTGTAACTTTCAAGATGAAAATACAACCAAATATCTTTTAATGAAGCATGGTTTTGTGCAAAATTACCTTATTTGGTATTGCACGTGTGAAACTGAAGTGTATCATGGTTCTGATAATGCAGTAATATG
This sequence comes from Manihot esculenta, assembly GCF_001659605.2. Taxonomy (NCBI): domain Eukaryota; kingdom Viridiplantae; phylum Streptophyta; class Magnoliopsida; order Malpighiales; family Euphorbiaceae; genus Manihot; species Manihot esculenta. The sequence continues at coordinate 14,947,442 of NC_035178.2, read as the reverse complement.
TCTCACAGTTCTGATAGGAATAATCATGCTCATTTTAGTTGGTTAGAGGATATGGTCATGGATGCAGCATGTTGTCATGTAATAAATAATGAGACATATAAGAAGTCAAATTTTGATGCGCAAAAACTGTATGATATGTTAAATACAGCTAAGCAAGAACTGTGGCCTGGATGTCAAAGTCACTATCAGTTATCAACAGTTTCACATTTGCTGAGCCTGAAAGTTGAACATCATTTCTCAAATAGGTATTTTGATTAGATTTGGGAACTTATAAAGGAGATGTTATCAAGTGAAAATGTCATAACGGACAGCTTTTACTCATTAAAGAAACGAGTGCAAGAATTGTGGCTTATCCTTGAAAAGATACAGTGTTGTGTTAATGGGTGTATGATTTATTGGGAAAATAATACGAAACTAACTAGATGCAAAGTTTGTGACTATACAAGGTTCAAATGATAAAAAGACACTAAGGAGAAAGGTAAGACTCTTACACAATACAAGAAGATATATTACTTCCCTATAACACCACGTTTACAAAGATTTTATGATTCGTCTATTACAGTAAAGTACATGACTTGATACAATAATCATGCAAATGAGGATGGGGTCATGCGTCATTATTCAAATACACCTGCTTGGAAGCATTCAACCAAACTCATCTAATTTTTGCAAGAAAGACCCGAAATATTAGACTCAGCCTTTGCACTGATAGCTTTTAACCATTCGATCAATCTTAACTCCATATAACTTGCCACTATGGATGTGTATGAAAGATCAATACATGTTTCTAACGATTATTATTCCTAGTCCTAAGAATCCAAAGGAAAACTTGATCTATACATGCAACCATTAGTTAATTAATTGAAAGAGTTTTGGGAAGTTAGTATGGATACTTACGATGCTTACCATAAGAATAATTTCATCATGCATATTGCTTTAGTTTGGAGTATTAGTAACTTTTCTACTTATTCAATACTTTCAAGATGGAGCACAACAGGATGTACTGCATATCCATACTTTATGGAAAATGCAGATGCCTTTAGATGGACAAGGCGAGGTAAACAAATGTGGTTTGATAGCCATCGAAAGTTCTTATCATAGAACCACTCTTTCTATTGAAATAAGACATCTTTTATTAAGAAATGAATTGTCTTTATCTCACTGCCACCAATTAGAACTGATGAATACTTATTAAAAGAGATTGACTCGTTTAGCTTGATGCGAGTAACAGATACTGCAGGTCCAGAAATAGATGGTTAGATATCGAATACCACTAGTTGGTGATAAAAGACTATTTAGGCTCTGTAACGCCCCGGAAATCCGGACCGCTACCGGCGCTAGGATCCGGGTCGACTTAAGGCCGCCGGGACCCGTAGCAAGCCTGACATATAACCTGTAAACCTGTATAATCCCATACATGATCAACAACATGCATAAAAATTAAAACTTTTCCTCATACATACTGTCATCAACTAACTCAACCTGTGCATACTCTGAACATATTCATAACATAGTCCCTCTGTGGGATCTCATCAAGCCTTAAAGGCAAAACAACCTGTGTTGAGTTAGTTTACATAAACATCATAACATAAGATCATGTATATACAAAAGGGATTAACAATACATTATGGTCAAGCACAACTCTATCCTCAATAACCTCATTACATAACATTCTGAATATTTTTACATTTCGTCATAATACAATTGTCATGTCCACAAACTAACTATTACATACATATGACTTTTTCTCGTCTTGCCTTCTCTATTTATCCCGTACCTGCAAACCTGGGGGTTAGGGGAGAGGGGTGAGCTAGATGCCCAGTGAGTAGAACTATAAAGAAAATATTTAAAACATGCTATCATGAGATGCGTCACTGCACAAATAAATCACACCACGGATGGACTGATTCAAAAATCCCTCAACTCCATGCCCGGCCCTATTATGGGCACCACAGGACTTCGTATTGCCCGGCCCTATTATGGGCACCACAGGACTTCGTACTCGGAGTTATTGCCCGGCCCTATTATGGGCACCACAGGACTTCGTATTGCCCGGCCCTATTATGGGCACCACAGGACTTCGTATTCAGAAGGCTAATGAATCATCCTAATGTCCATCCACTGTCATCTATCACAACAATACAATGCGGCATAGTCGTGCATTCTAATGCAAACAACCTATAATATGATCATGATGCATGAAGCATGATAAAAGCATTTCATTTCTTAATTTTAAAAGGTTAAGTTTAGTTCCACTCACCTCTGGCTGACTCTGACAAACTCTGTAGCAGCTGGCTCACTGCTGGGGTCCTTGGTTCCTCGGGTCCGAACCTACACCGGTGGACTCCAATGAGGGACCAAACATACATAAACATAATTCTAATATATTCCCCAAAAACCCCCTAAAACATCTTGGAAATATCACATAGAGATATGCATGAAGTGGCTGAACAGGGCACTTTCGGCGGCACCTTCGGCGGCCGAAAGTCCTGGACAGAGACGAAACTCAGGTAGGTTCGGCGGCACCTTCGGCGGCCGAAAGTCCCAGACAGAGACGAAAGTCTCTTTTCGGGGGCAACTTCGGCAGCCGAAAGCTGCCTCCACAAAGGGGGTTCGGCGGCCGAAACTCCCTTCGGTGGCCGAACCTGGTTTCTGCCAAAGGGCAGAAACTTGGTTCAACCGAACCTCTTGCCTCCCAAAACCTCCAATCATGCATAATCTCGTTCTACAACATGCATACCACACATACATTACACCTAGGGGTCTCAAACTATCATATACCCCAACTACAACACTTCAAACACACAAAAATCAACATACATTGCTCAAATCATCAAAATAACCCATAAACTCAACATATAACCTAACATGCATTTCTACCCTTAGATCTAGCATAAAACTTACTTAAAACACATGAGGAGCTTAAGATCGGCCCTTACCTCTTGAAGATCGAGAGGGAGACGACCTAAACTTGGAGATCCACGAAAATGAGCTCCTGAGTTCCCAAAGCTCCAAAACTTGGTTTAAATGCTCAAAACTTGCAATGTGAGTTTAAAACTCAAGAAAAATGGAAGAGATTTGGAGGAAGAGCACAAGAGTTGCAAAGGGAAGGTCGGAAGCTTGCTGTGGCCGAAAATGGGAGAAAGCTCGCCCATTTCGGCTAAGTGCCCCATTTATAGGTGGCTGGCCAGGCCACGTTCGGGGGCCGAATGTGCCTCTGCATCCATGCAATGTTCGGCGGCCGAACCTGACTTTCGGCGGCCGAACCTGAACTTCCCTAACTCATGCTTTCGGGGGCCTAACGTGCCTCCAAAACGCATGCATGTTCGGCGGCCGAACTTGACTTTCGGCGGCCGAACCTGGATTTTCCTCCAAAGGCTTTTTATGCAAAAACTCATTTAATTTCATACTTTAAAACCATTAAAAACATGAAAACATTTTATGAAAGCATGGTTCTACCCCTTCTAGAGGTTTCCGACATCCGAGATTCCACCGGACGGTAGGAATTCCGATACCGGAGTCTAGCCGGGTATTATAGGCTCCGTCAAGAGTTTTAACCAATATCATTTGGTTAAGACGAAACAAGAGAAAGGATAGGCTAGAAGACTAAAAGTCTTATTGAAATTCCTCAAAAATTAAAAGGTGAGTTTCTAATAGCCAAGGGAGGCTATTTATAATAGAAACAAAACCCTAATATGTAAAATTACGAAACTACCCAAAATATCCAAAAAAATAATTAAACTGCAAAATTGACCCCTTAAACGATGAAATTTTCATATCGAACTTTGTGATAGGCTTGTAGAATTTGTCACACTTTTGAAAGTCGTGCGTATCGAAATTTCCTTTTCGAAAAGCTATCGAAGGTCTTTGTCGGATGTCGGCAGCAAAAGTCAGGTCCGGTCCAAGTCTGCTGTAAAGTCCAAGGCTAATTGCTCCATGTCATTCCCTTCCACTTGTAAAGAACTCAACCTCGAGTTGTCATCAGCAGGGTAGTACTGAAATAGATCTGCCACGTTAAACGTCTTGAAAATTTTCATCTCATGTGGGAGCTCAAGAACATAGGCATTGTCATTGATCTTTTGAATGATCTAGAATTGACCAATCTTCTTAGCGTCAAGCTTTTTCTATCCTCCACCACGCTCCTTGCGTAAATACACCATAACTTGATCTCTGACATTGAAGGACTTGAAACGCCTATATTTATCAACTGTAGCTTTATATTTATCATTGGCTTCTGTAAGGCAGTATTGTACCTGTTTGAAAACATCCACATACTGCTTTGCCAAGTTGCTTGCTGCAATATTGTTGTGAGAACCTGTGGGAAGGGCAATAAGATCAACTGTATGTGTTGGGACTTTCCTGTACACAATAGCAAATGGTGACATCTTTATGGAGCTATGGACAGCACTGTTGTAAGCAAATTCTACTTAGGCAGGAGCAAGATCCCAAGCAATTTTCTTGTTACTGCAAATGCAGCGCAGAAGTTTGCCAAGCGTGCGGTTCACCACTTCAATTTGTCCATCAATTTGGGGATGGGCAGCACTGCTATATTGAAGTTCAGTTCCAAAATATTTTCATAAATTCACCCAAAAATGAGCTAGAAACTTCACATCTCTATCAGAAGTAATGGTCTTAGGGATGCCATGTAAGCGAACAATCTCCTGGAAAAACAGTTTTGCCATATGAGAAGCATCAATAGTTTTTTTGCAAGGAATGAAATGCGCCATTTTGGAGAACCTGTCAACAACGATAAAATGGAATCAGATCCACATTGAATACGTGGAAGACCAAGAACAAAATCCATAGACAAGTCCTCCCAAGGATGTGCTGGAATAGGCAATGGAGTGTATAAGCCTGTATTCTGCGAATGTCCCTTCTGAGTTTGACAAACTGGGCACTTCTAGACCATCCGACCCATATCCCTTTTTAATTGTGGCCAGTAAAAACACTCTTCCAACCCAGCAATAGTTTTGTCATGTCCCAAATGACCACTTAAACCTCCTTCATGGACCTCCTGAATCAGCTTTTCCCGCAAAGAAGATCGAGGGATGCGTAACCTGTTCTCCTTAAGAAGAAAGCCATCATGTACCAACAACCCATTAGCAGGCTGGTGAGTCTGGACTCTAGCCCATATATCAATAAAGTCATCATCTGTAGCATACAAATCCTTCAGAAATTCAAAATCTACAACCTCCTGATTAACTGTAATCAACAGTACAGCCCTCCTACTCAAAGCATCTGCCACCTTATTACTATGGCCAGCCTTATGTTTGATGACATAATGAAAGGCTCCAAAGTAAGCTGCCCATCGAGCATGCATCTTATTTACATGTTTTTGAGTTTTAAAATGGATCAAAGATTGATGATCTGTGTGAATAATAAACTCTCGCCCCATCAAATACTGCTCCCAAGTTTTAAAAGCCCAGAATACTGCATATACCTCCTGCTCATAAGTAGACCACTTCTTTCTAGCTTCATTCAGTTTCTCACTAAAGAAGGCAATAGGCCTTTTAGACTGTGACAACACTCCACCAATCCTAACTCCACAAGCATTACATTCAACCTCAAACAGTTTATCAAAATCGGGTAGAGCAAGAATAGGGGCAAAAGTAAGCTTATCTTTAATCTTTTCAAAACTCTTGTTGGCAGCTTCAGTCCATGCTAATTTTTGTACTCTCTCTTTCTTCAAGCAATCTGTGATTCAGGCAACGATACTACTGAAATTTCTGATAAACCGTCTATAGAAAGTAGCAAGGTCATGAAAGATGCGAACTTCAGAAATAGTTTTGGGGATGGGCCAATTCCATATTGCTTCTACCTTCTTCCCATCAACATGTATCCCTTCTATCTCCATCATATAAATGCACTTCTTAATATTAATAACCAGCTCACTTTCTTGCAAAGCTGTCATGACTTGACGGAGATGCAATAAATGTTCTTCTTCGCTGCGACTAAAAATCAAAATGTCAACAAAATAAACAACCACAAATTTGTGTAAGAAAGGATGCAAAACCTAGTTCATGAGTCGCATAAAAGTGCTAGGTGCATTCATCAAACCAAAGGGCAAAACTAGCCACTCATACAAGCCTTTCTTAGTCTTGAAAACTGTAATACCCAGCTAAGCTCCGGCATCGGTATTCCAACTTTTTGGTGGAATCTCCGTTGGAATCTGGAATCCCGAGGTCGGGAACCCTTAGAACGGTATAAATGAAAGTTTTCATAACATATTTTAATGTTTTTATGCTTTTGATCAAGAAAGAAAATTGAGTTTTGAAAGAAAATGCTTTGAAGGAGAAACCCAGGTTCAGCCGCCGAACCTCAGGTTCGGCCGCCGAACATGGTGAAGTTGCGGAGGCACCTTTGGCTCCCGAAGGTGGTCTGGCCAGCTACCTATAAAAGGCACCCTGTCCGAAAATGGGCGAGTTTCTCTTTCCATTTCCGGGCAAGGTGAGTCTCCGCCACCCCCTTGATGATCTTGTGTTTTCTCCTCAAATTCTTCAAGATTTTTATGAGTTTTAACTTGTTTTTGAAGATTTTAAGCTCAAATCAAAGTTTTGAAGCTTGGAGACCTTCGGAGCTCGTTTCCTCCTCATCTCTAAGTTGGGTCACGCCTACCTTTGATCTTCAAGAGGTAAGCGTAGATCCTCATCTTTTTATATGTTTTAAGTAAGTTTTAAAAGGGGTTAAGAGTTTTGATGCATGTTTAGGCTAGTTGTAAAATGTTAGGGTTTATGTTAGTTAAATGATAAATGTGTGCTAAATGTGATGTTTGTTGGGGTATAGGCTAGTTTTATGCCCCTATATGCTTGAGTAAGTGTTTATGCATGTTCTAGAATAGTTGAATGCATGTTGGGATGTTGTGGGTGGCTGGATATGCAAGGCAGAGTCGGGTTCTGCCCTTTAGGAGAGCCCAGGTTCGACCGCCAAAGCCAATTTCGGCCGCCGAACCTGCCTGTGGAGGCAGTTTTGGCCACCAAACCTCGCCCCCGAAAGTTGGACTTTCGGTTCTGAAGGGAAGTTTCGCCCGCCGAACTTGCCCCCGAAGGTTGTGACTTTCGACTCTGGAAGGACTTTCGACCGTCGAACCTTGCCCCTGAAAGTGCCTGACTTTCGAATCTGTAGGTGCTTTTGGCCGCCGAACCTACCGCCGAAAGTCCCCTGTTCAGCCTTCCTTTGCCTGTTTCCAATGCATGTTTTATGATGTTTTAGGGGGTTTTTGGGGAGATGTTTAGAGTCATGTTAGAGTATGTTTGGTCCCTCATATGAGTCCACCTGTGTAGGATCGGACCTGAGGAACCGAGGTGATCAGCAGTGAGATAGCTGCTTCAGAGTTAGTCCAGAGTCAGCCAGAGGTGAGTAGAACAGAAATCTTTTATTTTAAAGCAATCAAACTTTTAAGCATGTTCATGCATCACGATTGCCATGTTTATAGGTTGTTGCATTAGAATTCACGAATATGATGCATTGCATGATTTGTTGTTGATGTGGATGGATGTTGGATGACTCACTAGCCCTCGATATGATATGCTATGTTATGATATGGAAGTCCAGGTGTGGCCTGCACTACGCCCCTGGCACTATGTAAGAGAAAGTCCGGGTGTGGCATGCACTATGCCCTCGGCACGATTGGATATGTTATGATATGTTATATATAAGAGAAAGACCAGGTGTGGCCTACACTACGCCCCTAGCATAATTGGATTATGTAAAGGGTTATTGGTGACAAGTCCATCCGTGATGTGAATTGTTTGTGATGTGATGCATTTCATAAAAGCATATAGTTATTAAACTGTTTTTATTGTTCTGCTCACTGGGCTTTAGTAGCTCACCCTTTTCCCCTAACCCCCAGGCTTGTAGGTTCAGGATAGACCTGGAAGTCGTCAAGGTTGAAGGCTATGTTGAGTGTAATAGATTAGTAGTGGACATGTAATGTAAAATGATGTAATGTAATGTAATGTAGAGTAATGCTTTATGGTTTAGTATTGTGCTTAGCCCTAATAGTAATGGTAATCCCTTTTTGTACATGATCTATATGAAATGTTTTAATAATGAGTTATGTTGAACCAGGCTTGACATATGATATGTTGCCCCACTAGAGCATTTGATGAGGGCTCTAGTGTGGGGTTTTATGTTTATACTTATGGTGCATGCACAGGTCAAACTTAGTATATGAAAAGTTTAAAGTTTTTATGTAAATATATGATCATGTATGGGATCTATCAGGTATGATAGGATGCATGATAGGCTTGCTACGGGTCCCAGCGACCTTAAGTCAATCTGGATCCTAGCGCCGGTAGCGGTCCGGTTTTCGGGTCGTTACAGAGTGGTATCAGAGCCCTAGGTTCATATGGTCGGACCTAGAGAGTGTTGGGCTCATAGATGTTATAGAAGGGCAAGCACAATAGGAAAAATCATGTCCACTAGGATAGGATGTAGAGTCCTGTCTTGATAATGATGTGAAATGCCATGATAATATGCATGTGCATTAATGATATGTGATGTATGTATGATGCGGGTTCATGTGTTTCCACATGAACCATATGATGCTGATGTTTATGTGTATGTGTTGTGTTTCAGAAAACAGAATGCGAGGCACTCGTCGATCTGCACGATTGACTGGAGTCCCACCAGAGAATGAGGGCATGGATGCCCGTCCCCCTGCATTGCCAAGGGCAATGTCATGTAGATCAAGTAGAGAGGGAAAGTCAAGGGACCCTAGAAGGTCTTTTGATGTAAGCAGGAGGGGAACAGTTCAGGGTGGTATGTCAGCTGATGTGAAGGGATCAGAGGAGGATGAATAGAGAAGAGATGGTAGCTTGGGCATGAGTATGTTAGAAGAAGGCATGGGAGAGTCCCAAGTAGGCGCTCAGGCCTCAGGGTTTGGTTATCCACCCCAATATCAACCCTTTCCACAGGGCCCAGGGTATCCGATGGGGGTACATCGGATTACTCCAACTTTAACCCATATCCCTCCTACATGCCTTACCCTCCTTTTTATCCACCATATCCCCAATACCCTATGTATCCACCCTCACCTTTCTATCCAAATCCAGCAAACCCTAACCCAGGGAATGTTGCACCTCCTTCACCACCAACTGTACCAATAGTCCCTGATTTCCAAACACCTAAACCTAGCTCATTTGTGAGGAGCAAGGTAAAGATGACAGATTACCTGAAGCTGGATGCTCCCAAGTTCAAGACAGGTGATGATCCGTTTGAGTATCTCAAAACGATAAAGACGATTACAGATGAGTTGGGAGCAAATGATAGTAGAGCCATTTAGATGGTGGGGTTCACTTTGAAGTGCAAGAAAGCACGATAATGGTTTAAAAACTATGTGGACCCGAGGTTGGAGAGCTTATCCTGGGAGCAGTTTGCTAATGAGTTTGCAGGATGGGCCTTTCCTGACAGTTTCAGAGAACTGAAAGTTGTTGAGTTTGAGCAGCTAAGGCAGACAGAGGATATGTGTAATACCCGGCTAGACTCCGATACCGGAATTCCTACCGTCCGGTGGGATCTCGGATGTCGGAGACCTCTAGAAGGGTAAAATCATGTTTTTGTAAAATGTTTTCATGTTTTTAATGGTTTTAAGTATGAAATTAAATGAGTTTTTGCATGAAAAGTCCTTGGAGGAAAACCCAGGTTCGGCCGCCGAAAGTCAAGTTCGGCCGCCGAACATGCATGCGTTTTGGAGGCACGTTAGGCCCCCGAAAGCATGAGTGAGGGAAGTCCAGGTTCGGCCGCCGAAACTCAAGTTCGGCAGCCGAACATGGCATGCATGCGGAGGCACATTCGGCCCCCGAACGTGGCTTGGCCAGCCACCTATAAAAAGGGTCCCTTAGGTCCGCACGGGCGAGCTTTTTCTCCCCCGTTGTCGGCCAAGGTGAGTCTCCGCCACCCCTCCCTCGATCTTGAGTGTTTTCCTTAGATCTTCCATGATTTTCACGGGTTTTAACTTCTGTTTTGAAGATCTGTGAGTAAAGAGCAAGTTTTGGGTACTTGGAGGTTCAAAGAGCTCAGTCTCTCCATCTCCAAGCTAGGATCGCCTTTCCTCTCGTTTCTTCAAGAGGTAAGCTCGGATCCACCCTTGTTATGTGTTTTAAACAAGCATTAAGTTGTTTTATGGGTAGAGATGCATGTTTAGGCTTGTTGATGAGTTTATGGGTTTTGATGTTTTGATGCAATGTATGTTGATTTTTGTGTGTTTGAAGTGTTGTAGTTGGGGTATATGCTAGCTTGAGACCCCTAGGTGTAATGTATGATAAGTATGCATGTTTTAGAACTAGTTTATGCATGATTTGAGGTTTTGGGAGGCAAGAGGTTCATTTGAACCAAGTTTCTGCCCATTTGGGAGAAACCAGGTTCGGCAGCCGAAGGAACTTTCGGCCGCCGACCCCCCTTGTGGAGGCAGCATTCGGCTGCCGAAGCTTGCCCCCGAAAGAAGACTTTTGGATCTGTCTGGGAGGTTCGGCCGCCGAAGGTGCCGCCGAACCTGCCTGACTTTCGGCTCTAGAGGGACTTTCGGCCGCCGAACCTGCCGCCGAAAGTGCCCTGTTCAGCCATTTCTTGCATGTTTTTATATGATGTTTTCATGATGTTTAGGGGGGTTTTTGGGGAGTAGTTTATAGTTATGTTCAAGTATGTTTGGTCCCTCATTTGAGTCCACCTGTGTAGGTTCGGACCCGAGGAACCGAGGACCCCAGCAGTGAGTTCAGCTGGTTTGGTGTTGTCAGAGTCAGCCAGAGGTGAGTGGAACTAAACTTAATCTTTTAAATTAAATGTTTTATCATGTTTCATGCATCATGATTATGCAATAGGGTGATTGCATTAGTTTCACGAATATGCCGCATTGCATCATGTGTTGTTGATGTGGGTGAATGTTGGATGACCCAATTAGTCCATGACAGGAAGACCAGGACCCCATTCTACGGCCTGGCACGGAAATGAAAGACCAGGACCCCATTCTACGGCCTGGCACGATTGTGGACTCGAAGACCAGGAGCCCAGAGGAGGCCCTGGAATAATGGTAAGTAATGTATGTATGACAGGAAGACCAGGACCCCATGCTACGGCCTGGCACTATGTTAGCTTGGACTAATTGGTGACAAGTTCACCCAACCCTTATGTGAATTGTCTGTGTTATGATGCATTTCATAGAGCATAGTGTTAATGTGTTTTAATAGCTCTACTGACTGGGCTTTTAGCTCACCCCTCTCCCTTTACCCCCAGGCTTGCAGGTACAATATAGTGCGGGAGTCCGGATAGAGTAAAGAAGTCAGGCTTATGTAATAGCTAGCAATGGGCATGATCAAATTGTAATGTAAAAGTACAGTATAGTTATGTAATGAGGTTTATGGATGATTAGTGTGTGCTTGACCATAGAATGTTGTATCCCTTTTTATACATGATCTTGGTTATTTTATGTCATTTATGTAAACCATCTCAACATATGCTATGCCACCCCTGTTGGGGGCACTGATGAGATCCCACAGAGGGATCAATGTTATGTTAATGTTTATGCACAGGTTGAGTTTGGTTGATGAGTTTGGAAAGAAAAGTTTTAATTTTTATGTATGTTGTTGATCATGTATGGGATTATACAGGTTTACAGGTTATATGTCAGGCTTGCTACGGGTCCCGGCGGCCTTAAGCCGATCTGGATCCTAGCGCCGGTAGCGGTCCGATTTTTGGGTCGTTACAGAATGGTATCAGAGCCCTAGGTTCATATGGTCGGACCTAGAGTGTCGGGCTCATAGATGTTAGAGAAGGTCAAGCACAATAGGAAAGATCATGTCCACTAGGATAGGATGTGGAGTCCTGTCTTGAATGATGATGTGAAATGCCATGATAATATGCATGTGCATTGATGATATGCTATGATATGTGATGTATGTGATGCGGGTTCATGTGTGCCCACATGAACCATATGATGCTAATGTTTATGTGTTGTGTACTGTTTTTCAGAAAACAGGATGAGAGGAACTCGTCGATCAGCAAGATTGACTGGAGTACCACCTGAGGATGAGGGCATGAGCGCCCGTCCTCTAGCATTGCTTAGAGCAATGTCTAGTAGGTCTAACCGAGAAAGAGCAGCAAGAGACCCTAGAAGGTCTTTGGATCTGGGTAGAAGCAGGTCAGTCAGAGGAACAGTTCAGGGAGGAATGTCTGAGAGCATGGGGGATGAGATGGATGTAGAGCAGAGGAGGGATGGCAGTCTGGGAGTTAGCATGTCAGAGGAAGGTATGGGAGAGTCCCAAGGAGGCACTCAGGCCTCGGGATTTGTTCAGCCACCTCACTACCCACATTTCTCACAACATCCCGGGTATTCGATGGGAGGTACATCGGATTACCCTAATTTCACCCCTTATCCCACACAGGTGCCATACCCACCATACTACCCACCATACTCTCAGTACCCAATGTATCCACCTCCACCCTACTATCCAAATCCAGCAAACCCTACCTCAGAAAATGTTGCACCACCTCCACCACCTGCAGAACCAGCAGCCCCAGTTGTTCAGCCACCTAGACCTAGCTCAGCCAGTGGGAGCAAGGTTAAGATGACTGACTACATGAAATTGGGTGCTCCTCAGTATGAAAAAGGGGATGACCCATTTGTGTACCTTGAAAGGGTTAAAGTAATCACTAATGAGATTGGGGCTGATGACAGTAGAGCCATTCAGATGGCTGGGTTCACGCTTAAGTGCAAGAAGGCACGGGAGTGGTTCAAGAATTATGTGAATCCGAGAGTGGACAGCATGACTTGGGAAGAGTTTGCAAACGAGTTTGCAGGATGGGCTTTTCCCGATAGTTCAAGGGAGCTGAAGATGATAGAGTTTGAACAGTTGAGGCAGACGGATGAAATGGGTGTGGAGGAGTTCACCGACAGATTTTGGAGCTGTTGCCTTTTTCTGGGCAGAGTCTGGATACAGATTCGAAGAGGTCAAGGAGGTATGTTATGAAACTCCATTCCAGGTATTCCTCCTTGATCCAGTCAGTGGACAGGGAGAGCTTCCATGCCATAGTAGATATGGCCAGGAAAATGGAGGCCAGTGCCATCATTCAGGGGACAGTTAAGCAGTCAGTGGCACAGTCTTCCGGTTCTAAAACTCCGGGTGGGGGAAGATTAGATCCCTCTACCCTGAGTGCAGCAGCTTCAGGCAGTAAGAGATGGGGTAAGCCCAAGGGTAAGAAGAACAAGTTCTGGAATAAAGTCAAGTCCAGTCTGGGATTTGGGAGTGGCTCAAGCTCTGGTGCGAATAATGCAGTTTGTGCGAGGTGTGGTAAGCCACACAGGGGAGTATGTCGGTTTGGGACGAACGCCTGTTTCAGATGTGGTCAGGAGGGACATATGGCTCGAGATTGTCCAAGAGCAGTCCCGGTGGCTCAGTCCCAGCAGACAGCTTCAGGCAGTGTAGCGCAGCCAGCAGCTCCAGCCATGACTCAGGCCAGTGGCAGAGGCAGAGGGAGAGGGGCAGCCTGTTCTTCAGCGGGTTTCAGAGGTGAAGGTCCATCAGCTCCGGCACGGATCTTCACAATGACACAGCAGGAGGCAGATGCATCTAACACCATGGTGGCAGGTAACTTAATTATTGGTTGTTCAGATGTATATGCCTTGATGGACCCTGGTGCATCTCATTCTTTTATTGCTCCGAGAGCCGTGGGGAGGTTAGGTCTGATGACTTCTGGGTTAGAGTGTCCTCTCTGGGTCAGTGGACCCAAGTGTGATCCATCAGTGGCAGAGTCAGTCTGCCAGTGTAGTCCTGTGTTTGTTGAGGGAAGATGCTTGTCCGCCGACCTAGTGGTTCTAGATTTGACAGATTTTGACGTCATTCTAGGGATGGACTGGTTATCTACCCATGGTGCTACCTTGGACTGCAGGGACAAGGTAGTCAGGTTCAGAGGTCAGGATGGGTCTGAGGTTGTCTTCAGAGGAGACAGGAGGGGTACACCTAGAGGTCTGATATCAGCTCTTCAGGCTCGTAGGTTGCTCAGGAGGGGATGTCAGGGGTATTTGGTTCATGTGAGAGAGCTTAGCAGTCAGGTTAGAGAGCCCGCCTCAGTGCCAGTGGTTAGAGAGTTCTTAGATGTGTTCCCAGACGAGCTGCCAGGTTTACCACCTGCTAGGGAGATAGAGTTCGAGATAGAACTGATGCCTGGAACCCGACCGATCTCTATCCCTCCCTACAGGATGGCGCCAGCAGAATTGAAAGAGTTGAAGGAGCAGTTGCAGGAGCTGGTAGACAAGGGCTTCATCCGACCGAGTACCTCACCCTGGGGTGCTCCAGTTTTGTTTGTGAGAAAGAAGGATGGATCCCTTAGACTTTGTATCGACTACAGGCAGTTGAACAAAGTCACTACCAAGAACAAGTACCCTTTGCCAAGGATCGACGATCTATTCGACCAGCTAGCAGGAGCGGGTTGTTTCTCCAAAATAGATCTGAGATCTGGGTACCATCAGTTGAGGATCAGAGATGAGGACGTGCCAAAGACAGCTTTCAGGACCAGATATGGGCATTTTGAGTTCCTTGTAATGCCGTTCGGGTTAACCAACGCCCCTGCAGCATTCATGGACCTAATGAACAGAGTGTTTAGCCAGTACCTGGATCACTTCGTTATTGTCTTCATAGATGATATCTTGGTGTATTCCAGGAATGCAGAGGAGCATGCCCATCATCTGAGGTTGGTTTTACAGACCTTAAGGGAACATGGCTTGTATGCCAAGTTCTCTAAGTGTGAGTTCTGGCTGAGGAGCATTTCATTCTTGGGGCATGTGGTGTCAGAAAATGGAATAGAGGTAGACCCCAAGAAGGTAGAAGCTGTGGCTAACTGGCCTAGACCCACTTCAGTGACAGAGATTAGAAGTTTCTTGGGTTTGGCAGGTTACTACAGGAGGTTCGTTCAGGACTTCTCGAAAATTGCAGCTCCTCTGACCAGGTTAACCAGGAAGAATCAGAAGTTTGTGTGGACCGACCAGTGCGAAGAGAGTTTTGAAGAGCTTAAGAAGAGGTTGACTTCAGCACCAGTGTTAGCTCTGCCATCTAGTGATGCAGACTTTACAGTCCCGTGTGGGACTGGGTTGTGTGCTGATGCAGAATGAAAGGGTGATTGCTTATGCTTCTAGGCAACTAAAGAAGCATGAGTTGAACTACCCCACACATGACCTTGAGATGGCAGCAGTAATCTTTGCACTCAAGATGTGGAGGCACTACCTCTATGGGATAAAATGTGAGATCTTTACAGATCATAAGAGCCTGCAGTACATCCTGAGTCAAAGAGATTTGAATTTGAGACAGAGGAGATGGGTAGAGCTGCTGAGTGATTATGATTGCAAGATTCAGTATCATCCGGGTAAGGCGAATGTTGTGGCAGACGCCCTAAGCCGGAAGTCACTAGGCAGTCTATCCCACATTACGACAGAGAGGAGACCAGTGGTGAAGGAGTTTTACAAGCTCATTAATGAAGGTCTACAGTTGGAGTTGTCTGGTACAAGTGCTTTAGTGGCCCAGATGAGAGTGACACCTGTGTTTCTGGAGCAAGTGGCTCAGAAACAGCATGAGGATCCAGAGTTAGTGAAGATTGCCAGGACTGTTCAGTCAGGCAAAGACAGTGAGTTCAGATTTGACAGTAAGGGGATCCTCCGCTATGGGAGTCGTTTATGTGTACCAGATGACATAGGGCTAAAAGGAGACATTATGAGAGAGGCTCATAATGCAAAATACAGCGTTCACCCCGGAGCCACCAAGATGTATCAAGATCTCAAAAAGGTTTATTGGTGGCCAGCTATGAAGAGAGAAGTGGCACAGTTTGTGTCAGCCTGCGAAGTATGTCAGAGGGTGAAGCTGGAACATCAGAAGCCGGCTGGAATGCTTAACCCGCTACCTATTCCAGAATGGAAATGGGAGAATATAGCTATGGATTTCGTAGTGGGGTTACCGGCAACGTCCAACAGATTGGACTCCATATGGGTGATTGTGGACAGACTCACCAAATCTGCTCACTTCATCCCTGTCAGGAGTGGCTATTCTGTGGACAAGTTGGCGCAGGTGTACGTTGATGAGATAGTCAGACTGCATGGGGTTCCTGTTTCTATAGTGTCAGATAGAGGACCCCAGTTCACCTCCAGGTTTTGGCGGAGTCTGCAGAATGCTATGGGTACTAGGTTGGATTTCAGCACTGCCTTCCACCCACAGACAGACGGACAGTCAGAGAGGACCATCCAGACCATAGAAGATATGCTAAGGATGTGTGTGCTGGACTTTGGCGGTTCTTGGAGGCAACATCTACCTTTGGTGGAGTTTGCCTACAATAACAGCCATCATGCTAGCATCGGGATGGCTCCATATGAAGCTTTATATGGGAGGAAGTGCAGGTCACCTGTTTGCTGGGAAGAAGTTGGGGAAAAGGCCTTGGCAGGGCCTGAGCTAGTAGAAATCACCAGCAGGGTGGTACCCTTAATCAGAGAGAGAATCAAGACGGCTGTAAGCAGACAGAAGAGTCATGCAGACATCCGCAGAAGACTAGTAGAGTTTCAAGAGGGGGATCTGGTATTGCTTAAGGTGTCTCCAATGAAAGGAGTGGTTCGGTTCGGGAAGAAAGGTAAGCTGGCTCCGCGGTACATCGGACCCTTTGAAGTCTTGCAAAAGATTGGGAATGTATCGTACAAGCTGGATTTACTTGCTTCTATGGCAAGAATCCATCCGGTTTTCCATGTTTCTATGTTAAGAAAGTTCGTGTCAGATCCGGGCAAGGTTCTTAGTGAGCCTGATGTGGAGATCCAAGAGGATCTCACCTATGTTGAGCAGCCAGTACGGATCCTAGACACCCAGATCAGGAAGCTGAGAAACAAGGAAATCCCGATGGTGAAAGTCCTGTGGAACCACCACAATATGGAAGAATGTACTTGGGAGACACGGGAGTCCATGCTCCGGCAATATCCTCATCTCTTTTAAGGTTAGTCTCTATGTGTTTTATGTGTATGATATGTTGTATGCCTTGCATGTGCTAGTTGAGGAACAATCGGGGACGAATGTTCTTAAGGGGGGGAGAATGTAATACCCGGCTAGACTCCGATACCGGAATTCCTACCGTCCGGTGGGATCTCGGATGTCGGAGACCTCTAGAAGGGTAAAATCATGTTTTTGTAAAATGTTTTCATGTTTTTAATGGTTTTAAGTATGAAATTAAATGAGTTTTTGCATGAAAAGTCCTTGGAGGAAAACCCAGGTTCGGCCGCCGAAAGTCAAGTTCGGCCGCCGAACATGCATGCGTTTTGGAGGCACGTTAGGCCCCCGAAAGCATGAGTGAGGGAAGTCCAGGTTCGGCCGCCGAAACTCAAGTTCGGCCACCGAACATGGCATGCATGCGGAGGCACATTCGGCCCCCGAACGTGGCCTGGCCAGCCACCTATAAAAAGGGTCCCTTAGGTCCGCACGGGCGAGCTTTTTCTCCCCCGTTGTCGGCCAAGGTGAGTCTCCGCCACCCCTCCCTCGATCTTGAGTGTTTTCCTTAGATCTTCCATGATTTTCACGGGTTTTAACTTCTGTTTTGAAGATCTGTGAGTAAAGAGCAAGTTTTGGGTACTTGGAGGTTCAAAGAGCTCAATCTCTCCATCTCCAAGCTAGGATCGCCTTTCCTCTCGTTTCTTCAAGAGGTAAGCTCGGATCCACCCTTGTTATGTGTTTTAAACAAGCATTAAGTTGTTTTATGGGTAGAGATGCATGTTTAGGCTTGTTGATGAGTTTATGGGTTTTGATGTTTTGATGCAATGTATGTTGATTTTTGTGTGTTTGAAGTGTTGTAGTTGGGGTATATGCTAGCTTGAGACCCCTAGGTGTAATGTATGATAAGTATGCATGTTTTAGAACTAGTTTATGCATGATTTGAGGTTTTGGGAGGCAAGAGGTTCATTTGAACCAAGTTTCTGCCCATTTGGGAGAAACCAGGTTCGGCAGCCGAAGGAACTTTCGGCCGCCGAACCCCCTTGTGGAGGCAGCATTCGGCTGCTGAAGCTTGCCCACGAAAGAAGACTTTCGGATCTGTCTGGGAGGTTCGGCCGCCGAAGGTGCCGCCGAACCTGCCGCCGAAAGTACCCTGTTTAGCCATTTCTTGCATGTTTTTATGTGATGTTTTCATGATGTTTAGGGGGGTTTTTGGGGAGTAGTTTA
This sequence comes from Manihot esculenta, assembly GCF_001659605.2. Classification (NCBI taxonomy): domain Eukaryota; kingdom Viridiplantae; phylum Streptophyta; class Magnoliopsida; order Malpighiales; family Euphorbiaceae; genus Manihot; species Manihot esculenta. The sequence continues at coordinate 14,929,275 of NC_035178.2, read as the reverse complement.
TAGTTATGTTCAAGTATGTTTGGTCCCTCATTTGAGTCCACCTGTGTAGGTTCGGACCCGAGGAACCGAGGACCCCAGCAGTGAGTTCAGCTGGTTTGGTGTTGTCAGAGTCAGCCAGAGGTGAGTGGAACTAAACTTAATCTTTTAAATTAAATGTTTTATCATGTTTCATGCATCATGATTATGCAATAGGGTGATTGCATTAGTTTCACGAATATGCCGCATTGCATCATGTGTTGTTGATGTGGGTGAATGTTGGATGACCCAATTAGTCCATGACAGGAAGACCAGGACCCCATTCTAACGGAAATGAAAGACCAGGACCCCATTCTACGGCCTGGCACGATTGTGGACTCGAAGACCAGGAGCCCAGAGGAGGCCCTGGAATAATGGTAAGTAATGTATGTATGACAGGAAGACCAGGACCCCATGCTACGGCCTGGCACTATGTTAGCTTGGACTAATTGGTGACAAGTTCACCCAACCCTTATGTGAATTGTCTGTGTTATGATGTATTTCATAGAGCATAGTGTTAATGTGTTTTAATAGCTCTACTCACTGGGCTTTTAGCTCACCCCTCTCCCTTTACCCCCAGGCTTGCAGGTACAGTATAGTGCGGGAGTCCGGATAGAGTAAAGAAGTCAGGCTTATGTAATAGCTAGCAATGGACATGATCAAATTGTAATGTAAAAGTACAGTATAGTTATGTAATGAGGTTTATGGATGATTAGTGTGTGCTTGACCATAGAATGTTGTATCCCTTTTTATACATGATCTTGGTTATTTTATGTCATTTATGTAAACCATCTCAACATATGCTATGCCACCCCTGTTGGGGGCACTGATGAGATCCCACAGAGGGATCAATGTTATGTTAATGTTTATGCACAGGTTGAGTTTGGTTGATGAGTTTGGAAAGAAAAGTTTTAATTTTTATGTATGTTGTTGATCATGTATGGGATTATACAGGTTTACAGGTTATATGTCAGGCTTGCTACGGGTCCCGGCGGCCTTAAGCCGATCTGGATCCTAGCGCCGGTAGCGGTCCGATTTTCGGGTCGTTACAATATGAGTGTCGATGAGTACACCGACAAGTTTCTGGAGTTGCTGCAATATGTGGGCCAAGCATATGATACAGATCAGAAGAAGGCCAGAAGGTATACCATGAGGCTCCACCCCAGGTATTCCTCCTTAATTCTAGCCACAGAGAGAGAGCACTTCCACACCATAGTGGATGCAGCACGGAAGATGGAGGATAGTGCTATTATTCAGGGGTCAGTTAAGCAAACAGTGGCACAGTCTTCGGGTTCCAAGACCCCAGGCACAGAGAATATTGATCTCTCCTCTCTGAGTGCAGCAGCCCCGAAGGGTAAAAAGTGGGACAGAGGCCTCAGAAAGCCCAAGAAGAATAAGTTGTAGAACAGGTTGAAGTCCGGTCTGGTAACAGTGCCGGACCCAGAGGAAGGCCGGGCTGTTACATAAAAAGGCGCCTTTTTATGTAACAGCCCGGACGTGATCCCCGGCACTGTTACCGCTCACAGCCCGTGACCTTCCTCTGGGCAATGGAACAATTGGTACTCACTCTCACCAGACTATTCCCTTAAAGTGGGAGGTCAAGGGTTCGAGCAGTGGGGGAGGCGACCTAATTTCCTAAGGGAAATTTGGGCCAAATCCACTTGGGGAAGGATGCGTTTGACGAGAACCCAAGGGGACAAATCCTGCCTGGAACCCGTGAGGGTGAAGGGATGTTAAGAGCTGCTCACGACGCCAGTGGAAAGCCCGAGGTGGCAAGAGGCCAGGCGAGGGATAGCCCTGGGCCGTGAGCGGTAACAGTGCCGTGCGTACGGGCCGGGCTGTTACAGGTCTGGGATTGGGTGGTGGCTCGAGCTCAGGTTCAGATGGTTCAGAATGCTTGAGGTGTGGTAAGCCACACAAGGGAGTATGTCGGTTTGGGACCACAGCATGCTTCAAGTGTGGGCAGGAGGGACACATGGCACGGGAGTGTCCTAGAGCAGCTTTTATGGCACCGTCCCAGCAGACAGCTTCTGGCAGTGTAGTTCAGCCAGTAGCTCTAGCCATGACACAGGGCAGTGGCAGAGGCAGAGGGAGAGGGGCAGCCTCTTCTTCAGTAGGTTCCCGGGGTGAAGGTCCATCAGCTCTAGCTCGAATCTTCACTATGACATAGCAGGAGGCAAACACGTCCAACACCGTGGTGTCAGGTAATCTCATCATTGGTTGTTCAGATGTGTATGCTTTAATGGACCCTGGTGCATCTCATTCTTTTGTTGCTCCGAGAGCCGTAGAGAGGTTGAGTTTGATAGTCTCTGGGTTAGAGTGTCCCCTCTGGGTCAGTGGACCCAAGTGTGATCCATCAGTGGCAGAGTCAGTTTACCGGTATAGCCCAGTGTTTGTTGAGAGTAAATGCCTTCTAGCTGACCTTGTGATTCTAAACTTGACAGATTTTGATGTCATTCTAGGGATGGATTGGCTATCTACTCATGGTGCTACCTTTGACTGCAGAGACAAGGTAGTCAGGTTCAGATATCTGGATGGGTCAGAGGTTGTCTTCAGGGGAGACAGGAGGGGTACACCTAAAGGTTTGATATCAGCCCTATAGGCTCGTAGGTTGCTCAGGAGGGGTTGTCACGGGATTCTAGCTCATGTGAGAGAGCTTGATAGTCAGGTTAGGGAGCCTGCCTCAATTCCCGTAGTCAGAGAGTTTCCAGATGTCTTCCCAGACGAGCTTCCAGGACTACCACCTGCTAGGGAGATAGAGTTCAAAATAGAAGTGATGCCTGGAACCAGACCAATCTCTATCCCTCCCTACAGGATGGCACCAACAGAGTTGAAGGAGCTAAAGGATTAGTTGCAAGAGTTGGTAGACAAGGGTTTCATCCGACCGACTACCTCACCTTGGGGTGCTCCAGTGCTGTTTGTAAAGAAGAAGGATGGATCCTTAAGACTTTGTATCGACTACAGGCAGTTGAACAAAGTCACTACCAAGAATAAGTATCTGTTACCTAGGATCGACGATCTATTTGACCAGCTAGTAGGAGCAGGTTGTTTTTCCAAGATAGATCTGAGGTCCGGGTATCATCAGCTGAGAATCAGAGAAGAAGATGTGCCGAAGACGGCGTTCAAGACCAGATATGGGCATTATGAGTTCCTAGTAATGTCGTTTGGGCTAACTAATGCTCCTGCAGCATTCATGGACCTCATGAATAGAGTTTTTAGCCAGTATCTGGATCACTTTGTTATTGTCTTCATTGACGATATCTTAGTGTATTCCAGAAACGCAGAGGAGCATGCCCATCATCTGAGGATAGTTCTGCAGACCCTGAGGGAGCATGGCTTGTATGCCAAGTTCTCCAAATGTGAATTCTGGTTGCGTAGCATTTCCTTCTTGGGACATGTTGTGTCAGAAAAAGGAATTGAAGTGGACCCCAAAAAGGTTGAAGCTGTAGCTAACTGTCCCAAACCCACTACAGTTACAGAGATTAAGAGTTTTTTGGGTTTGGCAGGTTACTACAGGAGGTTCGTTCAGGACTTCTCCAAAATTGCCGCTCCTATGACCAAATTGACCAAGAAGAATCAGAGGTTTGTGTGGTCTGATTTGAGGAAAGCTTTAAAGAGCTGAAGAAAAGGTTAACATCAGCACCGGTGTTAGCTCTGCCTACTAGTAATCAAGACTTCACAGTATTTTGTGATGCATCCCGTGTGGGACTAGGTTGTGTGTTGATGTAGAATGAGAAGGTAATTGCTTATGCTTCTAGGCAGCTGAAGAAGCATGAGTTAAATTATCCTACACATGACCTAGAGATGGCAGCGGTAATCTTTGCACTCAAGATGTGGAGGCATTACCTTTATGGGGTCAAATGCGAGATCTTTACAGATCATAAGAGTTTGCAGTACATCTTGAGTCAGAGAGAGTTGAACCTGAGGCATAGAAGATGGGTAGAACTGCTTAGTGACTATGATTGTAAAATTCAGTACTGTCCGGATAAGGCGAATGTTGTGGCAGATGCCCTAAGCCGAAAATCACTTGGCAGTCTATCCCATGTTTCAGCAGAGAGGAGACCGGTGGTGAGGGAATTCTATAAGCTCATTAATGAAGGGCTACAGTTAGAGTTGTCTAGTACAGGTGCTTTGATAGCTCAGATGAGAGTGACACCTGTGATTCTGGAGCAGGTGGCTCAGAAATAGCATGAGGACCCCGAGTTGGTGAAGATAGCAAGAGCAGTCCAGGCAGGCAAGAATGAAGAGTTCAGATTTGACAACAAGGGGATCCTCCGCTATGGGAGCAGGTTATGTGTACCAAATGACGTGAGTCTGAAGGGAGACATTATGAGGGAAGCTCATAATGCCAGGTACAGTGTTCACCCTAGAGCCACCAAAATGTACCAGGATCTGAAAGAGTCTATTGGTGGCCAGCTATGAAGAGAGAAGTGGCACAGTTTGTGTCCGCCTGTGAGGTTTGTCAGAGGGTGAAGCTAGAACATCAGAAGCCGGCTGGTATGCTTAACCCACTGCCGATTCCATAGTGGAAATGGGAGAATATAGCTATGGATTTCGTGGTGGGGTTACCGGCAACGTCCAACAGACTAGACTCCATATGGGTGGTTGTGGACAGACTGACCAAATTTGCTCACTTCATCCCTGTCAGGAGTGGCTACTCTGTGGACAAATTGGCGCAGGTGTATATTGATGAAGTTGTCAGGTTGCATGGGGCTCCCGTTTCAATAGTGTCAGATAGGGGACCCCAGTTCACCTCCAGGTTTTGGCGGAGTCTGCAAAATGCTATGGGTACCTGACAGGAGCGGTTGTCGAAGCCGGTCAAAAATAACCTTCTTGGTTACCTACAAATACAACTGTAGACAGTGGTGAAGGATCGTATCCACAGAGAATTGGTTACCTATTTATTTATCTTAATCAAGACCAATCAAACCAATTGAAAGCACAAGTGAAAGCAAGTGATTGCAAATAGAATAAAAGTAAAGTGCAAGGAAAGTAAAAAGGGGGGTTTTGAGATGATTTGATTAACAACTAATGAAAGTAATTAAAACAGCAAGTAATAAAAATAAAAGAGGAAATCAATAAGAGAAAGGTCTAGTTAAAGATATGGATCCACTTTGGTTGTTTGGGTTGATCATTGAAACATGGTTATCTTGATTGATTCAATAGGTTGGTTATGGGGGTGGAAGACGCTTCTCACCACCATGTCTTTCCTTATGAACAAATTGATTAGGGAACGTCCTCTAACCAATTACTAATCAACAAATTGCCAAGGAACGTCCTTGGGCCATAGGCATCAAAACAATTGCCAATTGCATGAAGAACAAGAAAGATCCAAACCCTAACTACTCAAACGCATGAGATGATGTTAGATCATGCAATTTCTTGGGTTTTTACACCAAGTGTTCTTAGATCAGAATATTTCCAGCAATTACGGACTAACAAATATCCTAATCAACAATCAATTAACTTTGCAATCAAGAATCAAGTGGCCAATTTGATCAAAACAACAAAGCAATCTTTATAATTAAGCACAATTGCATGAATATTGAATAAATCAAAAGCAAATACTTTATGTTCAGATCTCACAACCTTTTAAACAACCTTAGTTTCAACCAAACTTCAACTAGAAAGAAGGTTTCAGCCACTCATGGCTGAACCAAAACAGAAAATAAAAGAAAAGAAGAAAGAAGATGAAGAACTAAGGTGGAGGAGCCTTTGGAGAGCCTTGATCAATCCCTTGATGGAAGATTTTTGTTTCTTGGTATTCTTGAGGCCTTTAAATAGATCTTGAGAGGCTGCCTTTTTTCCTTTTTAGTGTCCATGCATCTTTGAGTGATTGCCCCATAGTGCCCTTGAGTTTTCTTTGTGCATGTGTGGAGTTGCAAGCCCTTTTTGGTCTTTTGATTGATGTCCAAGGTGTGTCCAAGAAGATTCATGCACTAAAGAGGAAGGTGGAGCCTTGATTTGAATTTTGAATGAGCATGCCACTATGTAGGAAACATGTGATCTTCAAGATTTGGCTCATTAAATAGGGAAGAGCATGTTCGGGGGCAAGTTCGGCCGCCTAAGTTAAGTTTCGGGGGCAGGACTTTCGTCTCTGGAGCCAAGGTTCGGCGGCCGAAGGTGCCCCCGAAGGTGGGTGACTTTCGCCTCTGGACTGGACTTTAGGCCGCCGAAAGTGCCCCCGAAAGTGGGTGAGTTTTGGCTTCCGAAAGTGCTTCAGAAGGTGCTTCCGAAAGTGGCTGTTTTTGGGCATTCTTTGGCACTTTTAAGAGCATTTTCTTCAAATTGTTTCTTCACACCTAACATTTGCAAAACATGATTAAAACCACAAAATTAGGTAGAATAGGTGCAAATAAACATCAATAAGATCATGAAAATATGGACTAAAATATGCTCTATCAGTACCAGGTTGGATTTTATTACTGCTTTCCATCCATAGACTGACGGACAGTCAGAGAGGACCATCCAGACAATAGAAGATATGCTCAGAATGTGTGTGCTAGATTTTGGCGGTTCTTGGAGGTAGCATCTACCCCTGGTGGAGTTTGCCTACAATAACAGCTATCATGCTAGCATAGGGATGGCTCCTTATGAAGCTCTTTATGGGAGGAAGTGCAGGTCACCTGTTTGCTGGGAAGAAGTGGGAGAAAGGGCCTTAGCAGCGCCTGAGCTAGTAGAGATCACCAGCAGGGTAGTGCCCATTATCAGAGAAAGGACCAAAAACTGTTGTGAGTCAGTAGAAAAGCTATGCAGATATCCGCAAGAAGCATGTAGAGTTTCAGGAGGGAGATATGGTGTTGCTTAAGGTGTCTCCTATGAAAGGGGTGATTCGTTTTGGGAAGAAAGGTAAGCTAGCTCCACGGTACATCGGACCCTTTGAGAACCTGCAGAAGGTTGGGAATGTATCGTACAAGTTGGATTTACCTGCTTCCATGGAAAGAATCCATCCGGTTTTCCATGTTTCCATGTTATGAAAGTTCGTGTCAGATCCGGGCAAGGTTCTTAATGAGCCTGATGTGGAGATCCTAAGAGATCTCACCTATGTTGAGCAGCCGGTGCGGATCCTAGACACGTAGATCAGAAAGCTGAGGAACAAGGAAATCCCGATGGTGAAAGTCCTTTGGAATCACCATAATGTAGAAGAGTGCACCTGGGAGACACGGGAGTCCATGCTCCAGCAATACCCCTATCTCTTCTAAGGTTAGTGTTTTTGTTTTATGTGCTTCCTTGTTGTTATGTATGTTATGCCATGCTTTGTTTTGTTTGTTGAACATTCGGGGACGAATGTTCTTAAGGGGGGAAGAATGTAATCCAACTTTTCGGCGGAATCTCCGTTGGAATCCGGAATCCCGAGTTCGGGAACCCTTAGAAGGGTAGAAATCAAAGTTTTCATAACATATTTTAATGTTTTTATGGTTTTGATCAAGAAAGAAAATTGAGTTTTGAAAGAAAATGCTTTGGAGGAGAAACCCAGGTTCGGCCGCCGAACCTCAAGTTCGGCCACCGAACATGGTGGAGTTGCGGAGGCACCTTTGGCCCCCGAAGGTGGTCTGGCTAGCCACCTATAAAAGGCCCCCTGTCCAAAAATGGGCAAGTTTTCTCTCTCCATTTCCAGGCAAGGTGAGTCTCCGCCACCCCCTTGATGATCTTGTGTTTTCTCCTCAAATCCTTCAAGATTTGTATGAGTTTTAACTTGTTTTTGAAGATTTTAAGCTCAAATCAAAGTTTTGAAGCTTGGAGACCTTCGGAGCTCGTTTCCTCCTCATCTCCAAGTTGGGTCAGGCCTACCTTCAATCTTCAAGAGGTAAGTATAGATCATCATCTTTTTATATGTTTTAAGTAAGTTTTAAAAGGGGTTAAGAGTTTTGATGCATGTTTAGGCTAGTTGTAAAATGTTAGGGTTTATGTTAGTTAAATGATAAATGTGTGCTAAATGTGATGTTTGTTGGGGTATAGGCTAGTTTTATGCCCCTATATGCTTGAGTAAGTGTTTATGCATGTTTTAGAATAGTTGAATGCATGTTGGGATGTTGTGGGTGGCTGGATATGCAAGGCAGAGTCGGGTTCTGCCCTTTAGGAGAGCCCAGGTTCGACCGCCGAAGCAAGTTTTGGCCGCTGAACCTGCCTGTGGAGGCAGTTTTGGCCGCCAAACCTCGCCCTCAAAAGTTGGACTTTCGGCTCTGGAGGGAAGTTTCGGCCGCCGAACCTGCCCCCGAAGGTTGTGACTTTCGGCTCTGGAAGGACTTTCGGCCGCTGAACCCTGCCCCCGAAAGTGCCTGACTTTCGAATCTGTAGGGGCTTTCGGCCGCCGAACCTGCCGCCGAAAGTACCCTGTTTAGCCTTCCTTTGCCTGTTTCCAATGTATGTTTTATGATGTTTTAGGGGTTTTTGGGGAGATGTTTAAAGTCATGTCAGAGTATGTTTGGTTCCTCATTTGAGTCCACCTGTGTAGGATCGAACCTGAGGAACCGAAGTGATCAGCAGTGAGATAGCTGCTTCAAAGTTAGTCCAGAGTCAGCCAGAGGTGAGTAGAACAGAACTCTTTTATTTTAAAGTAATCAAACTTTTAAGCATGTTCATGCATCACGATTGCCATGTTTATAGGTTGTTGCATTAGAATTCACGAATATGATGCATTGCATAATTTGCTGTTGATGTGGATGGATGTTGCATGACCCACTAGCCCTCGATATGATATGCTATGTTATGATGTGGAAGTCCAGGTGTGGCCTGCACTACGCCTCTGGCACTATGTAAGAGAAAGTCCGGGTGTGGCATGCATTATGCCCCCAGCACGATTGGATATGTTATGATATGTTATATATAAGAGAAAGACCAGGTGTGGCCTGCACTATGCCCCTGGCATAATTGGATTATGTAGAGGATTACTAGTGACAAGTCCATCCGTGATGTGAATTGTTTGTGATGTGATGCATTTCATAAAAGCATATGGTTATTAAACTATTTTTACTGTTCTGCTCACTGGGCTTTAGTAGCTCACCCCTTTCCCCTAACCTCCAGGCTTGCAGGTTCAGGATAGACCGGGAAGTCGTCAAGGTTGAAGGCTATGTTGAGTGTAATAGATTAGTAGTGGACATGTAATGTAAAATGATGTAATGTAATGTAATATATAGTAATGCTTTATGGTTTAGTATTGTGCTTGGCCCTAATAGTAATGGTAATCCCTTTTTGTACATGATCTATATGAAATGTTTTAATGATGAGTTATGTTGAACCAGGCTTGACATATGATATGTTGCTCCACTAGAGCATTTGATGAGTGCTCTAGTGTGGAGTTTTATATTTATAGTTATGGTGCATGCACAGGTCAAGCTTGGTATATGAAAAGTTTAAAGTTTTTATGTAAATGTATGATCATGTATGGGATCTATCAGGTATGACAGGATGCATGATAGACTTGCTACGGGTCCCGGCGACCTTAAGTCGATCTGGATCCTAGCGCCGGTAGCGGTCCGGTTTTTGGATCGTTACAGAGTGGTATCAGAGCCCTAGGTTCATATGGTCGGACCTAGAGAGTGTTGGGCTCATAGATGTTATAGAAGGGCAAGCACAATAGGAAAAATCATGTCCACTAGGATAGGATGTAGAGTCCTATCTTGATAATGATGTGAAATGCCATGATAATATGCATGTGCATTAATGATATGTGATGTATGTATGATGCGGGTTCATGTGTTTCCACATGAACCATATAATGCTGATGTTTATGTGTATGTGTTGTGTTTCAGAAAACAGAATGCGAGGCACTCGTCGATCTGCACGATTGACTGGAGTCCCACCCGAGAATGAGGGCATGGATGCCCGTCCCCCTGCATTGCCAAGGGCAATGTCACGTAGATCAAGTAGAGAGGGAACGTCAAGGGACCCTAGAAGGTCTTTTAATGTAAGCAGGAGGGGAACAGTTCAGGGTGGTATGTCAGCTGATGTGAGGGGATCAGAGGAGGATGAACAGAGAAGAGATGGTAGCTTGGGCATGAGTGTGATAGTCAGCAGCTTCAGCTGCTTGCTTGCGGATTTGCGGCACAAATCCATCCCTCATCGGAAGATTTGAAGGAAATTGAATTGTATATAATAGCTAGCACAGAACTACTAAATAACTTGGGTTAACCATTTTGGGCCAAGTGGAAAGTGGGTCTAAAAGTTATTTGGGCCAGTTCGGGCCCGGCTGTTTCAATTGGTATCAGAGCCACCCTGGGTCAGACAAATTGTGCAGAGCTAGTGGGCCTGCGAGGAAAGGGCTACCCGTGAGAGATGAGGTGGAGCCGTCCGAGGTACTAGCGAACCACAATACCCGAGGGTTCGGTCCTGGTTAGCAATTGTAATGGATTCAGTTGCGACGAGGACGTCGCAAAAATTTAGCGGGACCAAGTGTGATAGTCAGCAGCTTCAGCTGCTTGCTTGTGGATTTGTGGCGCAAATCCATCCCACATCGGAAGATTTGAAGGAAATTGAATTGTATATAATAGCTAGCACAGAACTACTAAATAACTTGGGTTAACCATTTTGGGCCAAGTGGAAAGTAGGTCTAAAAGTTATTTGGGCCAGTTCGGGCCCGGCTGTTGCAATGAGTATGTTAGAAGAGGGCATGGGAGAGTCCCAAGGAGGCGCTCAGGCCTCGGGGTTTGGTTATCCACCCCAATATCAACCCTTTCCACAGGGCCTAGGGTATTCGATGGGGGTACATCGGATTACTCCAGCTTTAACCAATATCCCTCCTACATGCCTTACCCTTCTTTTTATCCACCATATCCCCAATACCCTATGTATCCATCCTCACCTTTCTATCCAAATCCAGCAAACCCTAACCCAAGGAATGCTGCACCTCCTCCACCACCAACTGAACCAATAGTCCCTGATTTCCAAACACCTAAACCTAGCTCATCTGTGGGGAGCAAGGTAAAGATGACAGATTACCTGAAGCTGGATGCTTCCAAGTTCAAGACAGGTGATGATCCATTTGAGTATCTCAAAATGATAAAGATGATTACAGATGAGTTGGGGGCAAATGATAGTAGAGCCATTCAGATGGCAGGGTTCACTTTGAAGTGCAAGAAAGCACGAGAATGGTTTAAAAACTATGTGGACCCGAGGTTGGAGAGCTTATCCTGGGAGCAGTTTGCTAATGATTTTGCAGGATGGGCCTTTCCTGACAGTTCCAGAGAGCTGAAAGTTGTTGAGTTTGAGCAGCTAAGGCAGACAGAGGATATGAGTGTCAATGAGTACACCGACAAGTTTCTGGAGTTGCTGCAATATGTGGGCCAAGCATATGATACAAATCAGAAGAAGGCCAAGAGGTATACCATGAGGCTCCACCCCAGGTATTCCTCCTTAATTCCAGCCGCAGAGAGAGAGGGCTTCCACACCATAGTGGATGCAGCACGGAAGATGGAGGCTAGTGCTATTATTCAGGGATCAGTTAAGCAGACAGTGGCACAGTCTTCGGGTTCCAAGACCCCAGGCACAGAGAATATTGATCTCTCCTCTCTGAGTGCAGCAGCCCCGAAGGGTAAAAAGTGGGACAGAGGCCTCAGAAAGCCCAAGAAGAATAAGTTCTGGAACAGGTTGAAGTCTGGTCTGGGATTGGGTGGTGGCTCGAGCTCAGGTTCAGATGGTTCAGAATGCTTGAGGTGTGGTAAGCCACACAAGGGAGTATGTCGGTTTGGGACCACAGCCTGCTTCAGGTGTGGGCAGGAGGGACACATGGCACGGGAGTGTCCTAGAGCAGCTTTTATGGCACCGTCCCAGCAGACAGCTTCTGGCAGTGTAGTTCAGCTAGTAGCTCCAGCTATGACACAGGGCAGTGGCAGAGGCAGAGGGAGAGGGGCAGCCTCTTCTTCAGCAGGTTCCCTGGGTGAAGGTCCATCAGCTCCAACTCGGATCTTCACTATGACATAGCAGGAGGCAAACACGTCCAACACCGTGGTGTCAGGTAATCTCATCATTGGTTGTTCAGATGTGTATGCTTTAATGGACCCTGGTGCATCTCATTCTTTTGTTGCTCCGAGAGCCGTAGAGAGGTTGGGTTTCATAGTCACTGGGTTAGAGTGTCCCCTCTGGGTCAGTGGACCCAAGTGTGATCCATCAGTGGCAGAGTCAGTCTGCCGGTATAGCCCAGTGTTTGTTGAGAGTAGATGCCTTCTAGCTGACCTTGTGGTTCTAGACTTGACGGATTTTGATGTCATTCTAGGGATGGATTGGCTATCTACTCATGGTGCTACCTTGGATTGCAGAGACAAGGTAGTCAGGTTCAGAGATCTGGATGGGTCAGAGGTTGTCTTCAGGGGAGATAGGAGGGGTATACCTAGAGGTTTGATATCAGCCCTACAGGCTCGTAGGTTGCTTAGGAGGGGTTGTCACGGGTTTCTAGCTCATGTGAGAGAGCTTGATAGTCAGGTTAGGGAGCCCGCCTCAGTTTCCGTAGTAAGAGAGTTTCCAAATGTCTTCCTAGACGAGCTTCTAGGACTACCACCTGCTAGGGAGATAGAGTTTGAAATAGAAGTGATGCCTGGAACCAGACCAATCTCTATCCCTCCCTACAGAATGGCACCAACAGAGTTGAAGGAGCTAAAGGATCAATTGCAAGAGTTGGTAGACAAGGGTTTGATCCGACCGAGTACCTCACCTTGGGGTGCTCCAGTGCTGTTTGTAAAGAAGAAGGATGGATCATTGAGACTTTGTATCGACTACAGGCAGTTGAACAAAGTCACTACCAAGAATAAGTATATGTTACCTAGGATCGATGATCTATTTGACCAGCTAGCAGGAGCAGGTAGTTTTTCCAAGATAGATCTGAGGTCCGGGTATCACCAGCTGAGAATAAGAGAAGAAGATGTGCCGAAGACGGCGTTCAAGACCAGATATGGGCATTATGAGTTCCTAGTAATGCCGTTTGGGCTAACCAATGCCCCTGCAGCATTCATGGACCTCATGAACAGAGTTTTTAGCCAGTATCTGGATCACTTTTTTATTGTCTTCATTGACGATATCTTAGTGTATTCCAGAAACGCAGAGGAGCATGCCCATCATCTGAGGATAGTTCTGCAGACCCTGAGGGAGCATGGCTTGTATGCCAAGTTCTCCAAATGTGAATTCTGGTTGAGGAGCATTTCCTTCTTGGGACATGTGTCAGAAAAAGGAATTGAAGTGGACCCCAAGAAGGTTGAACCTGTAGCTAACTGGCCTAGACCCACTACAGTTACAGAGATTAAGAGTTTTTTGGGTTTGGCAGGTTACTACAGGAGGTTCGTTCAGGCCTTCTCCAAAATTGTCGCTCCTATGACCAGATTGACCAAGAAGAATTAGAGGTTTGTGTGGTCTGATTAGTGCGAGGAAAGCTTTACAGAGCTGAAAAAAAAAAGTTAACGTCAGCACCGGTATTAGCTTTGCCTACCAGTAATGAAGACTTCACAGTGTTTTGTGATGCATCCCGTGTGGAACTAGGTTGTGTGTTGATGTAGAATGAGAGGGTAATTGCTTATGCTTCTAGGCAGCTGAAGAAGCATGAGTTAAATTATCCTACACATGACCTAGAGATGGCAGCGATGATCTTTGCACTCAAGATGTGGAGGCATTACCTTTATGGGGTCAAATGCGAGATCTTTACAGATCATAAGAGTTTGCAGTACATCTTGAGTCAGAGAGAGTTGAACCTGAGGCAGAGAAGATGGGTAGAACTGCTTAGTGACTATGATTGTAAAATTCAGTACCATCCGGATAACGCGAATGTTTTGGCAGATGTCCTAAGCCGGAAATCACTTGGCAGTCTATCCCATGTTTCAGCAGAGAGGAGACCGGTGGTGAGGGAATTCTATAAGCTCATTAATGAAGGGCTACAGTTAGAGTTGTCTAGTATAGGTGCTTTGATAGCTCAGATGAGAGTGACACCCGTGTTTCTGGAGCAGGTGGCTCAGAAATAGCATGAGGACCCCGAGTTGGTGAAGATAGCAAGAGCAGTCCAGGCAAGCAAGAATGAAGAGTTCAGATTTGACAACAAGGGGATCCTCCGCTATGGGAGCAGGTTATGTGTACCAGATGACGTGAGTCTGAAGGGAGACATTATGAGGGAAGCTCATAATGCCAGGTACAGTGTTCACCCTGGAGCCACCAAAATGTACCAGGATCTGAAAGAGTCTATTGGTGGCCAGCTATGAAGAGAGAAGTGGCACAGTTTGTGTCCGCCTGTGAGGTTTGTCAGAGGTGAAGCTAGAACATCAGAAGCCGGCTGGTATGCTTAACCCACTGCCGATTCCAGAGTGGAAATGGGAGAATATAGCTATGAATTTTATGGTGGGGTTACCGGCAACGTCTAACAAACTAGACTCCATATGGGTGGTTGTGGACAGATTGACCAAATCTGCTCACTTCATCCCTGTCAGGAGTGGCTACTTTGTGGACAAATTGGCGCAGGTGTATGTTGATGAAGTTGTCAGGTTGCATGGGGCTCCCGTTTCAATAGTGTCAGATAGGGGACCCCAGTTCACCTCCAGGTTTTGGCGGAGTCTGCAAAATGCTATAGGTACCAGGTTGGATTTTAGCACTGCTTTCCATCCACAGACTGACGGACAGTCAGAGAGGACCATCCAAACAATAGAAGATATGCTCAGAATGTGTGTGCTAGATTTTGGCGGTTCTTGGAGGCAGCATCTACCCCTGGTGGAGTTTGCCTACAATAACAGCTATCATGCTAGCATAGGGATGGCTCCTTATGAAGCTCTTTATGGGAGGAAGTGCAGGTCACCTGTTTGCAGGGAAGAAGTGGGAGAAAGGGCCTTAGCAGGGCCTGAGCTAGTAGAGATCACCAGCAGGGTAGTGCCCATTATTAGAGAAAGGATCAAAAACTGCTGTGAGTCGGCAAAAAAGCTATGCAGATGTCCGCAGGAAGCATGTAGAGTTTCAGGAGGGAGATATGGTGTTGCTTAAGGTGTCTCCTATGAAAGGGGTGATTCGTTTTGGGAAGAAAGGTAAGCTAGCTCCACGGTACATTGGACCCTTTGAGATCCTGTAGAAGGTTGGAAATGTATTGTACAAGTTGGATTTACCTACTTCCATAGAAAGAATCTATCCGGTTTTCCATGTTTCTATGTTATGGAAGTTCGTGTCAGATCCGGACAAGGTTCTTAATGAGCTTGATGTGGAGATCCTAGGAGATATCACCTATATTGAGCAGCCGGTGCGGATCCTAGACACGCCGATCAGAAAGCTGAGGAATAAGAAAATCCCGATGGTGAAAGTCCTTTGGAATCACCATAATGTAGAAGAGTGCACCTGGGAGACACGGGAGTCCATGCTCCAGCAATACCCCTATCTCTTCTAAGGTTAGTGTTTTTGTTTTATGTGCTTCCTTGTTGTTATGTATGTTATGCCATGCTTTGTTTTTTTTGTTGAACATTCGGGGACGAATGTTCTTAAGGGGGGAAGAATGTAATCCAACTTTCTGGCAGAATCTCCGTTGGAATCCGGAATCCCGAGTTCGAGAACCCTTAGAAAGGTAGAAATCAAAGTTTTCATAACATATTTTAATGTTTTTATGGTTTTGATCAAGAAAGAAAATTGAGTTTTGAAAGAAAATGCTTTCGAGGAGAAACTCAGGTTCGGCCGCCGAACATGGTGGAGTTGCGGAGGCACCTTTGGCCCCCGAAGGTGGTCTGGCCAGCCACCTATAAAAGGCCCATTGTCCGAAAATGGGCGAGTTTTCTCTCTCCATTTCTGGGCAAGGTGAGTCTCCTCCACCCCCTTGATGATCTTGTGTTTTCTCCTCAAATCCTTCAAGATTTTTATGAGTTTTAACTTGTTTTTGAAGATTTTAAGCTCAAATCAAAGTTTTAAAGCTTGGAGACCTTCGGAGCTCGTTTCCTCCTCATCTCCAAGTTGGGTTACGCCTACCTTCGATCTTCAAGAGGTAAGTGTAGATCCTCATCTTTTTATATGTTTTAAGTTTTAAAAGGGGTTAAGAGTTTTGATGCATGTTTAGGCTAGTTGTAAAATGTTAGGGTTTATGTTAGTTAAATGATAAATGTGTGCTAAATGTGATGTTTGTTGGGGTATAGGCTAGTTTTATGCCCCTATATGCTTGAGTAAGTGTTTATGCATGTTTTAGAATTGTTGAATGCATGTTGGGATGTTGTGGGTGGCTGAATATGCAAGGCAGAGTCGGGTTCTGCCCTTTGGGAGAGCCCAGGTTCGGCCGCCGAACCTGCCTGTGGAGGCAGTTTTGGCCGCCAAACCTCGCCCCTGAAAGTTGGACTTTCGGCTCTGGAGGGAAGTTTCAGCCGCTGAACCTACCCCCGAAGGTTGTGACTTTTGGCTCTGGAAGGACTTTCGGCCGCCGAATCCTGCCCTCGAAAGTGCTTGACTTTCGAATCTGTAGGGGCTTTCGGCCGCCAAACCTGCCGCCGAAAGTCCCCTGTTCAGCCTTCCTTTGCCTGTTTCCAATGCATGTTTTATGTGTTTTAGGGGGTTTTTGGGGAGATGTTTAGAGTCATGTTAGAGTATGTTTGGTCCCTCATTTGAGTCCACCTGTGTAGGATCTAACCTGAGGAATCGAGGTGATCAACAGTGAGATAGCTGCTTCAGAGTTAGTCTAGAGTCAGCCAGAGGTGAGTAGAACATAACTCTTTTATTTTAAAGCAATCAAACTTTTAAGCATGTTCATGCATCACGATTGCCATGTTTATAGGTTGTTGCAATTGAATTCACGAATATGATGCATTGCATAATTTGCTATTGATGTGGATGGATGTTGGATGACCCACTAGCCCTCGATATGATATGCTATGTTATGATGTGGAAGTTCAGGTGTGGCCTGCACTACGCCCCTGGCATAATTGGATTATGTAGAGGGTTACTAGTGACAAGTCCATCCGTGATGTGAATTGTTTGTGATGTGATGCATTTCATAAAAGCATATGGTTATTAAACTGTTTTTACTATTCTGCTCACTGGACTTTAGTAGCTCACCCCTTTCCCCTAACCTCCAGGCTTGCAGGTTCAGGATAGACTGGGAAGTCATCAAGGTTGAAGGCTATGTTAAGTGTAATAGATTAGTAGTGGACATGTAATGTAAAATGATGTAATGTAATGTAATATATAGTAATGCTTTATGGTTTAGTATTGTGCTTGGCCCTAATAGTAATGGTAATCCCTTTTTGTACATGATCTATATAAAATATTTTAATGATGAGTTATGTTGAACCAGACTTGACATATGATATGTTGCTCCACTAGAGCATTTGATGAGGGCTGTAGTGTGGGGTTTTATGTTTATAGTTATGGTGCATGCAAAGGTCAAGCTTGGTATATGAAAAGTTTAAAGTTTTTATGTAAATGTATGATCATGTATGGGATCTATCAGGTATGACAGGATGCATGATAGGCTTGCTACGGGTCCCGGCGGCCTTAAGTCGATCTGGATCGTAGCGCCGGTAGTAGTCCGATTTTCGGGTCGTTACAAAGACAGTCTTCTATTCTTCTCCCTCCTTGATCCGAACTTGGAGATAGCCACTTTTAAGGTCGATTTTAGAAAAGACTTTAGACCCAGATAGCTGATCCAGCGTGTCATCCAATCGTGGAATAGGAAATCGATATTGAACTTTAATTTTGTTGATGGCTCTGCTATCCACACACATTCTCCAAGTCCCATCTTTCTTTGGAACTAATAGGGCAGGTACTCCGCAGGGGCTAATGCTCTCCTGAATATGCCCCTTCATCAGTAATTCTTCAACCTATTCTTGGAGGATTTCACTCTCCTTTGGACTCATCTTGTAATGAGGCAGATTCGGTAACTTTGATCCAGGAATGAGATCAATCTGATGTTGGATATCCTGCAGAGGTGGAAGCTTGGAAGATTCCTCCACTATCTTAGGAAACTCCTTCAAAGCTCTTTGACGGGTGGTGGTAAAGATGGTCCATCCTCCATTGTACTTTTTGCTCTCACCAATAAAGCCAGTGTGCCTCCAGATTTCTCAACTGCGCTTGCTAGCCTCTGCACTTCCGTGGAAATAGCAACAACATTCTTCCCTTCCACTTTAAAATGTTTTGCAGAAGCGGAAGGTAAGATAATAATCTTCTTTTGATTCCACGTGAACATGTATGAATTCTCCTTCCCCTTATGCAAAGCATCAACATCGAATTGCCAAGGGCGACCTAGCAAAATTCCACAGCAATCTATATCCACAACATCACAATTAATATGTGGGATAGGCATACGGCTCTTGACGCATTTCTAAAAGTCGTTTCTCTCGAAATTTTCTTTTCAAAAATGTATTGTAAGTCTCTAATGAATGTCGTAAGCGAAAATTAGACTCTTTTCTTTGTCACTTAAATTCCGTTCAAATTTTTCATAAAATTCAAAATTATTTGCTCGCCGCCGTAAGTCATTGATTCTATAATTAAATAGAACTTAAATATACTGACTTATAACTTATTCCTTCATATGTGATATATGTTTCCTATCTTTGGTCGATAGGTGGTAATATAGAAATAAATAGTTTATTTTAAATCTTGATTAGGAATTATTAGCTATATTCAGTTCCTTAAAAAAATTGAAATACAGTAATTAATTTAATTTTATAGTCTTGAAACTAGTATTAATATTTACATCTTTAAAAATAGATTTTTGTATAAAAGAATCAGCTAGGAATAAATATACTAAATTTATATCTCAATTTCTTTTATTTAAAAAAATATTCTAGTAATAATTTTATTTCGTTGATGAACTTCTTTTATGACTTATTGAATTAATTAAATAATAAATTAGATAGTTTAAATAATATAATCTATTGATAAATTTTTAACATAATATTTATTATGTTTATTATAATATTTATGATTAATTAGTATATTATTAACATTACAGTGAAGTTTAAAAAAAGACAAAAGTTTGTTGATTTTTTTTTTTTTTTTTTGGTTTCTTATTGTAAATGCAAAAATAATAAGTAGAGGCATATAGAGTTGACGAGAATAATAATATAGAATCTGATTTTGATGATGATTTATATGAGTTGATGAATGGAAGTCTTTGGATACAGAGGTTCATTCAGTCAAACAGTAGGTGGAAATATAGGTTTCGGGAATACTGAAACTAATTAGTAGTCAGCATAATATAAAAAGACAAAAAAAAAAAAAAAAAAAGAGTTGTCTAATGACTCTGCAAAAAGAAAAAGAAAATTAATAGGAAAAAAAGGTTTTATGTGTTATACAGATAATTGAAACAGCTAAGGAGTTAAAAGAAACTATTAAAGAAAGCAAAGAATCCAAGTTTATTACAAACTTCTAAAATTAATCCAAGGTTTTATGTATTGTAATAAAGTTTAAGTACTATTACAAACTTTTAAAATTAATATAGTTAGTACATAAAATTAATTTATATATGAGGTTTATTTAGTGTTTTCTTAATACTAAAAATGGATAATGTTCAGCAAATAATTATTGACGAAGATGAGGATAATTGAAAAAGTAATAAAAGAAATTACATGTTTTTAATATGGGAAAAAAAGGAAAGTGAACAAAAATTATAAGACGGAGAGAGTATATTTTTATAAATTATATTTTATATATAGAAAAATATTATTTAGTAGATGTTCGATATCAACAAATTGAAGGATATCTTATAAAAGAGCTAGATATTATTTACTTGATTTTTAATGTGATGGAAAATCAAAAGGACTCAAAGAAACTTTTAATTATCGGCATTCATCTCTAATATGTTTTATTGAATGGACTGTTGGAATTTAGAAAGCAAGATAGAAGATACTGCGAACAATGCCTTCTTATTCATTTCATGTTCAAAGAGAGTTGTATTACATAATTATATTAGAAGAAAAACATAAATTGATTCAGAATTTGAGCCGTTGGATAAAAATTTAAATTTTATATCGTCATACATATTTGGTGATGTAGATGGTATTTAAGTTGAAGAAAGTGATAAAGAAAGTAGAGAACATCAAATGAATGTTTTACACTGCCAAATTGCTCATAGTCTAATGTTGGCAAACAATGATTATTAATTTTCCTTAGTAAATATTGTTTAATACAAATTTAAACTTGAATAATGTATATTTTCAACATATTTATACATTACATTAATTTTTAGCTTATTTGATTTTTTTTTTAAAATTTTCATTGATGTAACAATCTTTTAATTATATATTTATTTAATAATAAAATAAATTATATAATACATATCATTTTTTAATTATTTTATATCTCAACAACAATAACTAACTATAATTTTACTAAACACTTGCAATAATCAGTTACCGTTAGCTATCAACCATAGCCAACCAAGACTTTCACTCAAATTTATCAAATGATATTTTGGCTGTTATGATAATGAAAGAATTACGAGAAGATTGAGAATAATTTGCCCAAGTATCTCTTAGGTAAATTGAACAAAAACTTCAATTTTTTTCACATACTCTATTCACATTAGTCTTCAAATATATATAATCAAAGATCATCTATTTTAGTCAAGCTATTCCCTCTTATTGTATGAACATGTTCTTATTACTTACTTCTTTATGTGATGATCTTCAATGAATAATGAATAAATTTTGGTGGGGTGCTAAGAAGAATGGGGTAGGATTGCATTGGTTGTTTTGGGAGAAAATGTGTGGTATGAAAGGAGAAGGGGATGGGATTTAGGGATCTTCATTGCTTTAATGTGGCTCTTTTAGGAAAACAAGGGTGGCGGTTTGCTTACCAAGCCTAATACTCTACTTTTTAAAGTCTTCAAAGCCAAATATTCAGGGGTCTTTTCTTGATGTTCAACTAGGTAATAATTCTAGTCTTGTTTGAAAGAGTATTGTCTTCTATTGGAGTCCTAAAGCAAGAAGCTCTTTGGTGTGTTGGGAATGGGGAAGATATTAGAGTAGCTCGTGATCCATGACTTCCTAAAGCGGACTCTTTTTTAGTAGATGATAGTTTGATATTTATTAACGAGGATATGCGGGTCAAGGACCTGATTATTGAGGAAAGAAGAGTGTGGAATATGGCGAAGATTATGGAGCTTTTCTCGGTTTGTGATATTAGCGATATCTCTAGCATTCCCCTTAGTTTATATGATAGAAAGGATGCTCTTATGTGGTCTTTTGAGAAAAGAGGTTTTTATAGTATTAAATCAGCATATTGGGTTTGTATGAGGTTGTTAAATAGAAGACCTGAGAGTTTAGATGTACACTTTTGGAGAGATATTTGGAAGGTGGATGTGACGCCTAAACTTCGGGATTTTTATTGGAGAGCTCTTCGAAATGTTTTACCGTCTAGAGAGAGATTGAGAAGTAGAAGTGTACCTCTTGATGTTAAGTGTCCTTTTTTGATATGGATGAGACGGTGGTCCATAGTCTTGTTCACTGTGTTCGGGCTACAGAGGTTTGGAGGCTTGGGAATTTTATTTTTATGCTTAGTCTTTCTTTTCAAGATTGCTTTATGCAGGTTCTTCAATCTAATTCGAAGGAACCTGTTTCTCTCTTCACTATAATTGCTTGGCAAATTTGTAACTCTCCTAATAATTTTATTTGGTAGAAAAAGTGGCATCGTCCATCTGATATTTATAGTAATGCATGCAGATATTTGCATAAGTGGTCTTCTTCTTATGTTGGGGTCGCCTTTGTGCATGTGATTATGTCTCCAATGATGGCCGATTTTACTATCACTCCTAGGCAAGTTCAAAGAAATTTTTCTTCAAGCTCTCAATCAGTCTTTTCACTGTCAAATAATCATTCTCGTCGCTCGTTGATTATTAATGATTTTCAAGGCTGGCAAGCATATGTGGATGGAGTTGTTTTTGAATCTTCTCATGTGGTGGGTTTTGGTTTGCTGATTGAAGATGAAGAGGGTAGTTTCTTGCATGCAATTTCTGATTTTTCTGAGGCAGCTTGGATGCATCGATTGTTGAAGCTCTTACTCTTCATAATAGCCTTCTCTTTATCAAAGATAATCTTTTATTGATTCTCAAATTTTATTTTTCTCTTTAAAATTTTCTAACTTGGATAATTTTATGTTTGATTTAATTATTTTGAATTATAAGATTATTTTAGACAGTAGGAGAGATATTTGTGTTAAGTAGGTTAGAAGACATATTGTTGAAAGTGTTGATCTCCTGCCTAGAGCATATTTCCATTTTACTAGCTTTCATGTATGGGACACTGTCCCAACTTCTTTGTCTTCTTTGTTTAGTTGAGAAATAGAACATGTTCTTTCCCTTTCAAAAAAAAAATCATCTATTTTATTTTTACAACTACCGCTCTACAAAGAAAAAGAGAAGTTACACTCTCTTCTGATATTTTGTTCACACTTAAGTTGCAAGGCCTTGAAATAAAACTAGTATCACCTAATCATGAAGGAAGAATTTTTCTCAATAGATATGAAAACAGTGGAATTTTAAAGCTGCAACGTTGCTAAGGATAAACTTTTTCTTTAACAACGAATTAAAAAATTCAGAACGTCAACTACTAAAGATAAATATTGGTCTCAAAACTAAAAAATCAATTTATAACTATAGAATTACTTTTATATCAATACACGAATATGAAAGTTATTATAAAGAATTTATATTTTTTCTAATTATTATTTATTCCTGCAAATTGCTAATTTATTCTGAGTTTCTACATGAATCTTAATTCCCTAATTTAGAGTTTCAACCTTGGGAAATACTGAATGTATGTAAAAAAATATATTCCATTTAATTGAAAAAAAAAAGTTCCATCTATTATAAGTAATAACTCTTTAACTACATGAAGAAAAAAAATACCTTTTATTCATGAGTATTTAAAAATTTTAATATATTGAATAAATTACTAATAAATATTTAAATAAATTATCCAAACATAAAATTAATTTATCTTAAAAAATAATAAATTCATCATTTACTTAAAAGATTATAAATTATGTGTTGTTATTTTACTTATTATATATTTTTATAGATAATTTAAACATACTAAAGTTATAATTTAAGGATGCCAAAATTATAATTTAAGAATACCAAAGTTATGTTTTATTTATTCCCTAATTAACCATGCAATAGCATTTAATTTATTTGTTTAATACCTACATTTAATAAAAATAACAACTCCACAAGTCGTATGCAATTTTTCTTTAAAAAAAAAATAAATTCTATCAATAGAATTCAGTGCATTTCTATTCATTAAAGAATTCATTTGTTTAGAATTAATTTAAATATAATAGAATTCAATCTAACACAAATTAATAATATTTTTAAATAAAACATAAATATTTACATATCATTTTTATTATATTCATTAAAAAATTATTATTAATAGTTTTTAACATTTAAAGTTTGAATTTTATATACTTTTTATTATTAAAAATATACAAAATTATTTTTTAAATTGATAAAAATAATATAATAATTCTTTAATATTAATTATAAATACATTAAATATTAATAGTTATTATTAAATTAAAATAATTTTTATAAAGAGAAATTATTAATTAAAAATAAGAAATAAATTTAAAATAAAAAAAAACAAAAAATTGACTTAAATAATTTTAAATGAAATCATTTCGTGCGAAATTCTAACAATTTTAGTAAGATTTACTTTTAATTCAAAATTAATTCTAATAGAAATTAAATTTTTATATTATTGATTTTACTAAATATAAAAATTTGAAAAAAAAATATTTCTTTTAATTTTTTTTAAAATTTAACCTTTGAAACGAAGGTTATATGTCTGATTAATATTAAATTTCATTTTAAATTAATTACATATATTTTTTCTAATTCACCTCTTAACAAAAAGCGATTAATTTATAAAACAAAAAAATTATGGTTTTAGTATTAATAAAATATTAAAAATATTAATTATTAAGATACAAGTAATGATTATACCCGCTCAAGCGCAGGGATAACATAACCCTAGTTCAAAAAATATAAACAAATGAGCAATTTATTTTCTCCTTGTTAGGTTAGATGAAATTTGGCAAGAAAGTAAGACCAGCTTTATAATATTTGTATAGACATATAAATTATTGTAATTATATTAATAATAATGAAAATAGTTTTTTAGGTTATAATACATTTACTTTTATCAAAAATAAAAAAATATTTTTTATATTTTTTTATATTTAAAACACTTATAAAATTTAGTTAATAAAAAATTTAATTAATAAAAAATATTTTTCTGATTAAAAAAAAATAATTTGATCTTTTAAAAAGATAAAAATAATTTTTCACCTCTTATAAATTCTTATTAAGATTTTTATATATAAATTTATTAATAAATTTTATTTTTTAAATTAAAATTAAAAAGTAAAAAATAAATTTTTTAATTAAAAAATATTTTTAATGAAATATATTTTTCATATAAATCATTTTTAAGTACAAATTATTTTCTATAAACAAATAGAGATTTAAAATCAAAACGACTTTTAATTTAAGTTAGAGTCTAATGTGACGATTTCAGCGTGAACACTAAGAATAATTCTTTTTCAAAAAAATAATAACGTAAAATTTTATTATTGAAAAAATCTGGAAAAATTACAAGAGAGGGTGAGATGGTGTTCTTAGAGTTTGGATTGAGGGAGGGAAAGTGGAGTTGAAAAATATGTATCTTTCAATTTTTTTAGAATGAAAATTTTTTAAAATTAAAAAATTTAAATTCTTTTATTTTAAATGAGAAATTTAATAAAAAATATCAATTAAATTTAATTTAATTTAGTTTAATTTTTACCGAACTATTAGATTCCAAATTGGGGCAAGTCTTTTTGGTATTTGCTATACAAGTTTGAATTGCTATGCTGCAAGCTTATTTTTCTCCATCTCTCAATCAAAGGTTTTACGTTTGCCATAAATAATTTTATAAAAAAAAATTAAATAAATTCTTATAAAATCATCCATAATTTCATTTCTATATATAATGAAAATTTTTTAAATTAAAAAATTTTAAATTCTTTTATTTTAAATAAAAATTTTATAAGAAAAGAATATGAATGAAAAAGAGTTCTATTTCAGATTTTGATAAGAGTCTAAAACACCCTTAACTTTTTATTAATTTAAATAAGCTCAATTTGATTTTTTTTTATCAAATCAAATTTTAAATTTTACATTTAAATCCAAATAAATCTTAACCTAATAAAATATCATTTTATAATTTTAAATATTAAAAATCATTAAATATGTTATTATGTATTAAATAATAAAAATACAGAATAGTTATTTAATAATTTTTAATATTTAAAATTACAAAAATAATATTTTATTATATAAGAATTTATTTGGACTTTATAGTAAAGTTCAGAATTTTATGTTGTTAGAAAGTTAAATTGAATTTATTTAAACTATGATAGAAAATTGAAGGGCTGATTTTCACTTTTGCCGTTCAGATTTTAGGATAATAATAAAAGCAGAAAGAAAGTTTTGGAGGGTGTACCTAAGGGTGTAAACGAACCGAGTCGAGCCGAGTTTTGAAGATTTCAAATTTGGTTCGTTAAAATTTTTTTAAACTCGAGCCGAATTCAAGCTTTACTCATATCGAACTCGAGTCGAGTATTAAAAAGTTCAAACTTGGCTCGTTTAGCAAACGAGCTTAGCTGAGTCGAGTTTTTATCGAGCTGAGTCTCGAATAGTTCACGAGTAATTTAATTTATTTACATGTATAATGAGTTTTAGTTTAAAACTAATAAGTTTAAAACTAAAATAATTTTAGTTAAATAAGTATATCTACAAATTAGCATGTAAACTTATAAAGATGAGTTTTTAAATCTCAATGATCCAAATATATGCAAGTTTAAGAGTGTAACTAAACTATATAGAGCTTAATTTTAAAAAATTTAGATTTGGCTCATTAA
This sequence comes from Manihot esculenta, assembly GCF_001659605.2. NCBI lineage: Eukaryota > Viridiplantae > Streptophyta > Magnoliopsida > Malpighiales > Euphorbiaceae > Manihot > Manihot esculenta. The sequence goes on along the minus strand of NC_035178.2, from coordinate 14,903,433 downwards.
AGTATATGCAGGGTTTGAGTTTATTTCTCTTATGATAGTAATTTCAGTTTGTTTAACGAGACTGTTCACGAGTCTATTCGTGAGCCTGTTCATGAACTCAGAAACGAGCCGAATACTATGGAACTCAAACTTGACTCGTTTACCAAACGAGCCTAAAAATTAAGCTCGAACTTGGCTCGTTTAGAAAACGAGTCGAGCTCGGTCGAGCTTTTATCGAATCAAATCTCGAATAGCTCACGAACGGTTTGATTCATTTACACCCCTAGATGTACCCACTGCATACAATCCATGCAGCTGCGAGCAAATTTACCTCAGCAGAACATGTGTATTAATAAAACAGAAACAGAAACTGATTTCAAGGTTTTCTTAAAGCTCATAAATTTAATGATAAATATATTTTTTTTATGAAAATTCAATTTAGTTTTTTTTAATTTTATAATTAAAAAATAAAAATTTATTTTTTTTAACTTACAAAACTTTTATTCTTAAAAAAAATTAATTCATAGTAAAAATTTATTTAAAATGAATCAGAGCAAGCGGTGAGAATGTAAAATTACTCTCAATTTAGAAGTTCAGTCCAATTCTAATTCTTTGATTAAATGATATAAAGCGTTTAAATAAGAGGTGGCACATGTGCGGAGCATGGGAAGGGAAGATGACATGGAATTGGTGTGCTAAGCTGTTGCGGGAGATGTGGAAATTGTTCTTGGTATTTAAAGGGAGAACGTTACCTGTAAAGTTGTTATGGATTTATAATCTGCATGAGAAACATCTCCCCTCATTATTTCTGTTTTACTGTAAAAATCATATCAAGTGGTATTAAAGCAATACGATCCTAACTATGACTGGGGCACGAGGTCACAAGCTTTGAGGAGGGAATTGGCTAAGCTGGTTTTAGAATCTGAGCAAAGACAGGAAGCTAGGATGGAATCACGTTTACAGGGAATGGTCACTAAACTGAAGGGTCTCATTGCAAGCTTGGGTAAACAGTCTTTAGAACAATCAACTGATCATAGCATACTTGGGTCTTCTACAACGGCTGATACTTAGGGAAACAATACTAAGTTAGAGTTTCCTCATTTCAATGAGGAAGGATTGGATGGATGGCTGCTACATTGTGAGTATTTTTTGAAGTGGCCAAAGTTGCTGTGGAAAACAGAGTTAAGTTAGCAGCAATGCATTTAGAAGGGAGGGCTATTCAGTGGCATCAAGGATGTGTGAAGGTGAAGGACAATGAAGTTTAAAATTATTATTTAGTTCTTATGATACGAAAAAACTCACTAATTAGTCCTTTAATGAAAAATGCATCAAAATATCTTGATATTTTACAAAGTCTATTAGTTAGTTTTACCGTTAAGTATTATAAAAAAATTTAAAATATCTCCGATGCGAGAAAACTAATTAGTACACTTTTTAAAAACATGAAAAATCAATTAATAAATTTTTAAAAATTATAGAAACTAAATAGTAAAATAATTAACGGTTCAAATTAACATAAATATTAACTAGTAGACTTTTTAAAATATTAGGGACATTATAATGCATTTTCTAAAACTGCAGAGCCAATTAATTAATTTCTCCATACCGTAAAGATAAACAGTAATTTTTCCTAAAGTTTTTGCCTTGGGAAGAATTTGTAAATCTCTTGGAGCTAGATTCGGGAGCCTTGCTTCCGGTGACTGACTGATTTGAGGAACCTGAGGCAAACTAGCTCTCTGCAAGAGTATCTAAATGTGTTTGAAGGGATTTACCCAAAAGCAGGTATCACTGAAAGTCATGCTCTGAGTTTAGGTTTTTTTAATTTTTTTTTCTTTGGGACTGGATGATGAACTACACATAACCGTAAGAATGTTAAACTCAAATAGTTTAGCTGAAGCCTATTCCCTAGCTAGGCTACAAGAAATGGCAGTGGCAGCAATCCAAAAGGAATCCCAAACACCAGTTAGAATTCTTGTATCCAACACCATCACCTATACCAAACACTAACACTCCAAGCCTACTTCAACACCTAATAATTAAACTTCACAAAATAAATCCACAACTACGGAACCAAAAGATCAAACAGGGCAATTACCTACACCAAATATTCCTAAATTCACCTGAAATACAAACAGATTTCCAAAAACCTTGACCAGCAAAGACATTATGAAAAAAGAGTACAGAATCTGTGTTACCAGTGTTATGAAAAGTATTCTCCAGCTCACAAGTGTCGAAAGAAGTATACGTTGCAAGTTGAAGAAATAGTTGTTGAGATTAGAGGCAGCATTTAGCGAGGAACAGTATAATGCAGTTCCTATGGGGCAAATATCCCTTGATGGAATGCGGGTAAAGTGGGAAGGGAATAATCAAACGCATCATATCACAAATTGATTCTGGATTTAATCAAATGCAATTATTACAACTTATTCTTTTTTAAATTTATGTGATTGATCAGGTCCGATCCCTGTGAGATTCCACTCTAACTCGATACCTCACTATCAATCCAGTTTTATCGGTTCAAATGTCGGTTTGAACCAGTCCCATTTCACTTCAATTTTGGCTGCGAACCAGCTTACAGCGATGTCTATCTTACCTCCTATGAATTTATCCAGAGTTATATAGATGATGGGCAATGCTCAAAGTTTCTGTTTCACATAGACCCAGAAATCATGCAATTACAGTGGTCAAATGAGAAAAGATTTTCAATCCAGACTACTTGGGTAAGTTGATCAACCACCTGGATAAAATGATGCGTAATCATTTGGAAATCCTGCAAATGCAAGAAATACATCATCATCAACAAATTATTCACTATTGCTGCAGGGGAGTGATGCAATGCAGATTGGTCAATGAAACAACACATCATAGGGTGGTGTTCATATCAGAGAGCAAGTTGACATAATGATCAACCAACCAAATCGATACTATTTTCTCCAAGATGTAATTAACAAAACAAAAGCTCACTCAGAACTTGGTAAATAGAATTATTTAACTCCAGTAAATATCAGGGTAAACAGTGGATAGCAGATACTGGAAACAAGGTTCACAGCTTCTGAACTGCACAGCTCAGATTTAAAAGGCTCATGTATATTTTTACTTCTACGGCAGGCATCAAAATACAGCTTAGAAGACTCATGTCCCTGCATTTCTGCGGCCAACACGAGCAACAAAACCAGCTTTGATTGGGGCAACTGATCGTCCAGAACCACACTGCACAAGTACAACAAGATCAGACAAAAAAGATATACAACAAAATGAAATCCATAAGAAGTTATAATGGACAAATCAATGAGAGGTTGAGAAAGAGTTCAAAAAACACACTAGTGTGGACAAGGAACAAAGGCATGGCGGCATTCACTAAACATACAAATGCAGTACGCAAAGCTTCTCTAACACTGTAAAGCCAGCTCAGTTAATGGCGGTATTATGTTATTCATGTCAAGGTGAATGTTGTAGTATTTGGGCTATCAATAGTCATAGTTCTATTGGTTGGTAACCAAATTTTATCAGGTTACCATGTACAGAAGCAGAAGAAAAAGAAGAAAGAGAAGGCCTCAGAACCACTTAATATATCTGTCATGGGCAATCTGACAATGTAGGCAAATCTCATATCATCCTAGGCCTCCTCAAGACAAGATTTGGAAAATGATAATTACAGCAAAACAAGCAATATATATATATATATATATAAATCCAGAGAAACTGACAAAAAATACAATATGTAACTTTCCAAATCAAGTGAAAGAAGGCCAAATACTCTAGATCTCAACCCCAAACATGGAATTGGGCCCTTTGGCATGACTTTAAGTAGATACATACAACCCTTTTCTCGAAATAATTGTCTCAAAAGCTAGCATACAACCCTTTTCGCGAAATAATTGTCTCAAAAGCTAGCATGCATTTAATAGGATCCAACCTTGATCTGGTTTACATAAGAAGCAAAACAAGAAGAAGAATGAGAAGGCCTCAGAACCACTTAATATCTGTCTTGGGCAATCCGACAATGTAGGCAAATCTTAAATCATCCTAGGCCTCCTCCAGACAAGATTTAGCAAATGATAATTACAGTAAGAAGCAGTATGCGTTCGTGTGTATTAATTACAGCAAATCTGACAGGAGTTACAATATACATTTTCCAAATCAAGCAAAATAAAGCCAAATGCATCTCAGACCCTTGAGCTTATCTTAAACGTGCAATGCAATTGATTTTCTTAAATTAGTACAACACTTTTCTCAAATATAATTATCTCATATGCTGGCATGCGGGGAACCCAACCTCTATCAGGTTACAATGTACATCAGAGGAAGAAATACAATCCGATAATTTAGAACAATCTTAAAATCACTCTAGGCCTCCTCAAGACAAGAATAGGCACGAGGCAATTATAGATACACTTTCATGCCAATAACAGAAAAACTGAAAAAATTACAACATAACCTTTTCCCAATCAATAATAAAAGTAAATAGAACTAAAAAAAGGCCACCTCCATCTAGAGGCCCCAGTTGGGCCCTAAACATTTTACTTGTTCAACTGAATGTAAAACATTATCTCAAATTCTGGCACCTTTCTACTGACACAACCTTCATCAGGTTACCATGAAAGAGAGGAGGAGAAGAGGCCTCAGAACCATTTAATAATCCGTCATGTGCTGAACACTCTGACAATGTAGGCAAATCTTAATATCATCCTAGGCCTCCTCAAAGACAAGTAGACAATGTGCTGGCAAATGCCAACTTTTGATACACTAACATAGTAGCATAGCAACAACAGTACAGCTGACAAAATTACAATATAGCTTATTCTTTTTCTTTTAACTAATAATAGCTTTTTCTTAATCAATATCAAAAGAAAAAAAGTAAATAAATAAGGCTGAATGCATCTAAATCTAGAGGCTCTCAAATGTACAATTGGGCAAAATAATAAACAACGCCACATCCACTTGAGGCCACAATTGGGCCCTTAACATTTTACTTTGTTCGATTGAATATGAAACTTATCTCAAATGCTGGCACCTTTCTACTGGACACACAACTTTATCAGGTTACCAAGGACATGAGGAAGAGGAGCAGAAGTGGCCTCAGAATCATTCAATAATCTGTCATGATTTAAACACTCTGACAATGTAGGCAAATTTAAGATCATCCTAGGCCTCCTCGAGACAAGAGTTGGCAAATGACAACTTTAGATACACTAGCATGGCAACAACAGCAAAACTGTTGCCATGCAAAACTGACAAACATTACAGTATAGCATTTTCCTAATAAAATATTGAAGAAGAAAAAAAAACAAAGGCTGAATACATCTTTGTTCTAAAGGCTTTCAAATGTACAATTGGGCTCTTAGCAGGTCATTTTGTTAACTGTACTTGCATTTTCTTAGCCAATTTAACCCTTTCAAGAATAAAATAATTAATAAAATATTTAAAAAATAAATTACATTACTTGTCATGTATTGGAAGTTCCACAAGCTTCTGGAATCTTCTGATACACGACAATAATTGGTAGGGTTGCAGAACCCTAAAAGAGATCGAGAATAAAAGAAAAGAGAGGTGTTTCGAAGAAAAGGGACATTAAGAAGAAAAGGGAGAATTTGAGACAAATCTAGGAATTATTGAAGCGGAAAAGAGTATTATGTATTTCTGATAATTCTTGAATGTGAATACAGAAGGTATACTTCCCTATCTGTAACTACAGCCGTACTACTTCTCCCCACATTTAACACTTTTCAAATGGATATTTAAAATTAAAGCAGGCTAATTGGAATATATGATCATTGTACCATACAAAATTAAAATCATTGAATCATTAATCACCCAAGACTTTTTACTTCATACTCGTGAATTTAATAACCTAAATGCAACTTGAAACTGTACAAATATGTGGTACTCACTGAAAGACTACTATCCATGTAAACCAAGAGTGCTATGAAAAACTCATGCACATAAGGAAAAAGGAAATAGCAATGATATGAGAATTTATGAATTGATACCTTCTCACATCTGAGGAAAAAGAGACGGTTCTCCTTTGAAAGTATAGTGTCTGGACTTTTGCAACCAAGGCAAATGACATACTCATCTGAAAAGTAAAGAAATCATATTGCTCACTCTATAGAATCATAAATACCAGCTAAACAATAACTACTTCACAGATTAAGATGAAGCAAAACAATTTTAAAAGAAGCGGTACTAACTGATATATCGCCGCAGGATACCCTCAAAATTTTTGGGAGCAAATCTTCCCTTCACAACTAGCCTTTGCTGTCCATCGAGTGATCCACTTGTCCCCAATTCAGCAAGTAAGAAGGCCATCACATGATCTGGTTGCCGATGCATTCTGAGATTTTTGCACATCAAAGACAGGAAGTAGAACATGTAAAAATAAGGTTAGCAGTGATACGGCAAAATACAGACAATAAATATACATCTCAATGCAAGAATCTTATTTCTAAAACAATTATACAATATTGAAGAAGTTCTAACATCCAGAAAGAGTAAACAGATCCTAATCCTATTAAGATGTATATTAGCAAAAAAATAATAATAATTGCACCAAATAAAAATGGCTCCTCTTGATAAACATGGTCTTGTTTACACATTTCAAAGAATTAGACAAGTTTGAATTTTATAAGAATGGCAAGTAAAAATATTTCATATAATCAAAAGTAATGCAAGCATACATACAAACTATGCTTTTTGGCCCATATTGCCAAAGGAGCAAAAAAAGAAACAGAAACAGAAACAGAGAGCAACATATACATACGTCTTGCAGAGATCCATAAAATTTACAAAAACAGTCTTCTTTGTTCCCTCACGAAGAACCTGAGGAGGCCTCATCACAGTTCTTCGCCTATCCCCAGCAAGTTCTGGATTGTTCTCCCGCAAAATATTGAAAACCCTACCAAGAAGCTGCCATGCAAAAATTGGAATGGAAGTAATCTGTCAATATGCAAATGCAAGAACTATAGAATAAGAAACAAGGACTCATGACCAAGGATAAGAGAACCATAGTAACTACATTTAAAGAGCGTTATGCAGTGACACACACATAGAAACAGAAAAAGGACAGGAACATGTAAGTCATGCCACAGAGCACCTCATTAAATCGGAAGAACAAAAAACCCTAACTAGCACCCCTACAAAAATCCAAGTCAAAAGGCTAATAGGTTGAACTGCACAAGGCCTCCAAGTCACAAGCTTTAAGAAGGGATAGGTACACATAGAACGAAGCTATTTCAATCATTGAAACTGTGACCACATCACAAGAAAGAAAACCTTGTCATTGCACCAAGGCTCACCCCTAGGCAAATGGCTTAAAAGTGAATTATTAAACTTGAAGCACGTGAACCATTGGAAGTGCTAGTAAACAAGGAATTAATAAATCATCTATCATTGATACATGCAAATGCAAGCACAGACACAAATTGCACAATGACATTCATAATGTTAATTTCTAGTACACACTAATATCATGTGACTTCACAACAGATAATAGCAGAATGAAGCAAAACATGTTTACACTAAGCAAAAGGCAAATAAAAATGCATTAAATGAGTACAGTACCTCTTCATATTCATAATCACGGTCGCTCCCTTCCCATGGATAAAGCTGCTGTTGCAGCTCAATTCCTTCTCCTTCTTCATCCTCCCCTGCATGATCTAGAAAAGGAAAAAACAGTGCCTCTTAGATGGAGTAAAAAATAGTAAATATAGGTTAAAGCAAAACACATTCGAAGTTGGTGAATTTAGAGAGTGGTTTCTTACCATTCAAATCTTCTCCTGTATCCACACTTTCTTCATTCAAAATACTTGTTTCTATCTACAAAATCAATCATGTTCAAGCACCATATGTCCATTGCTGGTACAGACGTAAATAGACAGATAGAGCCAATCAAACATCATGAAGACCAGAAACACTTACCGGCTTCTTCTTCTTCTTTTTCAAACCAGTGAAAGTACCCTCAAGCCCATCAGAGACTAAAATTACAAAAAATAATTAAATAAATAACTCCCCATAAAAAAGCCAATGCATATTATTCTCAGACAAGTCAAATCAAATAAAACCTAAGTAAATATTGTTCCACTTCAGGTACCTGATAATGATTCAGTTTTCTCGGTGAGCTTGTCCACAGAATCATCTGCACTATCCTGTATAACAACTTTCTTCTTCTTCTTCTTTTTAGTAGGATCAAAGGGGGCAAGCTGCAATGTTACAGATGCAGTGACCAATATGACTAATGCAGCAAAAGCACAATACCTTAACATCAGCTCATTAATGGAGCAGAAAACCAACTTCATCCCTGAGCTTAGATAGGAGTCTAGGGCTAATAACTCATTAAGCATATAAGCAGTACATGAAGCAAATTGACAGGTTTCAACTTAATAAAATGATCCTCAACGAACAGAATGTAAATCACCAAACAAGATAAACCTAGCAAAAGTAAAACCAACTTTGGCAAACCCAGTCATTTACATTACTTAAGCATCAATATATTGGAACAATTTGTTTATCATGAAAAGATCAAGGTGGATCAAATAATTTGAAAAAGTACAAACACAAATAGAGAGGCATATTTTTTTTATCCATTTTGAAAAATAAAATCTGTCTATGTAGCCTGGTCATTTCATTATGATTTATACAGCCGTGACAGCATCAAGCACCCTAGAATTCTGTACAAAGAGGCAATATAAGATAGGTAACAACTTCCTTATTAGGATTCTCTGGTCCGCTAAGAAACAAGACATGATCAATGTATGACAACCGAAAATAGAAGAGAGCTTACTTCTGCCACCTCGTCCTTAACATCATTGGAAGTTTCATCTGCCATGGTGGCTATAAAAAAAAAGGGTTAAATCCCAAGTAATTAAAATAACAAGAAGAATGAAACAATTCACGAACCATACCATCAACAAATGCGAGCGTAACGCTTAAACAAATTCACAGGAAATAAATGCCAATTGAGGGAAGATAAGAATCAACAGTAGAGAGTTAAATACTCTTCTTTCAAATAAGGCATGACAAGTTCCAAATGGAGAGAGAGGTTAGCAACAGAGTAAACAAGGGTATGTTTCTCAAAATGAAGCTTAAATACCCTAGAATTTGCTTGTTTCCATGCCAATCTCAATTGAACAAGAAAATCTTCAAGAGGCATTCATCGGATAAAACGTAATGATATTCAATTACAGTCCTCAATCAAGCGTTCAAATCAAGCATTTTTAAAAAAGGAGATTGCCATAGAAATACAGATTACATGCAGGTCTAGGTTTAAAGATACAAAAGCAGAATCCAACTACAAAAAAAAAAAAAAGAGCATAACAGAAGAAGAAGAAAGAGAAATGAGCAAGGAAAAATGAAACAAGATTGAATCAAAAGATGCAGGAAAGAGAAGAACAGAATAAAGAAGGGGAGGAACTAACCTGTTTACTGATGGAGTTGAGAGAGAAAATCAGGAAAAAAAATAGGCTGAGTTAGGGCATCGCGAGAGAAGAAGAAGCAAAACGAAAAAAGAAAAGAACAAGGGACTGACCTGTTTCGTCTGCTGGAGAGAGAGAAACACACAGAGAGAGATTGAGAGAGTGAAGAGTGAAGAGAACAGAGAAATGCGGCAGATATGTATTAGGGCTCCAATCTTGAAATCTATATGCAGAGCCACGGTCTGTTTATATGATTTAGGGCTCCAATCTGGAAATCTACATGCCGACCTGGCTACGTTCAAACCGGAATTGAACCAGTCAAACCGGAAACTGAAATTGGTTAATGATTTCGATTCACGAATCGAATTGATCCCATTTATTATGTGCCATAACGGTTCTCTTTTCCTTAAATCAGAAGTCAGGACCATAACCGGCCAGTTTGAACCACTGATTTTCAATCATAATAGACCCAATTCAAAATTTTCAAAAACAAGTTGATTAAACTCCAGTATTTTTCTCAAAGCTGAAATAAGTTAACTTTGTTTTTATTATCAATTAAGCCATGTAATTTTGGTTAAAGGCCTAATAAGCTATGTTCTAATATAATATTAGTTTTGAATAGTAAAATAATTTTAATAATGAAATATTATTTTAATTTGAAATATTAAAAATTTAAATTGATATAAAAATAGTAAATAATTTTTAAATTATAAAAATAAAATTTAATTATAAAAAATATTTTATTATTAAAAAATAATATTATATTAGATAAAAACTTATTTAGCCTTTAAATAAAAATATAAAAATTTAATCGGTAAAACAATTAAATTAGATTTATAAAAACTTAAGTATAAAAGATTAATTGAAATTATATTCAAAAAATTTTTTTAATAAAAAATTATTATTTAATTTTTATAATGTGAGAAAACTAATTAATTATTTTTTTAAATTTAAGAAATATATTAAAAATCTTTCTAAATTTTAAAAAACATATTTTAATAATAAAATATTATTTTAATTTAAAATATTAAAAATTTAAATTAATATAAAAACAGTAAATAATCTTTAAAATTATAAAAATAAAATTTAATTATAAAAAAATATTTTATTATTATAAAATAATATTATATTAAATAAAAATTTATTTAATCTTTAAATAAAAATATAAAGATTTAATCGGCAAAACAATTAAATTAGATTTGTAAGAACTTAAACAAAAGTATAAAAAAAATTAATTAGAATTAATTTTTTTAAAAAAATTATTATTTAATTTTTATAATATAAAAAATTAATTATTTATTTTTTTAATTTTAAAAAATATATTAAAACGTTTTCTAAATTTTAAAGAATTGTTTTTTAATTAAACTTTGTTCTTTTCTGGAATAGGTTTGCAAAAATAGGTCCTTTTTCCCCCGGTTTTGATCTGACATATAGTCAGCTTGAATGAGGTCCTTATCAAGGGTGAAAGGTTGGGTTAGGGTATTTATAGTAAAATCACTATCTTCATATGGTTGACTAAATTGGCCTTGTCGAAAGACACCTTCTTGTATTTTAATACCTGACGTAGTATGTTGTGGTTTTGTATGTTGGTCAAATGTTTCTTCTATTGGTTTAGTCCCAGAAGTTTCACCCACAAAAGGTCCTTGATAATGTGGAAAAGGACTAGTAGAGTCTCCTGATATACTATTATCTGGTTGTATTTCTATACTATGTCTTCTACGAGATGTATCTAACGATTGTCGAGAGGGTTGGTATAGATTAGGAGTTGCTTGTCTAAAGGAATTTGATCTCTTATACTTTAATTCTAATGATCCATCATCATTTTGAATAATATAGTCTATTTCTTTATTTTCCTTAAAAGGTTTGTTAGGGATTGTCTTGACTGGATATTTCCAGATTTCTGGTAAAGTTACATCTTTCCATTGGATAGTTCTGGGGATGGTTATATTTGCTTTAGATTGATCAATTTCCCAAAATATTGTTTCTCCGTCTGTCCTTTTATGGTTTAAAATTAAGATGTGATTATTTAGAATAAAATCAAAAACTAACGCAAAATGTAGAAATAGGACAAAGTTCAGGAAAAGATAAAGGAAACATAGAACAGAAACCAACAGAAATAACGTCAGAAAGTGAAGGAGAAACAGCATTAAAATTTAATGACATTACAAGAATAAGATACCAAAAATGGTATGTAAAAATAAATGTGACAATAAAAGACTTTACACTCGAAACGATAGCAATGTTAGACTCAGGTGCAGATATGAACTGTATAGACCAAGGTATCATACCTAGCAAATATTTTCATAAAACAAAACAGACCCTATCAGCAGCAAATTCTACAAAAGTAAAAATAGATTATAAAATACCAAAAGCACATATCTGTAATAATGGGATATGTTTTAAAACCAGTTTCATGTTAATTAAAAATCTCAATACACAAATTATCCTTGGCAATCCATTTTTACAAATGTTATATCCCTTTAAAGTCACACAATTAGGTTTAGAAACCAATGTATTAGGACAGGATATTATATTTCAATTCCTAACACCAATTAATTACCATGATGTTAATATATTTCAACAAGAAAACATAAGTAAAATTAATAATTTAGAAAACCAAATAAAATTTTTAAAGAAAGATTTACATTATATCCGAATAGAAGAACAATTAGAAAATCCCAACATTCAACAACAAATTATAACACTCCAAGAACAATTTGAACAAGACTTATGTTCAGATTTACCAATAGCTTTTTGGGATAGAAAACAACACATAGTGACTTTACCATATGAACCAGACTTTAAAGAACAAGATATACCAACTAAAGCCAGACCTATACAGATGAACCAAGAAATGTTAGAATTCTGCAAAAAGGAAATTCAAGAACTATTAGAAAAAAATTTAATAAGACCAAGTAAATCACCATGGTCATGTGCAGCCTTTTACGTAAATAAAAATGCTGAAATAGAAAGAGGAGCACCTCGACTAGTTATCAATTATAAGCCTTTGAATAAAGCCTTACAATGGATTAGATACCCCATACCAAATAAACAAGATTTATTAAACAGGTTATATAAAGCCCAGCTATTTTCAAAATTTGACATGAAATCTGGATTTTGGCAAATTCAGATAGCTGAACAAGACAAATATAAAACTGCTTTCACAGTACCATTCGGACAATATGAATGGAACATTATGCCTTTTGGATTAAAAAATGCACCAAGTGAATTTCAAAAAATAATGAACGACATATTTAATCCTTATAATTTTATAATTACTTACATTGATGATGTTTTAATTTTTAGTGAAAATATAGATCAACATATTAAACATCTAAATATCTTTTATAAAGCTGTAAAGAGAAATGGTTTAGTATTATCTAAACCAAAGATGAAATTATTCCAAACAAAAATTAGATTTTTGGGTCATGAAATTTATCAAAATACCATAGTACCAATTCAAAGAAGTATAGAATTTGCTGACAAATTTCCTGATGAAATTAAAGATAAAAACCAACTACAAAGATTTTTAGGATCATTAAATTACATCTCTGATTTTTACCCACATTTAAGAATATTTTGTAAACCATTATATAATAGGTTAAAAACAAATCCTAAACCATGGACAGAAGAACATACAAAAATTATTCAAGAGATTAAAAGATATGTTAAAAAGCTACCATGTTTAAATATTTGTAACCCTGATTTTCCCAAAATAGTAGAAACAGACGCATCCAATCAAGGATACGGAGGTATTCTTAAACAAAACATAAATGGTAAAGATTATATTATTAGATATTATTCAGGATTTTGGAATCCCACACAAGAAAAATATTCTACAATTAAAAAGGAAATTTTATCAATTGTTTTATGTGTAACAAAATTTCAAAGCGATTTATTAAATCAGAAATTCACAATTCAAGTAGATTGTAAAGCTGCTAAAGATGTTCTTACCAAAGACGTAAAAAACTTAGCAGCCAAACATATTTTTGCAAGATGGCAAGCTTTTTTATCTATTTTTGACTTTGATATTATTCATATAAAAGGAACTGACAATTCTATTGCTGATTTTCTAACACGTGAATTTTTGCAGGGACATCATGACTGACAAAGGAAAGGAAGTTGAAAAAACAAAAATTTCTTTAAGATCACCAATAATTAAACCATGCAATATAAACTTACTACCTTCAGGACAGCATAGTCCTAGACCAATTTATACCAATACCTCTTCTATTCTACAAAGACCAATGAATCCGATATCTAGTGCATTAGTAATACCAACTTCTCCACGATCAAGGTTACCCAGTTTTGCTTCTACCAATAGATTCAGCCCATTACAACCAGCACTTATATCACCATCCACTTTCAAACAAGCAGTTACCGGCCCACCTGCCACAGAACCATCATCTTCCAATCCACTATTAACCCAAGAACCAGCCCAAACAGAATACAGTTATAAATCCATAGACGAATACATTTTGACCATTGAACCCGAATATTGGGCTCAAAATCCCAATTTAAATATTTATCAATTATGTAGTACGATTTTCCCAAGAAATCATTACTACATACCAGACAATTTCCAAAAATCCCAACAGTTCTATGAAACAATTCTCAGCAATACTTATTCTATAGTTATACATAATAATTATGATCCACAAAATCCCAACAAATTAAGATATTGTAAAGTCAGAATTTTGAAAGTATGGACTTTAACAGATTGGGGTCTTGAACCTCACAAAATGAGAGAAATGATTATGACCATTGGACAAATAAAACAAAATATCAAGTATAATTACTATGATTATCAGATTGCTTGGGAAAGAACCTTTTTCAAGCAAAATGAACAATTGTCTGTGTCATTCTTTTTCTTCTTCGATGACAATTTTTCTTATCCTTTACCATATTGGTTCTACCAATGGTGGAACAAATTTGGTTTTTGCGAAAACAATGTCCCAAACCAAATCGTTATAGCAAAAGAACAATTCTTTGAAAAACAGCAGTTACCCGAAAGTGTTTCCATAGCCCCATCCTGGCTAATATATAGTCACCATTTTCATATTCCATGGATACTCATGATTGAATACCAAATAAAAGACCAAGCTATAGGTATTTTTCAAGTTCCCACTATCGTCAGAAGATTCAAAACAAAATGGTGGAATAAAACCAATTTACATGGCTGTAACAATAAAGCCATTGAACAATTCTTTCAAGACCACCCACAATTTTGCAAAAAACCCAGTATTTCTATTATTACCAGACAAGAAACTTTCTTAGCGCGCAAACAACAGATCATGTCTCAAATGGCTGCATGTACATCTGAAGAAGAATATGACCAATTAATTAATGAACTAAATGATGTTAGAAGTTCAGCAGCATCACCATCACCAATCAGCTTGGATAACGACAATGATGATTTCTTTACACAAGCAGAAATGTAGGACCCACACGGACCTACAATTTGACCAAAATCAATAAAGACAAAGAAGGCAACGCAAGCAATGACGTCACACAGCATTTGCCCAACAAGTGGCCGACAAAGTTAAAAAGCAGATACCCAACAAAGTGGCAGACAGCAGAAAGAGAAAAAGACAAAAGAATGATGATATCACACACATGCAATTGGCCGACAAAGATAAAATAATGGCCGACAAAGTAAAAAGAAAAAGAAGAAAAAAACAAATGACTCAGCAGCAGACAAAAGAAAGTGGCGCACTCAGCAGCAGATAAAAGGAAGTGATGCACTAACCGACATTCTTCACAAATGAAGGAAGGACAACTCAGCACGCACTACCATGAACCGCTCAACCAAATTCAATAAACATTTGACATCCACAGCTATAAAAAGGAACTCTCCAGACCAACAAAGACACACCGAAAAACTTCCGAAGAAAATTTCTCTCTCAAATGTATACCAGTTTTGCTTTCATATGTAAGGATACCAAAGTTTACAACAACTTGGTAGTAGCAGCAATAATATATCTGTAATTAGTACCAAGGTAGTACAAAATTGTATTTTGTATTTAGTTTTTAATTAATACAAGTATTTTTACAAACTGCTACGTTGTAAGTCCGTGTTGACGGCAAATTATTCTTTCTCTCTCCGCTCTTCACTCTGAGTTAATTCTGGGCTTCCAGATTAACAGTGCAGGAACCCTGACCAATAAGTATGCTCTGTGCTTGCAGTTCAAACTGATCTGGCACATCAGAAACCATGGAAATTGAAATAGGCATATTTTATTGTACTATTTGTAACAACTTTTATATCTTGTATTACTGTTATGATTGTAAGGATTTTTATACTATAGATCTAGATGAATGTAATTGTAATGGATGTACAAATTATTACAATCTTAATATTATATAAATTCATGTTTGTTATTTTATTTGATCATATTGAATTACCAAATGGATATATGCTTAAATATTATATTTCAACACGAACAGAATATGTTATTATATATGCTCATTACGAATATATTAATTGAACAAAAATGAGATTTATAAAATCAGCATTAGAAAATTTAAGTCTCGTTGATTTAACAAATAAAAGAGAAGTAGAAATATTTAAAAGAAATATAATTGAACAAGGAAGATTTATTAGTGATTACCATACTGCCAACCATAATGACTATTGTGATTGTAGAGAAGTAGAACGGACATTAGAATTATTTAATTCTATGATTATGTATCTTGAAGTACTATTAAGCAATAATAATTTTTAAAATGAATAATTTTATTTATTGGACATCAAGTTTTTATTCATATCTTTTTTATATATTCTCTCTATTAATAATAATACTATATAGCGTTATAATTTATCTTTATAGTGTCTATACATTTATATTTTCTTAGAATTAATAAAAATAACATATTTAAATCATACACCTGGGAACGAGAATGGTATCAGAGCCAGTGAAGGCTCTATGGATCTTAAACAATTCAAATTAAAGTTTTAGGGTTGAAACTGTGTCACGAAAACCATAAGTCAGGCAGAGTGGTAAGACCTGCAGAGTGAGTAGAGAAGGAAGTGTATGTGCCAACCCTAGAAATTTAAGATGAATATGTTTAGGAGAAATAGATCTTCTAGGTCTAGGAGGCCAGACGACGAACTCATAAATGATTTAAATATTCATATGGATCATAATCAAACAATTTTATCAAGAGAAAATATATGGAATGACCAGCAATTAACAAATTGGAAACCTCCAAAAACACCAGTAGATACAATTTATAAAACAGGTATATTAGATTTCAAATCAATTAGAGCAATTAAAACAAAAGAAAAAGTTATACCCTTATATGCTGATAAACAATCTATGAGTTTATTAAGTCAAAAAACAATAATAAAATATTTAAACCAAGGTTATAAATTTATGCACATAGGATTAGTACAAATTGCTATAAAACCATTAACAGTTGAAGGATTAAACACCAGTATGCATGTAGCTCTACGCGACTGTAGGCATAGGAATTATAAAGATTCACTATTAGGCTTATTTGAAACCAGTTTAACAAATGGACCAATTTATTCAAATTGTTTTTCAAATTTTACCATATCACTAACAGACCCTCATATAATGAAAATTCTAACCTTAGAGATTTTAACTCATAATTATAATATGTTAAAAGGATCTCACATATATGAGATATTTTATAGATTGAATTATAAAATAATGAATACAGGATTATGTCCTAATGCTATAAACCATAAAAGGACAGACGGAGAAACAATATTTTAGGAAATTGATCAATCTAAAGCAAATATAACCATCCCCAGAACTATCCAATGGAAATATGTAACTTTACCAGAAATCTGGAAATATCCAGTCAAGACAATCCCTAACAAACCTTTTAAGGAAAATAAAGAAATAGACTATATTATTCAAAATGATGATGGATCATTAGAATTAAAGTATAAGAGATCAAATTCCTTTAGACAAGCAACTCCTAATCTATACCAACCCTCTCGACAATCGTTAGATACATCTCGTAGAAGACATAGTATAGAAATACAACCAGATAATAGTATATCAGGAGACTCTACTAGTCCTCTTCCACATTATCAAGGACCTTTTGTGGGTGAAACTTCTGGGACTAAACCAATAGAAGAAACATTTGACCAACATACAAAACCACAACATACTACGTCAGGTATTAAAATACAAGAAGGTGTCTTTCGACAAGGCCAATTTAGTCAACCATATGAAGATAGTGATTTTACTATAAATACCCTAACCCAACCTTTCACCCTTGATAAGGACCTCATTCAAGCTGACTATATGTCAGATCAAAACCGGGGGAAAAGGGACCTATTTTTGCAAACCTATTCCAGAAAAGAACAAAGTTTAATTAAAAAACAATTCTTTACATTCTGTAATCAAGTAGAAAAAACTATACCATTCTTTACATATTTAAAATATTT
Organism: Manihot esculenta; assembly: GCF_001659605.2. Lineage (NCBI taxonomy): Eukaryota > Viridiplantae > Streptophyta > Magnoliopsida > Malpighiales > Euphorbiaceae > Manihot > Manihot esculenta. The sequence continues at coordinate 14,885,619 of NC_035178.2, read as the reverse complement.
CCATGACAAAAAATTAAATGTATTAGAAAAGAAAATACATAAATGGCACAAAGTAAATAATGAAGGAGGAGTTAGTGATCTAGCTCATGAATGTGAAAGACCACCATTAGACAGAGTATTTTTCAAAAAGAACCAAATAGCTCATGGCATGCAACCAATAGTAAAAACTGACAATATTGAGGAAAACAATATAAGAGACATCAGCCTACAAAACAATTGGACCAATGTATCATTACATATCATAGGCCAACAATTAGATAGACTAGAAGAAAAAATAGATAGAAATCATGAAGAAATTACAAATATAGAACACATAGAGACACCTCAGGCACCATCTCCCATAACTCCAAAACCAAACACTATATATTTATCTCAGAGATATAGTAATCCAAAACCATATGATATAGATCCAGCGAAAAAACCCATTAATAAGTCTTTTACAAAAATGATACCTCCATCACAAAATCCCATAGAAATAGTAACACTAAGTCCAAAAACAGAATTACATGATATGTCAAAATACTTACAAAACATAATAAAGGAACAAAGTACTTCTCCAAAACCTACAGGAGGCATTAAAATAAAAGAACCTAAACAAAGTAACAAACCCAGTGACAGTACTAGCAAAGATAAAAATAAAATAACTATTTTAACAGAATATAATGACACTTCTGCTTCAGAAGAAGATACCATCTATAATCCCTTGGAAGCATTAGACTCTAACTCTGACCATAGTAATACTATTCCTATAAATGCCATAGGCAGGCAATATGAAACCAGACCAGATGATTTAAAAATATTAGATAGAAAACAAAAACAATATAATGCAAAAAATATTTATGAATGGAATATAGATGACTTATCTGAAATAGAAATAATACAAATCACCAAGGAAATGGTCATTGTAGGGAATATTTATAAACAAAGAGTTGGCATTACAGAAAAAGATGCCGCTGAAAATATAATATTAGGATTTACAGGAGAGTTAAGAACATGGTGGGACAAATTATTAAGTAATGAAATAAAAACAAATATATTAAATGCCAGAAGAATAGATAGTACTACTGGAGAACCCGTAATTGACCCAACAACAGGACAACCGCAAGCTTTTGTCTTAGCTTATCTAGTCTATAATCTTATATCTCATTTTATAGGAGATTTAGATTTATACACTGAAAGAAATAGTGAAATATTACAAAATCTCAAATGTAGAAAGTTAGAAAACTTTAGATGGTATAAAGACAATTTTCTAAAACGAGTTTATGCATTAGCTGACCCAAATGCATACCATTGGAAAGAAAAGTTCTTAACTGGATTACCAAGATTATTTGCAACAAAAGTAAAAGAAACAATTGAACAAAAATTTGGACACATTTCTTATGATGACTTAACATACGGAGACCTAATAACCTGTGTAAATTTAACAGGCATAAGATTATGTAGAGACATAAAATTACAACAAAAATTAAAAATGGAAAATAGACAATCTCGTAAAGAATTAGGAAATTGGTGTGAACAATTTGGATTCGGAACCATAAAGAAACAAAAACATAAAAGATATAAACCTTTTAAAGAAAAATTTTATAAACGCTATAAGTATCCTAGGAAGCGGAAGCCATATAATAATTATAATAAGAATTATAATAAGCAAATTACTAAGAAACCTTTTACAAAGAGACCCTTTAAAAGAAATACTTATAAGAAAAACAATTTTAAAAGATCCAATGATAAAACTAACATAACTTGTTATTTGTGTAACCAAAAAGGACATTATGCAAAAGAATGTCCTGCAAGAAGAAAAATACATGAATTAGGTTTAGAATTAAAAATAGATAATATAGAACAATTGCTAGAAAAAATTGACCAAGAAAAGTTATCTTCTTCAGAAATAGATGATGAATATAGTAGTGATAATTCAGCAGAAACAATAAGTAGTTCAGATAACAACCATAATTGTCACGGAGAAATTTGTAATTGTAACAATAAGGTAAACGTTCTAACAGAATATCAACAAGTATTAGAACAAATAGAACAAGTACAAGATTCTAATCTTAAACGAAAAATGTTTAAAAAATTAACAAAATTAATTAATGAAGAAATAAAACAAGAAACTGCACCACCAACTAAGTTCGAAGATATTGAACAATTATTTAAACAAACGAAAAATGTGAGAAAACTAATTAATTATTTTTTTAAATTTAAGAAATATATTAAAAATCTTTCTAAATTTTAAAAAACATATTTTAATAATAAAATATTATTTTAATTTAAAATATTAAAAATTTAAATTAATATAAAAACAGTAAATAATCTTTAAAATTATAAAAATAAAATTTAATTATAAAAAAATATTTTATTATTATAAAATAATATTATATTAAATAAAAATTTATTTAATCTTTAAATAAAAATATAAAGATTTAATCGGCAAAACAATTAAATTAGATTTGTAAGAACTTAAACAAAAGTATAAAAAAAATTAATTAGAATTAATTTTTTTAAAAAAATTATTATTTAATTTTTATAATATAAAAAATTAATTATTTATTTTTTTAATTTTAAAAAATATATTAAAACGTTTTCTAAATTTTAATTTCTAAATTAATGAAGAAATTAAATAATAGTTAGTACTTTAATTTTAAAATATATATTAAAATATTTTTAAAATTTTAAAAAAATTATTAATTAGTCCATATATGTTAGCAATATTTTAAATTTCTATAAATATTTTTATTATATTTTTTAAAACTGAAAAATTAACTACACTATAAACACTAAATAATAATTTTTTTTCTATTATATTAGTTTCTTGAATTCTTTTTGTAATACCCGGCTAGAATCCGGCACCGGAATTCCTATTATCTGGCGGAATCCGGGGTGTTGGGATTCTATCTAAGGGTAGGAGTTGTGTGTTCACTACAACATTATCCATATCTTGTCACAAAATAAATTATAGCTAAAAATAGAATTTTGGTGGCTAGATGATTTTGCCACAACATATTTTTCCCGTGACATACCGTAGCTAGAAGTGGCGTAACTAAAGTTTAGTTACAGGATTTACCTGTGTTGTGGCTAAAATAAATATTTATAGTCACACTTTTTATTTAAATGAAGCAAAAATATTGCCATTAAAAATAAATATTGTGGCTAGTTATTAGCCACAAATGGAATATTTGTAACCACATTTTCTTTTTGCCACAACAACTTTTTTTGTAAGTGATTTTGCTATGATTATGTTACAAAAATAATAATGTGGCAATTTAAACTTATGTATAGTTACAAATTTAATTTTATGGCTAACATATCTAAATTTAGCCATAAACTTAATTGTATGACAAAAAATATTTACTATTAGCCACATTTAAATAATTATAATGCAAGAATAAAATTTATAACCACAAAAATAAGAAAGTGACAAGTTCTAGTATAATTGTTACACTTAATTTTATTTTATAACTATTGAATAAAGCCACAAAATTATTAAATTAGAAGCTATTCTAAATATAGTACATACGGCTACTATTAATTATTTGTAGCTAAAATGTAATATTTATTTAATTTATTATTATTTAATGGGATTATATTATAATTTACTATTACATATGTTATTTATCTATTAATAATTTTGGTAAAATTTATAATAGAATATAAAATTTATATAAAAAATTTAGCTAAAATTTAAATTTATAAAATAATTATATATTAATATTAAGACTCAATCAGAATGACAATTATAAAATAACAATACATTTAAGTCAAAATAACTAATATCCAAAATAAACTAATTTAAGTCATAAACCAATCACACTAAAAATACTTGAAATTATAATACCATACTAACACTAATATTAATATCTAAATTTTTTAAAAGTAGTATTATAAGGCTGCTGGCTGCTTCAAAATCCAAAACTTCAAATATACTGCAAATCATCCTCCAATTTCATCATCTTGGGAATCCTCCATAGGCTGTATAAAATTTTATTTCAAAATATTAATAACAAAATTATATAAAATAGATAAGGTTCATACTAGTTATATAGCTTACAAAAATTCTTATATTAGAAAAAAAATGAGACTTAGTTTTTAATCACTTACTGATGCAATATTATTGTTTTTCTCCAAAAGCATCTTGAATTTCTGCTCTCATATTCTATTCATCTCTGCAAGTTTCTCATCCATTTGCTTCTTAACATCATTTACTTGTTCACTTGCTTCTTTTTGAATTTGTTGGATACGCTCGTTTGCTTCTCTTCTTGAAGTATCAAGTTGTTTAAGTAGTTCTATCTTTGTAGGTCTAGCACCAAAATATTCCGTAACATTTTTTCCAGGACCATAAGCACGTACATAACCATTTTTTCTAGCCCAAGTACATCAGCAAACATAGCATCATCATCCAGTGAAACTTGTCCTTCTTCTCGTTATTTCTTTAGTTGCTGAAACTTTTCCTGTAGAGATATTTATATTTATTGATATTAAAAAAAATCAAAATATAGCATAAAATACATAACAAATAAATAAAACATATGTAAAAAGTATTACAATGGCTTCTTGTGATATTGGATCAATTTCTTTGCCTTGCTTTCTCTTTCTGGATTCAAGAAAAAGCTCTAAGCGAGAAAGTGTTTTTCCATTTTTTTTGTTCTTCTGTTCAAATAAATATAACAATTAGTATTAGTTTATCATAAATCTATATCAATAAAAATTTGAGTTCAAGCAAAACCAAACTTTCCGTAAAAGAGTCAATTGACTTAACTACAAATATGCTGCAGATAAACAAAACTTGTATAAAAGAGCTAACATTTTTACAGCTAATGATATCAATTCAAGCGTTAAAATTCATAATACTGTTGATTATTATTTACTCTACAAGTTTGGATGCTCATAGGGTTGACCAATCATAATTCATTCCTATATTTAGAATATTAAACATGGTCAAATTTCACCATTAAATGAGTGAGTTATTAATGGTGTTTGCTGTCTAATCTAATACTACTAAAAAATTGTCATGTTTAACTTTAATGAGCATAAAGAAAAAGGGGATTTGTTTTGATGTGGGAAATGAAGGTTAATAATGGCAGTTTGAATCTAATTAGGCATTTACAGAAAAAATAATAAATGGCATATCAAAAAGTTCTAACAATCATATGAACTTCAAAAGGCATTATTTTTTTTTTTTTGATAAAAATAGCTTTTATTAGAACTTTGAGAGTTATAGCAGAATACAAAGAATAACAACAAGCAGCTAGCTTATACCATTACAGGTTGACCAGTTCTTGATTGTTGAACTACTAAAAAGAATTTGGATTAAGGAATAAGGAAAGCTAGACACATCTTAAACCAAATAAAAGATCCATAAAAGATCAAATCATAAACTTTCTCAAGTTCTAAACTAGAATTATCAAATACTATTTTGTTTCTTTCTAGCCATAGTCCACAAAACGACAGCAGTAAAAAGGGATTATTTGTATATTATTTAATTAATAAAAAATACTATAATACTAATAAAATAAAAACAAACTCATACCATATGATCTCTCAGCCAAGCAAAGCTTTTTGTCCCCGTGTATGGCGGCATAAAACGCTTGCATCTATTTGTCTTATTTTTGTTGCTTCTCTCTAAAGAAAAACAATGAAAAATTTTCAGAATTTATGTTAGCTAACAGAAACTGAATTCATATAAAATAAATTATTAAATTTTACACGAATTTTTAATACCTGAAATGCATTTTCTGTCCAAAGATTAACCAAATACTTCCAATCTTTTACATCCATATCCTTAGGCTTGTTTTGGAGACGAAGTGAATAAGTTGCCTTTGAATCAAAGTACTTCTTCTTCAACTTATGCCTATAATTCCTATATAATGCATTCATATGACCGAAAATTGCTCCCTTTCTTGCATCAGAATACTCAAAAGTGAACTTTCCTTTTAGCAAAGAAGTAAGAAATAAATATTATGATACTTAATAGAACTAAAAAAATTATAATCATTTTATAATGGATGTAATTTAATATAAATTTTCGTACTAATATGGTAGACCACATAAGGTCGAGCTTATCATCGGTAATCTTATTCCATTGTTTCACTTGCAATGGACAACACGACACACTTCTAATAATTTGTCCTAAAAACCAAACAAATGCAGTAGCATTATCACCAATAGCTTGATCATCTTCATCAAATTCTACTGGCAATTTTTGTCCATTCTCCAATTGTGTGATTTTCAAGCATCGTGTTGGTCCTCTAGTTTTTCTTTTAATTATATTGGAACCTATTTCAAAATAAAAGTAAAACAATAATCATATAATAACAAGAATTTCTGTACATAGAACAAGTAAACATAATCAATTGTTTAAATAAAATTAAATGAGTAAACCTGTTGCTGCAGTTGCATTTGGATTTTGAAGTTGATTAGAAGTGTGATCAACAGTAATTGCGGGTAGCTCGTCACCAAGTCCATTTGGTAAAATATCATAATCTCGAAATAGAGTGTATATATCAATGGGTTTCGAAGGGAACTTCTTATAACTATCCATCATATTTTTCACATCTGTATCATCTTTAACCTCTATCAATGCATCAAGATCACTAAGAGATTTATCAGCCTTCAAGTAATAAAATTTATCTCCTTTTATAACATCAAATCCACAATCCTTTTTCAAGTCATCCAATATATCAAAAAATGAGATGAAATCAACATCAAAATTAGGTTTCTCCATGAACCTACCATTTTCATATATTCTATTTGGTGAAAATATAAAATGACCTTCATAATGATACCTCATTGTCTTCTAACTAGTATTCCCTAAAAAAAAAAATTGAAGTTAGCCATATAATTATTTATGAAAACAACTTAAAATTTATAAATCACATAAATATTATTTACCTTGAAAATTTGAAGCCTGATTTTGGTATAACTCTTGAGTTTCTTGAAAGTTCTGGTTAACATTATTTTCAGTCTCATTTTCCAAGTTAATATTGATGGAATTCCCTTTCCGCAACTTGCATCGTCGAGCCATGATGTTTGCTTCTGCTTCATGGAAAAAATTGAATATTACACATAGAGGATAAATTAATATAAAAATAGTGAATCAAAGCTTTTTAACAGATGAAAAACGAATGAAAAGTAAATATCAGATGCCTTTCACGTGTTTAACCTAGAACAATTACAATGAAACATTAATTTTAAGGCTTTTGTAATTTTAAACATACCTGATTGGATTTGATAGTGGGAGCTTCTCCTTTTGATAGTGGACAGAAATTGAAAACTGAATGAATCATGAGTGAGAATGAATCAGTAGCGGCTGTAAGGAGGGAATTTTTAATTTTAAGGTTTTCATTCCCCCCAAGCCAAAAAGCTTATCATTATATTGCCGCCACTAATTGATAGGGTTCCCTTTATTAATTAATATAATATTATTTATTTTTATTTTTTTGTAATTAAAATATTTTATATTTTTAATTAAATAAGCAAAATAAAATAATTTTAATTTGCTTAAGCAGATTCAAAATCAACGCTATGAATTTATTTTTAAAAGAAAAAAAATCATGACCACACCTTCGTAGAGCTGTATTTTTAACATCAAAATAAATTTATTTTCAAAAAAAAAAACTTTAAAATTAATTTATACGCAAAATACAAATATGTAGGTAAAAAAAAATTCAAGTATGTAAAAAAAAAATTTTTAAATGTGCCAAATTTGGTATAATTGTGTTTTTTGATGGAATAAGACCCTAAAAGTGTTAAATCGTTGGTTAAAAATTTGGAATAATTTTGGTATAAATTTAATTTATATATGGTGGATAAAGAATTTTGGTTTTTTGGTTACCGATTAGTAATTATGTTTAGTAATTAGTAATTCTGTAAAAAAATTTCAATTACCATAATTTCCAAATTTGCTAATTGGTCATGGTGATGGTTATAAAATGCTCACCTTTAAGCATATGGTAGTGTAAAGTTCATGTTACTAAGGGTGTGTAGTACCGGTTCTCAAACTGATTCCTAGAAGAAAGCGGTACTATATAAAAAAAATGATTCCTGGAAATTAAAATAAAACTTTAATTCTTTACTTAAATTAATTTAAAGTCAAGAACATTAAAAAAAAAAGATGGGACGCAAAATAAACGATAGTGTCTTTCTTACTCCAAAATGTTATACTCATACATTATAAACAAAATTGTTATTTATTAGTAATCATTTATTCAAATATTCAATTAAAATAAAACTTTAATGGTTCACTTTAATTAGTTTAAAGTCAAGAACATTAAAAAAGAAACAATGGGGGCCAAAATAAATGACAGTGACTTGCTTACCCTAAAATATTATACTTATACATTATAAACAAAATATAATAATTATTAGTAATTATTTATTCAAATATTCATTTAAAATAAAACTTTAATTGTTCACTTTAATTAGTTTAAAGTCAATAACATTAAAAAAGAAATAACGTGGCGCACAATAAACAGCAGTGCATTTCTTACCCCAAAATATTATATTGTTAATCATTAGTAATCATTTATTCAAATATTCAATTAAAATAAAACTTTAATTCTTTACTTAAATTAGTTTAAAGTCAAGAACATTAAAAAAAAAATGGAACGCACAATATAAACGACAGTGCCTTTCATACCCCAAAATATTATACTTATACATTATAAACAAACTTGTTATTTATTAGTAATCATTTATTCAAATATTCAATTAAAATAAAACTTTAATTATTCACTTTAATTAGTTTAAAGACAAGAACAATAAAAAAAGAAACAATCGGGTGCAAAATAAACGACAGTGTCTAAACATTAAAAAAGAAATGATGGGTGTAAAATAAATAACAATACTTTTTTTACCCCAAAGTATTATACTTATATATTATAAACAAACTTGTTATCTATTAGAAATTATTTATTCAAATTTTCAATTAAAATAAAACTAAAATTGATAATTATAACTAAAATTGATTCATTAATATGTAACTTTTTAAGTTAGAAAATAATTCTCAATAACTTTTCTATCTAAACAAATGGACAATAGGAGAAAAATTGATTGAGAGATAAAAAAAAACATATTATATGAAATTTTTTAGAACCTCTAAGCATATTTTTTGAACTTGATAAACCAATATATAATACTTAGAGGACCTCAGAGTAATTCTCCAAATTATTTTATTAGTTATAGTATTCTATCATAGTTATATAATTGTGGCTAATTTGATAGCTAATTCAATGACTCTTTGATAATTATAACTAAAGTATCATAGTACTCATATAATTCATTTAGCTACGATATTGTGGCTAATGATTTAGTAATAGTTATGACAAACATAATTACATTACTAATATTTTTATGTTTCTGCCACAAATTTTTTGTAATGACTAATAAATTGTAGCTAATAAAATAATTATTACTACAATCATATTAGTTTCGTGGCTATTAAAAGTATTATCTATAATATTAATGTGTTGTGACTATAATGGTAGTAATTGTTACAAAAAAATTAAATTTATAGCTATTATATCTATTAGCTATGATATTACTTTGTAGCTAAAATTAATTGTGGCAAATAGTCAACAAATAGTTACATTATATATAAAATAAAACAAAAAATACATATTAGTTATAATTGTTGCATTTTTGTTACTAAATAGTTTAAATTAGCCACAATAGGTTTTTAGCCGTAATAAAATAAATATATTAGCCACAATAATTTTTTTTGTAGCTACGTATCGTAACTAGAGATGTAATATGTTGTAGTGGTTATTAAGGGTTATGATGTGTTTAAATGTTTTAAGGTTAAGGGAAGTGAGTTTTGAGTTGAAATGACCTAAGGCAGTTGAGCCAAGTTCGGCCGCCGAAAGTAAGTTCGGCCGCCGAAAGTGTTTGGCTTCCGAAGGGAAGTTCGGCCCCCGAATGTTGCATGGTCTTGCATGTCATTGGGCAGCCGACGATGAGTTGGCCAGCCAAGCTGAGTCATGGCTTTTGACAGATGTTGGCCTCAGATTCTTGCCATGAATTAGCCACGTCTTCTATGACTCATTTGCAAGTGTTTTGAGCAGCTCATGCAGGAGTTTGCTCATTCACCAAGTTTTGAAGGGTTTGAAACAAAAAGTGAGTTTGAGAGAGTTTGAGAGTGTGAGAAGTGGTGATCCGTTTTCCCTTGTTCAGAGTGTTTAGCTTCTTGCTACAGGAGGTAAGTGATGCACTTGAACATGTGTAAATGTTTCTGAGTTTATGGGGATAAAGGAAGGAGATGCATGCTTAGGGTATTAATGGTAGTTTTAAAGAATTATGCATGGTTACATGTTTATATGTATGTTTGTTTTGTTATTTGGGGTTATTAGCTAGTTTTGGACCCCTGTGATCATATACATGAGTATATGTATGTTGAGGAGGTGAAGTTTGCATGGTTTGAGAAGTTGAAGGAAAGAGGGAGATGGTTTGCCATTAAAATTGAGTTCTGGATGAACTCAGGTTCGGCAGCCGAAAGTTCATTCGGCCGCCGAACCTCTTGCATGGTGGCTTAGGCTGCCATAGCTTGCCCCCGCGAGTTGTGCATGTTCGGCTCTGTTTGGGGGATTCGGCCGCCGAAGGTGCCGCCGAAGGTTAGAGACTTTCGTCTCTGGAGTGCCTTGTGGCCTCCGAAACTTGCCCCCGAAAGGGTTCGGCCGCCGAACATAGAGATTCGGCCGCCGAAGGTGCTTGAGTTTCGTCTCTGGAGAGGACATTCGGCCGCCGAACCTGCCGCCGAAAGTGTTCTGTCTAGCTTTCTTTTGCTTGCTTTGCATGACTATTAGAGTGAGTGTAAGGGGATTCTTGGGGAGTTTATTAGAGTTGGTCATAAGCTTGTTTGGTCCCTCATTTGAGCCTTTATGTGCTTATACAGACCAGAGGAACCAGAGAGAGCAGCAGTGAGTACTGCTCCAGAGATTCAGAACCTGCAGAGTCAGTCAGTCCAGTTAGCCCGAGGTGAGTGGAACTAAACTTATAACTTTTAATTGAACCACAAACTGCTTTTAGCATATCTCATGCATCATGATTATGCCATAGGTTGATTACATTAGTATTCACGAATATGTTGCATTGCATTGTTATTTGATGATGTGAGTAAATACTGAATGATCCAATAGTCACAGACAGGAAGACCAGGAGCCTTTGACTACGCCCTGGCACGTATAGCAAAGACCAGGAGCCTTTGACTACGCCCTGGCAGGTATATAGTAAAGTCCAGGAGCCTTTGACTACGCCCTGGCAATGGTAAGTTCACAGGTGTTATATACACATATACATATATGACAGGAAGACCAGGTGCTCGATTCTACGCCCTGGCACAGAGTTACTGGGACTATGTGGTGACAGGTATACTCTTGATGTGGCTTGTCTGTGATATGGTGCATTCCATGAGATCATATTTTACTGAGATGTTTTACTGTTCTACTCACTGGGCTATAGAGCTCATCCCACTCCCTTAACCCCAGTTTTGCAGGTTCAGTATTCAGTGTACAGTGTACAGGAAGGGACAGTCCAGCAGAGTACAGAAAAAGTAAAGAGATCTGTAATAGCTTAGAGTGGACATGTAATATTAAAGAGATATAATAGTTGTAGCTTGACCTAGTGATGTATGTGTTGTACATGATCTGTATATGTATATATGTTTTCCTGTATGTGAAAACCAGGCTTAACAGGTATGAGTTAACCCATCTAGAGCAAGCTCTAGTCAGGGATACAGAGTACAGAGTACATGAGTACAGAGTACAGAGATAGTGCATGCACAGGTTGAGCCTTGGTTCAGAAAAGAGTTTTATTTTCACATAAAATGTATGATCATGTATGAGGTTTACAGGTACACAGAGAGTATAGCAGGCTTGCTACGGGTTCTGGCGGCCTTAAGCCGACCTGAATCCTAGCGCCGGTGACGGTCCTTTTTGGGGTCGTTACAGATTGGTATCAGAGCCCTAGGTTCACATGATCGGACCTATAGAGACAGTGTTGGGCTCAGACAGGTTAGAAGTGGTCAAGCACAATAGGGAAATCATGTCCACTAGGATAGGGTTTTGAGTCCTATCTGCTATGATATGCCATGAGTATTGCATGTGTATGAGTGATATGTGATGTTTATGTGCTAAGTGGTATGTTATATGTTGTGTTTCCAGAGTAAAGATGCGAGGAACTCGTCGATCAGCTCGATTGACTGGAGTCCCACCAGAGAGTGAAAGACCAGCTGCTCGTCCTCCTGCATTGCCAAGGGCAAGGTCTCAGAGATCTAGCAGGGAAGGTATGTCAATAGACCCTAGAAGGTCTGTAGACGAGAGCAGAAGAGGAACAGTTAGGGGAGGAAGATCAGAGGAAAGGAGGGAGGCTATGGAGACTGATCCGTCTATGGATGAAGGTATGGGCGATTCCGAGGGAGGCGTTCAGGCCTCAGATTATGGCTATCCATCCTTGTTTTAGGAGCCAGAGTATCCGATGGAGGGTATGTCGGAATACTCTCGTTTTGACCCATATCCTACATACATGCCATATATGCCATATCCTCACTACTATCCACCATATCCTATGTATCCATCTTCCCCTACCCGCCCAAGTGCAGCACACCTAGAGCCAAATGAACCAGTACCACCATCAGAACCAGTAGTCCCTGTTGTTGACAGGCATGAACCTAGCTCATCTAGAGGTAAAGTTCAAATGACGGAGTACTTGAAATTGGATGCTCCGAAATACAATACGGGAGATGATCCATTTGATTACCTCAGAGCAGTTAGGATGATCACCAGTGAATTGGGAGCAGATGATAGGAGAGCCATTGAGATGGCAGGTTTCACAATAAAATGCAAGAAAGCCAGAGAATGGTTTAAGAATTATGAGGAGCCTAGAATGGACAGTATGTCATGGGGAGAGTTCGCCAATGAGTTTGCAGGGTGGGCTTTTCCTGATAGTTCGAGGGAGATGAAAGTAATTGAATTTGAACAGTTGCGACAGACAGATGAGATGAGTGTTGATGAATTTACAGATAAGTTCCTGGATCTGCTTCAGTACGTGGGTCAAGCCTATGATACTGATCAGAAGAAAGCAAGGAGATATACCATGAGACTTCATCCCAGGTATTCTTCTTTGATCCTTCCAGCTGAGAAGGAGAGTTTTCACTCTATTATAGATGCAGCCAGGAAGATGGAAGCTAGTGCCAATATTCAGAAACAGACAAGGGCACAAGCTTCGGGTTCTAAAGCCCCCAGTTCAGGTTCTACAGGCAGTAAAAGATGGGATAGAGCGAGAGGAACAAGGAAATGGTTCTGGAGTAAAGTCAAGTCAGGTCTGGGAATAGGTAGTGGCTCAAGCTCTGGCACAGCTCCAGTCTGCAGACGATGCGGAAAACCACATGGCGGAGTTTGTCGGTTGGGATCTACAGTTTGTTTTCGATGTGGACAGGAAGGGCATATTGCTCGGGATTGTCCGCAGATGACTTTTGCACCATCCCAGCAGATGAGTTCAGGCAGTGTGGTACAGCCAGTTGTACGGCCAGTAGCTCCAGTCATGCCTCAGAGTAGTGGCAGAGGTAGAGGGAGAGGGGTAGCCTCTACTTCAGCAGCAGGTTCCCGAGGTGGAAATCCGGTAGCCCCAGCACGGATTTTCACAGTGACACAGGAGGAGGCTAACACGTCGAACACAGTGGTGTCAGGTAATCTCATCATTGGGTGTTCAGATGTGTATGCTTTGATGGACCCCGGTGCTTCTCATTCCTTTATTGCTTCGAGAGCCATAGAGCGGTTGGGTTTGATCAGATCTGAGTTAGAGTATCCTCTCTGGGTCAGTGGACCTAGATGTGACCCATCAGTGGCAGTGTCAGTCTGTCGTTTCAGTCCAGTGTTTATAGAGGGTAGATGCCTTCCAGCTGACCTTGTGGTTCTAGACTTGACAGATTTTGATGTCATTCTAGGGATGGATTGGCTATCTGCATATAGTGCTACGTTGGACTGTCGAGAAAAGTTAGTGAGTCTCAGAGACCAGGATGGGTCAGAGTGTGTCTTCAGAGGAGACAGGAGAGGTACACCCAGAGGTATGATTTCAGCCCTTCAGGCTCGTCGTTTGCTTAGGAGGGGTTGTCAGGGGTTTCTAGCTCATGTGAGAGAGCTAGATAGTCAGGTTAGGGAACCAGCCACAGTACCAGTAGTCCGAGAGTTTCTCGATGTGTTCCCAGACGATTTGCCAGGACTACCACCTGATAGGGAGATAGGGTTTGACATTGAATTATTGCCAGGTACCAGACCTATCTCTATACCTCCCTACAGGATGGCGCCAGCTGAGTTAACAGAGTTGAAAGAACAGTTGCAGGACTTGGTAGATAAGGGTTTCATCCGCCCTAGTACCTCACCTTGGGGTGCTCCAGTGCTCTTTGTTAGAAAGAAGGATGGATCCCTCAGACTTTGTATCGACTACAGACAGTTGAACAAGGTCACTATCAAGAATAGGTATCTTTACCTCGGATTGATGATCTATTTGACCAGCTAGCTGGAGCAGGTTGTTTCTCGAAAATAGATCTGAGATCTGGGTATCATCAGTTGAGAGTCAGAGAGGCAGATGTGCCTAAGACAGCTTTTCGGACCAGATATGGGCATTATGAGTTCTTAGTGATGCCGTTCGGGTTGACTAACGCCCCTGCAGCATTCATGGATCTCATGAACAGAGTATTTAGTGAGTTTCTGGATCACTTTGTCATTGTGTTTATCGATGATATCTTAGTGTATTCCAGAGATGCAGAGGAGCATGCCCAGCATCTGAGGATTGTTTTGCAGACACTGAGAGAGCATGGTTTGTATGCCAAGTTCTCGAAGTGTGAGTTTTGGTTGGGGAGCATTTCCTTCTTGGGACATGTAGTATCAGCAGAGGGTATTGAGGTAGATCCCAAGAAGATAGAGGCTGTAGCTAACTGGCCCAGACCCACGACAGTAACTGAGATTAAAAGCTTTCTGGGACTGGCAGGTTACTACAGGAGGTTCGTTCAGAACTTCTCAAAGATAGCAGCTCCTATGACCAAATTGACTCAGAAGAACCAGAAGTTTATCTGGTCAGACCAGTGTGAAGAGAGCTTTGAGGAGCTCAAGAGGAGATTGACCACAGCACCAGTGTTAGCTCTGCCTGTGAGTAATGAGGACTTCACAGTATTCTGTGATGCATCTCGAGTGGGATTGGGTTGTGTATTGATGCAGAATGATAGAGTAATAGCTTATGCTTCTAGACAGTTGAAGAAGCACGAGTTGAATTACCCTACCCATGACCTAGAGATGGCAGCAGTTATCTTTGCACTTAAGATGTGGCGGCATTACCTCTATGGGGTTAAATGCGAGATCTTCACTGATCATAAGAGTTTACAGTACATCTTAAGTCAAAGAGAGCTGAATTTGAGGCAGCGAAGATGGGTTGAATTGCTCAGTGATTATGATTGTAAGATCCAGTATCATCCGGGTAAGGCGAATGTTGTCGCAGACGCCCTAAGCCGGAAGTCACTAGGCAGTTTATCCCATATAGCAGCAGAGCGGAGACCGGTTGTAATGGAACTTTATAAGCTCTTTGACGAGGGATTACAGTTAGAGTTGTCTGGTACAGGTGCGTTGATAGCACAGATGAGAGTGACACCTGTGTTTCTGGAGCAGATAGCTCAGAGACAGCATGAGGACCCTGAGTTGATGAAAATTGCCAGGACTGTTCAGTCAGGCAACAATGCAGAGTTCAGATTTGATAGTAAAGGGATCCTTCGCTATGGAAGTCGACTTTGTGTACCAGATAGGGGCAGTGTGAAGGAAGACATTATGAGGGAAGCTCATAATGCGAGGTATAGTGTTCACCCAGGAGCTACCAAGATGTATCAGGATCTGAAAAGGATCTATTGGTGGCCAGCCATGAAGAAAGAAGTGGCGCAGTTCGTGACAGCCTGTGAGGTTTGTCAGAGGGTGAAATTAGAACATCAGAAACCAGCCGGAATGCTTAACCCATTACCGATTCCAGAGTGGAAATGGGAGAACATAGCCATGGATTTTGTAGTGGGTTTACCAGTAGCGTCCAACAGGATAGACTCCATATGGGTGATTGTGGACAGACTCACGAAATCTGCTCATTTTCTTCCAGTACGGAGTAACTATTCTGTGGATAAGTTGGCACAGGTCTATCTGGATGAGATAGTGAGATTACATGGAGTCTGATACGGATCCAATAGGACAAATTTCTAACAATGGTGTGGAGCAAACTTATATCATTCCAATGGATCCAAGAGTAGTTCAAAATCATATTCATATAATCCATATATATTTAGGGTGTGCTTTAACTCATATGGGACAGATTTGGTGCAACATTTGCAATCATAGGCTGAGGGAGCGTAATCAAACCTATGGGCTAAAACTACATAAAGGAAAGCCTAAAGTGAAGATCAAGTAAGGCTTTTGTGAAGATTCAACTTTGTTATGATGGGCTTGCTAGTTTTATTATTTAAACACTTGTTTTATTTTAGTTTTTTTTGGGCTTGTATTCTGGCCATATTTTATCTTTTAAGTTTTAGAGTGTTGGGCCATGTTGTGGGCTTATATTTTAATACTTATATGTTATTTTAGAGTGTGATTGGGCTTGGGTCTTATGTGTTTAAGTCAGGCCCAAGAAGAGTGTCTTAGGGTTTTATTTCTTTTTCTCCTTACTATATAAGGATAAGAAACAATTGTAAGAGGTAGCTTTTAATCAAACTTTTCAGAATTTCTTTCATGCCTTTGGCGTGTATTGCTTTGAATGAGAGTGAGGATTTGCTTTCATCAATTGCACCAGGAATCTCGATTAACTTATCAACTATTTGTTGTGGCGTTTGTCAGATTCTCATCTAAATCCTTCAATCATTGGTGTTTCAGCTTCTCTAAGTGTGGGGTGCCATAGGAGGTGGGTTTATCAGATCTTTGGATTCCATATCTACTTGTGCGTGTGGGTTTGAGACTTGTGCCATAGGGTTCCGCGTCAGTTGGTATCAGAGCCAAAAGTGAGGTAAATTCTTATTTATCTTAGGATCTAGGGTTTTTAAGTTTTCCTTTATCTCTCTTGTTGATTATTAATCTAAAAAAAAAAAAAATTGAAATCCAAAAAAAAAAAAATCGCCTTTGCCTTATTTACCTTGATCTGGCCGAAATTGTGATATAATTCCGTTTTCGTCCATATTGCCTTATATATTTCAATTGATTGCAGTAAATTATAGGAATCAATTTTGAATTTTGAATTTTGAATTGGGTTGAATCCAGATTATGAGATAAAAGAAATTCTGCCTATTGCCTAAAGTGCACATTTAAGGCAATTGCATCTACATTGATTTGATGTCAAATCCTTCTTTTAACACCAGAATTTTCGTCCATGTCTCTGATCTGAGAGAAATTTACATTTTTTTTTCTGATTCTATTTGCAGTGTTTTGATACTCTCCTTTTTGGGTAGATTTAATTAGATCCATATTTAATTTGCTTTGAAGTGAATTAATTTCAAACTTTTGTCCAGGTTTGTTTTTTATTTGAATTCAAAGTTTCTTTTTTGATTTAAACTTGCTTTTGCTTCCTTGACATTGCTGGAGTATTGTTTGCTTGGGTCTATACTCTAGGTGATATTTTCAAGTAGCACAAAACCTAGTTCGTGTGTTACTTTCCAAATTGTCAGTGTCTTCTTTCTAGTTTTTGCGCGCTTCGTTCTTTCTTTAGGTTTTCTTTTTTTTGTTTCATTAAACGCACCTTGTGGTTAGTTGGTTGACCTTAGTTTCTGAAGTGCAATTGAAGAATCAGCAAAAGAGTGGTAAGTGTGCAAACACTTGAGTTCTTTCTTTTCTAACACAATATTTGCTAGTTCTCTTTGTTCTTTGTTGATTAAAGGTAGGATGAGTAAAGATCAGAATGTCTCACCAGCGTCCACTTCTACAAGAATACCTCAAAGAACTCATAATTGCAATAATGACTGTGATGATTCGGATGTGTTTGTTAATAATGTGTTGCTTGCTGCACATTGTGAGATGCTTGTTGCTAGGCGTGCTCTGAATATGCAGGTTAAGGAAGAAAGCCTGAAACAACGGGAAAACATATTTCACACTAGGTGTTTGGTTAATGGAAAAGTGTGTACTGTCATTATTGATGGAGGTAGTTGTGCAAATGTGGCTAGTGTGTATATGGTGGAGAAATTGGGCTTGGCTTCTATTAAACACCCTAACCCATACAGATTGCAATGGTTGAACGATTGTGGTGAGGTCAGAGTTACACGCCAGGTGGTTATACCATTTTCTATTGGTAGGTATAAGGATGAGATCTTGTGCGATGTGGTACCTATGCAGGCAAGCCATATATTGTTGGGTAGGCCGTGGCAATATGATAGAATGGTGCAACATGATGGGCTCAATAACAAGTACTCATTCACTCATGAAGGACAGAAGCTTATACTCGCTCCTTTATCACCTCAAGAGGTATATGCCGATCACATAAAAATGCTGGAGAGGGAGAGGGAGGCTTCGGCCTTGGCTACAAAGGAGAGTGAGAGCTTGAGTTCTGTGGAAAAAATGAGAGAAAAGAGTGAGTTTGAGGGTAACGAGGCTGGAAAAGAATCAAGACTACTTCAAGGAGGGAAGATGGAGAAAGAAAAGGAGAAAGAAGAGGCTAAAGTTCCAATGTCAACTTCCATAGAGATTGAAATTGAAAATTCCATTAATGAACTTATAGAAGAGGTTGTGAATGATGGTGGACATGGGGAGCACATGATTGATGAGGTGGAGGAGGTGAATAAGACTGTTTTGGAAGTTGTAGAGGACAATGGGTCACATCCACATGATCTTTCTATGACTAATATTTTTATGTCTAGTTCATTTGTTCTTGATGTGCAGGTTGTTGATGAAAACATCCATGATGAAAGTTTTATACTATTTCCACCTATTCAAAAGGAGGTCTTTGAAGATACATGGGTGCCTAAAGCTTTCCTTCTTGACATAAATATCAGCAAGATTCGAGGACGAATCTTTTCTAAAGAAAGAGGGAATGATACGGATCCAATAGGACAAATTTCTAACAATGGTGTGGAGCAAACTTATATCATTCCAATGGATCCAAGAGTAGTTCAAAATCATATTCATATAATCCATATATATTTAGGGTGTGCTTTAACTCATATGGGACAGATTTGGTGCAACATTTGCAATCATAGGCTGAGGGAGCGTAATCAAACCTATGGGCTAAAACTACATAAAGGAAAGCCTAAAGTGAAGATCAAGTAAGGCTTTTGTGAAGATTCAACTTTGTTATGATGGGCTTGCTAGTTTTATTATTTAAACACTTGTTTTATTTTAGTTTTTTTTGGGCTTGTATTCTGGCCATATTTTATCTTTTAAGTTTTAGAGTGTTGGGCCATGTTGTGGGCTTATATTTTAATACTTATATGTTATTTTAGAGTGTGATTGGGCTTGGGTCTTATGTGTTTAAGTCAGGCCCAAGAAGAGTGTCTTAGGGTTTTATTTCTTTTTCTCCTTACTATATAAGGATAAGAAACAATTGTAAGAGGTAGCTTTTAATCAAACTTTTCAGAATTTCTTTCATGCCTTTGGCGTGTATTGCTTTGAATGAGAGTGAGGATTTGCTTTCATCAATTGCACCAGGAATCTCGATTAACTTATCAACTATTTGTTGTGGCGTTTGTCAGATTCTCATCTAAATCCTTCAATCATTGGTGTTTCAGCTTCTCTAAGTGTGGGGTGCCATAGGAGGTGGGTTTATCAGATCTTTGGATTCCATATCTACTTGTGCGTGTGGGTTTGAGGCTTGTGCCATAGGGTGACGCGGAACCCTATGGCACAAGCCTCAAACTCACACGCACAAGTAGATACGGAATCCAAAGATCTGATAAACCCACCTCCTATGGCACCCCAAACTTAGAGAAGCTGAAACACCAATGATCGAAGGATTTAGATGAGAATCCGACAAACGCCACAACGAATAGTTGATAAGTTAGCCAAGATTCTTGGTGCAATTGATGAAAGCAAATCCTCACTCAAAGCAATACACGCCAAAGGCATGAAAGAAATTCTGAAAAGTTTGATTAAAAGCTGCCTCTTACAATTGTTTCTTATCCTTATATAGTAAGGAGAAAAACAAATAAAACCCTAAGACACTCTTCTTGGGCCTGACTTAAACACATAAGACCCAAGCCTAATCACACACTAAAATAACACATAGGTATTAAAATATAAGCCCACAACATGGCCCAACACTCTAAAACTTAAAAGATAAAATATGGCCAGAATACAAGCCCAAACAAAACTAAAATAAAACAAGTGTTTAAATAATAAAACTAGCAAGCCCATCATAACAAAGTTGAATCTTCACAAAAGCCTTACTTGATCTTCACTTTAGGCTTTCCTTTATGTAGTTTTAGCCCATAGGTTTGATTAGGCTCCCTTAGCCTATGATTGCAAGGGTTGCACCAAATCTGTCCCATATGAATTAAAGCACGCCCCAAATATATATGGATTATATGAATATGATTTTGAACTACTCTTGGATCCATTGGAATGATATAAGTTTGCTCCACACCATTGTTAGAAATTTGTCCTATTGGATCCGTATCATTCCCTCTTTCTTTAGAAAAGATTCGTCCTCGAATCTTGCTGATATTTATGTCAAGAAGGAAAGCTTTAGGCACCCATGTATCTTCAAAGACCTCCTTTTGAATAGGTGGAAATAGTATAAAACTTTCATCATGGATGTTTTCATCAACAACCTGCACATCAAGAACAAATGAACTAGACATAAAAATATTAGTCATAGAAAGATCATGTGGATGTGACCCATTCTCCTCTACAACTTCCAAAACAGTCTTATTCATCTCCTCCACCTCATCAATCATGTGCTCCCCATGTCCACCATCATTCACAACCTCTTCTATAAGCTCATTAATGGAATCTTCAAGAACAACTACATTAGATGCATGCATTACAACTTCCTCTTCAATTTGAATCTCTATGGAAGTTGACATTGGAACTTTAGCCCCTTCTTTCTCCTTTTCTTTCTCCATCTTCCCTCCTTGAACTAGTCTTGATTCTTTTCCAGCCTCGTTACCCTCAAACTCACTCTTTTCTCTCATTTTTTCCACAGAACTCAAGCTCTCACTCACCTTTGTAGCCAAGGCCGAAGCCTCCCTCTCCCTCTCCAGCATTTTTATGTGATCGGCATATACCTCTTGAGGTGATAAAGGAGCGAGTATAAGCTTCTGTCCTTCATGAGTGAAGGAGTACTTGTTATTGAGCCCATCATGTTGCACCTTTCTATCATATTGCCACGGCCTACCCAACAATATATGGCTTGCCTGCATAGGTACCACATCGCACAAGATCTCATCCTTATACCTACCAATAGAAAATGGTATAACCACCTGGCGTGTAACTCTGACCTCACCACAGTCGTTCAACCATTGCAATCTGTATGGCTTATGGTGTTTAATAGAAGCCAAGCCCAATTTCTCCACCATATACACACTAGCCACATTTGCACAACTACCTCCATCAATAATGACAGTACACACTTTTCCATTAACCAAACACCTAGTGTGAAATATGTTTTCCCGTTGTTTCAGGCTTTCTTCCTTAACCTGCATATTCAGAGCACGCCTAGCAACAAGCATCTCACAATGTGCAGCAAGCAACACATTATTAACAAACACATCCGAATCATCACAGTCATTATTGCAATTATGAGTTCTTTGAGGTATTCTTGTAGAAGTGGACGCTGGTGAGACATTTTGATCTTTACTCATCCTACCTTTAATCAACAAAGAATAAAGAGAACTAGCAAATATTGTGTTAGAAAAGAAAGAACTCAAGTGTTTGCACACTTACCACTCTTTTGCTGATTCTTCAATTGCACTTCAGAAACTAAGGTCAACCAACTAACCACAAGGTGCGTTTAATGAAACAAAAAAAAAAAAAAAAGAAAACCTAAAGAAAGAACGAAGAGCGCAAAAACTAGAAAGAAGACACTGACAATTTGGAAAGTAACACACGAACTAGGTTTTGTGCTACTTGAAAATATCACCTAGAGTATAGACCCAAGCAAACAATACTCCAGCAATGTCAAGGAAGCAAAAAGGAAAGTATCAAAACACTGCAAATAGAATCAGAAAAAAAAAATGTAAATTTCTGTCAGATCAGAGACATGGACGAAAATTCTGGTGTTAAAAGAAGGGATTGACATCAAATCAATGTAGATGCAATTGCCTTAAATGTGCACTTTAGGCAATAGGCAGAATTTCTTTTATCTCATAATCTGGATTCAACCCAATTCAAAATTCAAAATTCAAAATTAATTCCTATAATTTACTGCAATCAATTGAAATAGGTAAGGCAATATGGACGAAAAAGGAAGTATATCACAATTTCGGCCAGATCAAGGTAAATAAGGCAAAGGCGATTTTTTTTTTTTTTTGGATTTCAATTTTTTTTTAATTTTTTTTTTTAGATTATTAATCAAAAAGGTGCAGCCATGGATACACAAGCTTTCACCGGAAAGAACAAGGAAGAAAAGGAAAACTCAAAAACCCTAGATCCTAAGATAAATCAGAATTTACCTCACTTTGGCTCTGATACCAACTGATGCGGAACCCAGGACCAACTTGTGATAAAAAAACCCCGTCACACAACTTGATAAAGAACAAGACAAAGATATCTTCCAGAAGGTTGCTCTACCACACCCCTAACCAACGAATGTGATTAGAAACATGGATAATCAAGCGAAGGTTGCTCTACCACACCCCTAACCAACCATGTGATTAGAAACATAGAAAATCAAGCGATTCCAGCTTCGAGAACGCCACAAGAAATTCTTGATAAGTTAACTAAGCATGAAGGAAATCCATATCAGAACGCCACAAGGTTAAACCTTGATAAGTTACCAAATAATGGAGAAGAACCAAATATTGTTCATAAAATCATTTTTATTCACTGCCTTCTCGTGGCTGCCACCTTAAGGGTGTTTTTATAGCCTTCAAACCCTAATTCTATTGTAGGATGGTGTAATTACAATATAGGAAGGGTATCTAGTCAAATAGTCAAATCTGGATTACATTAAAGATCATTTTCCTAAATTATCTTGGAGAAATCTCCTTCCTAAATGGGCTGCACGAATTTGGCTTCTAATATAGGCCAAATTAATTTAAAACAAATCCCACAAAATACTAAAATACCAAAATAATAAAACTGGCCTAAATGCAATTTGGCCATACATGCAGTACGCGATCTGAAATTGTGTTGTGCATCCACATGTGTTGAAGAGAGTCTGATTTGTTTCCTTATTCTCCCATGCTTCCCAAATATAGTTCTCATCTCGTAAGCCTTGAATTAAGCGATGGTAACTTGATTTGTCATGATTTGGAGTTTCCCTTTTTAAATCTTTGAAGTATCGTATTATTTCCTTATCCGTATCATTCTCTGCTTCTTCAAAAAGATTCGTCCTCGAATCTTCAACCATAATGATAAGAAAAGAATCGATCGACATGGGATTCTCCTTGAATTCAGTATGATATTTCACGAATAAAATACTAAATTTTGACATCTCTCCTCTTTTTTTCTTTTTTTTCTTCTTTTTGAAATCAAACAATTGAAATAATTTTTTTTTTCTTTACTCTTCTTTTTTTTTTTTTTTTTTTTCTTATCTCTCACTTTTTTTTTAAAGAAAAAATCTCACACTGAAATAAAAAATAAATTCTCTATTTTTTTCCCCTTTTTTGTTGAGAGAAATTATAAGATAAACTGAAATAAAAAAAATAGAGAAAAAATAAAAAAAACTTACGAAATAAATAAATATAGATAAATAGGAATTTGTTATATCTAGTGGTTTACCGCCATTAAGGGGAGTTGAACACCAAATCGACTTCATACCTGGTTCGACGATTCCAAATAGACCAGCATATCGAAGTAACCCAATGGAGACCAAGGAGATGCAACGACAAGTGGAGGAGCTGTTGGAGAAAGGCTTGATTAGAGAGAGCTTAAGCCCTTGTGCCGTTCCTGTTTTGCTGGTACCAAAGAAAGATGGCACGTGGAGGATGTGTGTCGATTGTAGGGCTGTAAATAAGATCACGGTGAAGTATCGACATCCCATTCCACGACTTGACGACATGTTGGACGAGTTACATGGTGCAAGGTATTTTACTAAAATTGATCTTATGAGTGGATATCATCAAATTCGTATGAAACCTGGGGATGAGTGGAAAACAGCTTTTAAAACAAAATATGGCCTATATGAGTGGTTAGTAATGCCTTTTGGGTTGTCTAATGCACCGAGTACATTTATGAGATTAATGAACCATGTTTTGAGAGCTTATTTGGGCAGATTTGTTGTTGTTTATTTTGATGACATTCTGATCTATAGTAAGACATTAGATGAGCATTTAGAGCATGTTAGGATAGTGTTGGAAGCTTTGAGAACAGAAAACTTATATGCCAAGCTTAAGAAATGCACATTTTGCATGGATAGGCTTGTTTTTCTTGGCTTTGTTGTGAGTGCACAGGGATTAGAAGTTGATGAAGAGAAAGTGAAAGCTATAAAGGAATGGCCTGTTCCTAAGAATGTGACTGAAGTGAGGAGCTTCCATGGGCTAGCAAGTTTCTATAGAAGATTCGTGAAGGATTTTTCTACCATTGCAGCACCACTCACTAGCATTATCAAAAAGGAGGTTGGATTTCAGTGGGGAGAAGAGCAGCAAAAGGCGTTTGAGAATTTGAAAGGGAAGTTGACATCTGCACCTGTCTTAGCTTTGCCTAATTTTGATTCAATTTTTGAGATTGAATGTGATGCTTCTGGTGTAGGTATTGGGGCTGTGCTGATGCAAGAGAAGAAGCCAATAGCATATTTTAGTGAAAAACTCAATGGTGCACAACTGAGTTATTCTACATATGACAAGGAGTTACATGCTTTGGTGAGGGCGTTGGACGTGTGGGAGCATTACTTGCTGCCAAAGGAGTTCGTGATTTATACTGACCATGAATCCCTCAAGCATTTGAAGGGCCAAGGTAAGTTGAACAAACGGCATGGTAAGTGGATCGAACGAATTGAGAGATTTCCATATGTGATTAAGTACAAGCAAGGTAAAGATAACGTTGTTGCTGATGCGTTGTCTAGGAGATATACATTACTTTCTGTTTTGAGTTCTAAGTTGCTTGGATTTGAGTATATTAAGAACTTGTATGTTGGTGATGTTGATTTTGGCAATGTTTATGTTGCATGTGAACAAGGAGCTTTTAATTCATTTTATAGGCATGAGGGATATTTATTTAAGGGAAATAAATTATGTGTGCCCAGATGTTCCATGCGTGAATTGCTTGTTTTGGAATCTCATTGTGGTGGTTTAATGGGGCATTTTGGTGTGTCTAAGACTTATGATATTCTGTTTGAGCATTTTTATTGGCCATCTATGCGTAAGGATGTTGGGAAGTTATGTTCTGCTTGTATTGCATGTAGACAGGCGAAATCTAAGTCTATGCCTCATGGTCTTTATATGCCATTGCCTGTACCTAGTTCTCCTTGGATTGATATTAGCATGGATTTTGTGCTTGGTTTGCCTAGAACTAAGAGAGGTAGAGATAGTATTTTTGTGGTGGTTGATAGGTTTAGTAAGATGGCACATTTCATTGCATGTCATAAAGCTGATGATGCGAAAGTTGTTGCTGATTTGTTCTTTCGCAATGTTGTGCGCTTACATGGAGTGCCTCGGACTATTGTTTCTGATAGGGATACAAAGTTCTTGTCCCATTTTTGGCGTGTTTTGTGGAGTAGACTAGGAACTAAGCTTTTATTCTCTACTACTTGTCATCCACAAACAGATGGGCAAACTGAAGTTGTGAATCGTACTCTTGGTACGTTATTGCGATCTATAGTGGGTAAGAATTTGGCTACTTGGGAAGATTGTTTACCTTTTATTGAATTTGCTTATAATCGTTCTATTCATTCTTCTACAGGTTATTCGCCATTTGAGCTAGTTTATGGCTTTAATCCACTAACTGTTCTTGATCTTTTGCCATTACCTTCTAATGAACTTGTAAGTTTAGATGGAGAGAAGAAAGCTGACTTGGTGAAAGCTTTGCATGAGAAAGCACGAGCTAACATGGAGAAAAAGAACAAGACGTATGCTGATATTGCGAATAGGGGTCGCAAGAAGATGGTGTTTGTTCCTGGAGAGTGGGTTTGGGTGCATTTTCGCAAGGAGAGGTTCCCAAATCAAAGGAAGAATAAGCTGGATGCGCGTGGTGATGGTCCATTTCAAGTCTTGGAGAAGATCAATGACAATGCTTATAAGATTGACTTGCCTGGTGAGTATGGTGTTAGTGCCACTTTTAATGTTTCTGATTTGTCTCCTTATGACGATGCAGATTTGAGGACAAATCTTTTTAAAGAAGGGGAGAATGATGTGAACCAGCATGGGAAGCAAGGCAAGGATCCCTTGGAGCTACAACAAGGACCATTGACAAGGAATAAAGCAAGGAAGTACGGCGTTACTCTTGGATTGCATATTCAAGAATTTATTACAAGAGAGATGACTGAAATTGCTAGGGATAAGTGCGAGAAGGAACTTGAAGGTCATTCGAAGCTGATTACGTTGCTGGGTGTATGCATGGATGAAGCAGAAGCAAATTGAAGATTTGTAGCGCTCGCTACCATTATCAAAGTCGCGCTCGCGACATTCAGTTAGCCGAAGATACTTTTGTGTTTTGTGGAAGTTAATTTTGGAGCACATCATGGAGGAAGATAGTGGAGAATCAGCCCGAACCATAAGCAGGTTGTGGTTTCGTCCCTGAGGTTGTGGTTTCTGCTGGAACTATTGAGGCATACGAGAATGTGGTTGGTTTTTAAAGACTTGGCAGTTATTTTTGTTATTTTAGCTTGTTTCCCTGTTGGGATAGGAATTCTGACTTAGTATTTGTTTTCCTTTTCCAACTAGGTTTAGGTTTTTGCCTTACACTATAAATAAGGCCTTAAATTCTTATATCAGACACTTTTTTTATTTTTTTGACAAATTTAATTCAGATTTGCTTTATGCAAATTTCGGCCTTCTTTGAGAGAGTGAGAGTTTGCTTCTTTCATTGATTGCATCACGAATCAGTCCAACTTATCAATTTCGATTGTGGCGTTCTTCTGATCCGTTCTACAAAATCCTTCCGTTATTAGTGTTCTAGCTTCGCTAAGCTTAGGGTGCTATAGAGGGTGGTTTATCCACGTTCTTGGAATCTATATCAGAGGTGCGACGGGGTTTGAGGATTAAGTGCCATAGGGTTCCGCGTCAGAGTCCCAGTGTCTATAGTTTCAGACAGAGGACCACAGTTTACCTCCCGCTTTTGGCGGAGTCTGCAGAGTGCGATGGGCACGAGGTTGGATTTTAGTACTGCTTTCCACCCACAGACTGATGGACAGTCAGAAAGGACCATCCAGACCATAGAGGATATGCTTCGCCTATGTGTGTTAGACTTTGGCGGTTCTTGGAGGCAGCATCTACCTTTGGTGGAGTTTGCCTACAATAACAGTCATCATGCTAGCATTGGGATGGCTCCTTATGAAGCTTTATATGGGAGGAAGTGCAGATCCCCTGTTTGCTGGGAAGAGGTAGGAGAGAAAGCTCTTGCAGGGCCAGAGTTAGTAGACATTACCAGTAGAATGGTGCCCATGATCAGAGAGAGAATCAGAACAGCTCAGAGTAGACAGAAAAGTTATGCAGACATTCGCAGGAAGCAGTTAGAATTTCAAGAGGGTAATTGGGTATTGCTGAAAGTATCTCCAATGAAAGGAGTGGTTCGTTTTGGGAAGAAGGGTAAATTAGCTCCACGGTACATTGGACCCTTTGAGGTGTTGCAGAGGATCGGAAATGTGTCGTATAAGCTGGATTTACCTGCTTCTATGGAGAGGATTCACCCGGTATTTCATGTTTCTATGCTACGACAGTTTGTGTCAGATCCGAATCAGGTTCTGAGTGAGCCTGAGGTGGAGATTCACACAGATCTCACCTATATAGAGCAGCCAGTGCGGATTTTGGACACGCAGATCAGACAGCTAAGGAACAAGGAAATTCCGATGGTGAAAGTTCTATGGAACCACCATAACCTAGAAGAGTGCACATGGGAGACGCGGGAGTCTATGCTCCAGCAATATCCATATTTGTTTTAAGGTGAGTTTCCTCCTTGTGTTTTGTTTTGTGTTTTAGGAACATCCGAGGACGAATGTTCTTAAGGAGGGGAGAATGTAATACCCGGCTAGAATCCGGCACCGGAATTCCTATTATCTGGCGGAATCCGGGGTGTTGGGATTCTATCTAAGGGTAGGAGTTGTGTGTTATTAAGGGTTATGATGTGTTTAAATGTTTTAAGGTTAAGGGAAGTGAGTTTTGAGTTGAAATGACCTAAGGCAGTTGAGCCAAGTTCGGCCGCCGAAAGTAAGTTCGGCCGCCGAAAGTGTTTGGCTTCCGAAGGGAAGTTCGGCCCCCGAATGTTGCATGGTCTTGCATGTCATTGGGCAGCCGACGATGAGTTGGCCAGCCAAGCTGAGTCATGGCTTTTGACAGATGTTGGCCTCAGATTCTTGCCATGAATTAGCCACGTCTTCTATGACTCATTTGCAAGTGTTTTGAGCAGCTCATGCAGGAGTTTGCTCATTCACCAAGTTTTGAAGGGTTTGAAACAAAAAGTGAGTTTGAGAGAGTTTGAGAGTGTGAGAAGTGGTGATCCGTTTTCCCTTGTTCAGAGTGTTTAGCTTCTTGCTACAGGAGGTAAGTGATGCACTTGAACATGTGTAAATGTTTCTGAGTTTATGGGGATAAAGGAAGGAGATGCATGCTTAGGGTATTAATGGTAGTTTTAAAGAATTATGCATGGTTACATGTTTATATGTATGTTTGTTTTGTTATTTGGGGTTATTAGCTAGTTTTGGACCCCTGTGATCATATACATGAGTATATGTATGTTGAGGAGGTGAAGTTTGCATGGTTTGAGAAGTTGAAGGAAAGAGGGAGATGGTTTGCCATTAAAACTGAGTTCTGGATGAACTCAGGTTCGGCAGCCGAAAGTTCATTCGGCCGCCGAACCTCTTGCATGGTGGCTTAGGCTGCCATAGCTTGCCCCCGCGAGTTGTGCATGTTCGGCTCTGTTTGGGGGATTCGGCCGCCGAAGGTGCCGCCGAAGGTTAGAGACTTTCGTCTCTGGAGTGCCTTGTGGCCTCCGAAACTTGCCCCCGAAAGGGTTCGGCCGCCGAACATAGAGATTCGGCCGCCGAAGGTGCTTGAGTTTCGTCTCTGGAGAGGACATTCGGCCGCCGAACCTGCCGCCGAAAGTGTTCTGTCTAGCTTTCTTTTGCTTGCTTTGCATGACTATTAGAGTGAGTGTAAGGGGATTCTTGGGGAGTTTATTAGAGTTGGTCATAAGCTTGTTTGGTCCCTCATTTGAGCCTTTATGTGCTTATACAGACCAGAGGAACCAGAGAGAGCAGCAGTGAGTACTGCTCCAGAGATTCAGAACCTGCAGAGTCAGTCAGTCCAGTTAGCCCGAGGTGAGTGGAACTAAACTTATAACTTTTAATTGAACCACAAACTGCTTTTAGCATATCTCATGCATCATGATTATGCCATAGGTTGATTACATTAGTATTCACGAATATGTTGCATTGCATTGTTATTTGATGATGTGAGTAAATACTGAATGATCCAATAGTCACAGACAGGAAGACCAGGAGCCTTTGACTACGCCCTGGCACGTATAGCAAAGACCAGGAGCCTTTGACTACGCCCTGGCAGGTATATAGTAAAGTCCAGGAGCCTTTGACTACGCCCTGGCAATGGTAAGTTCACAGGTGTTATATACACATATACATATATGACAGGAAGACCAGGTGCTCGATTCTACGCCCTGGCACAGAGTTACTGGGACTATGTGGTGACAGGTTTACTCTTGATGTGGCTTGTCTGTGATATGGTGCATTCCATGAGATCATATTTTACTGTTCTACTCACTGGGCTATAGAGCTCATCCCACTCCCTTAACCCCAGTTTTGCAGGTTCAGTATTCAGTGTACAGTGTACAGGAAGGGACAGTCCAGCAGAGTACAGAAAAAGTAAAGAGATCTGTAATAGCTTAGAGTGGACATGTAATATTAAAGAGATATAATAGTTGTAGCTTGACCTAGTGATGTATGTGTTGTACATGATCTGTATATGTATATATGTTTTCCTGTATGTGAAAACCAGGCTTAACAGGTATGAGTTAACCCATCTAGAGCAAGCTCTAGTCAGGGATACAGAGTACAGAGTACATGAGTACAGAGTACAGAGATAGTGCATGCACAGGTTGAGCCTTGGTTCAGAAAAGAGTTTTATTTTCACATAAAATGTATGATCATGTATGAGGTTTACAGGTACACAGAGAGTATAGCAGGCTTGCTACGGGTTCTGGCGGCCTTAAGCCGACCTGAATCCTAGCGCCGGTGACGGTCCTTTTTGGGGTCGTTACACTTTTATTATTTGAATAAAATATATTAATATTATTGTAATTTTAAAAATTTGAAGTGAATTAAAACTAAATAGAAACCGTTATAAAACATATTTATTCAGAGCCATCACCTTTTGGTATTCATATTACTAGCAATCGAAAATCAGTTGGAGGTTGGAGCCATGAAACTTATTAAACTTGCAGTTCCAATCCGGAGTGGCAAGGGGAAAATAATAACCTTTCTCTAGAATATGCTTAGTTGTTTTTATTATTAATTATTATATTTTAAATTTTAAAATGGATAATAAATTTTATTATTTAAATTAATTTGGAATTATAAAAATTTAAATCTTGAGATATATTAATTATTAAAAAATTAAGATTTTTAAAATAATATATTTAAATATTAAACAAATCTAAATATATATAAAATAACTTCATATGAGATTTTGAAATTATTATATAGTGAAGGATTGCTAAATTAAAATTTTTGTTAGTTATAATTGTTAACTTAGCGTCCTTTTTTTCATGTTGTTTTTTTCTGTTTTTTTATGTTCGATAAAAAAAATATATAATTTATGGGATTGTTGTTGTTATATTTTTATTATTATTTGATGTTACGCAACAATCGCTTAAAATAGGATATGAGTTTTTATTATGAGATAATACTACATGATAAGAGTCTGATCAGTCAATACGCAGTCTCACACGTAGAGAGGAAGATCTGAACATTGTAATGTCCGGTCCTTTATCTAGAACTCTTCCTCTCCTGATTATGGCAAATCTTCACATAAAGGCGAGTCTCACATAAAGTTACTGTTAGCAAACACAATTCAACAGGCTTTCATTACGTTTATAATCATGGAATACCCAATCAATTAGCCAGTGAGGTTCCTTATCGATGAGCCCGCCACATAATTGTCAAATTACTAGAAAATACTATAATTAACCACATCTCTTTACAACATGAAAGCTAATGATAATAGAGACAATAGTATACTATTCTCTCATACAACTACTTTTGAGTTCTAAATATTATACTTACCATTTTATTCCACTTACTGACTTGAGTGTCAGAGTGACTTCCGTGGACGCTAACTAGGTCACTCTCTCTTTTTTGCAAGATTAATCAATCACAGCACAACTCTATTTCGGTCACATCATCAATTTGGTTTCAACAGCATCATTTGGTTCCATTATCGAGACATCCATTGAATCATTTCCGATCATTTGGATTAAAACCAGTCTCTTACCCCCCCTTTCTCTTAGAAAAACACTTTCTTTATCTCTCTCAAAATGGCCGGCAATTCATGAGTTGGTGCTAAGATTGCTACCAACGAGGGCGCTATCATCTCTGCCACTTATAGCAATGGACAAAACACACCCTCTATGGTCAACGAAGCAGATCTCAATAATATGAACAATGAGCAAATGCTCCAATACAGCTAAAGGTTGTGGGCTACTCTTGAGCAGTATAAGGCTCCGAAGAGGCATCATTTAAGGCTTCCAGGAGAAGGGAGAAAGCCGCTATAGACACCTCAAGGATTCAAACAGAGGCAATCAAGATGTGGTCCAAAAGGAAGGCCGAGTTTGAAGAAATGAATCAGACAAGGCTCTGAATGGCATCGACTGGAAGTTGGAATAGGTTGTCCAAAGGTACTAGAAGGAGCAAGAGGAGGACTTTGGTTTGGATGGTGTCTCGCCTCTTTCAGATGAAATCTTAGCTGAAACTTTTCCAACCAAGTTCAAGCTACCTAGCTTGGACAAATATAATGGAACAGTGATCCTGAAAGTCACTTGGAGATCTTTAGGATGATCATGCAGTTTTAGGATATCAATGACTTCGTGTTGTGCCGAGTGTTTCCGTCAACACTCACAGGTTTGGCTTAGAAATGGTACTACATCTGAGTCGAGGTTTAATTTAGAACTTTACGCAATTTGCTATGTTATTTAAATTCAGGTTTATTACTTGTATACTGCCAAAAAACCTCTCCTCTAACTTGTAAAAGATTCGTCAAAGAGAGGGCGAGTCTTTAAGGAGTTTTTTCTCATGTTTCAATGCAGAAGCAATACAGGTAGAACAATTAAATCATGAGATAGAATGTGAAGCATTAAAAAAAGGAACACGCAACATCACGTTCATGGATTCCCAAATCAAGAATCCAGCTGCTACGTACCAACAGCTAATGGAAAAAGTCAGAAAATGCATCAGGCTGGATGATAAAGTCCAAGCATTGAGAGAGGACAAAAGGACAGGTCAAAAATAAAACCAAAAGTTAGAGGGGCGAGGACATGAAGAAGATCGGGTATTGGACCCACTAAAATAAGGCAATAAGTCAGGAATCTGTCATGCTAGAAGACCGGGCATTAGACATACTAAAGCAAGGCTATAAGTCAGGAATCCATCAGGCTAGAAGACCGAGTGTTGGACCAATTAAAGCAAGGCAATAAGTCGGGAATTCATCAAGCCAGAAGACTAGACGTTGCACCCACTAAAGCAAGATCATAAGTCGAGAATCCGTCAGGCCAAAATATCGGGCGTTGGACCTATTAAAGCAAGGCTATATTAGGAATCCGTCAGGCTAGAAGACCGGGCATTGTACCCACTAAAATAAGGCCATAAGTCGAGAATTCATTAGGACAAAAGACTGGGTATTGGATCCACTAAAATAAGGCCATAAGTCGAAAAAAACATTAGGCCATAAGTCGAAAAATCCATTAGGCCAGAAGACCAAACGTTGGACCCACTAAAACAAGGCTATAAATCGAGAATCCATCAGGCCAGAAGACCAGGCATTGGACCCACTAAAGCAAGGCCATAAGTCGAAAATCCATCAAACAAGAAGACCGAGCATTTGACCTACTAAAATAAGGCCATAACTCGAAAATCCGTTAGGCTAGAAGATCGGGCGTTGGAACCACCAAAACAAAGCCATAAATCGGGAATTCATTAGGCTAGAAGACTAGGTATTACTCCCATTAAAAT
Organism: Manihot esculenta; assembly: GCF_001659605.2. Lineage (NCBI taxonomy): Eukaryota > Viridiplantae > Streptophyta > Magnoliopsida > Malpighiales > Euphorbiaceae > Manihot > Manihot esculenta. The sequence continues at coordinate 14,852,142 of NC_035178.2, read as the reverse complement.
AATGTCATAAATCAGAAATCCGTCAGACTAGAAGACCGGGTGTTAGTCCCACTAAAACAACATCATAAGTAGGGAATTTGTTAGGCCAAAAAATCGGGTGTTAATCCCATAAAACAAGGCCATAAGTCGAGTATCTGCTAAGCCACATAGTCGGGTGATAGACCCGCTCCACAAAAAAGTTTATAAGGCATTTCATGTCAGACCACAAGGTGAGTATACGTCAGACCAATCAACCGGATGACAGTCCCATTTCATAAAAAGTCTCCAAGGCATCTATCATTGTTCTTACAATTACTTTCGGAAATCCAAAACCTTTTTAGAAGGGAAAAGACCCATTGTAGGCGGCCAAGTCTTTTTTACGATTGACAACGGGCTGCTAAGCGAGCGAGTGAATCTCGCAAGAGGCTAGAGAATGCTCAAAAGCTCGCTAGTGCTGGAAAATGCACAAAAGCTTGCCAGGGGTGGAAAATACCCGGAAGCTCATAAGGGCTACAAAATGACTGAAAGCTCATCAGGGTTGTAACGACCCGGGATCCGGATTGCTACCAGTGCTAGGGTTCAGATTGACTTAAGGTCGCCGAAACCCGTAGCAAGCCTACAGTACATCCTGTTATACATGATAAAATCCCATATATGATCACACGATAGAACAAAAATATAAAACATTCCATGAACCATGACTCGACCTGTGCATGTATCAAAACTGAAAACATAAAACCCATACTAGAGCCCTCATCAAATGCTCCAGTATGGTAAATATCACATGCCTCAAGCTTAGTTCAAATATAACTCATAAATAAAACTTTTACATAAGGATCATGTTAATAGGGATTACAAGAACAAACACTAGGGTAAAGCACAATTCTACAACCATAAAACAATACATGTCCACATCTATGCTATTACAAAAGGCTATACCAGCAACTCAACCGACTTCCCCGAGCTAATTCTGATCCTACAAACCTGGGGTTAGGGGAAAAGGATAAGCTACAAGAGCCTAACGAATAGAACATAAAAACATTTTAATAAACATATGATCGAATGAAATGCATCACAACACAAACAATTCACATCAAGATGGATTTGTCACTAATAACCCTCTATAAATTCCAATTGTGCCCAGCCCACGACGGGTGCTCCCCAAGACTTCCTCTTAAACATAACATAACATAATAAATCCATAGTGCCAGGGGTGTAGAATGGGCCTCGACCTGGACTTCCATATACATCATAACATATCATACTCGAGGGCTAGTGGGTCATCCAACATCCATCCACAACAATAGTAAATTATGCAATACATCATGTTCGTGAATTCTAATGCAAACAATCTAATACATATACATAATATTCGTGATGCATGAACATGTTTAAAAGGCTTAATTACTTTAAAATAATATATTAGTTCAGTTCTACTCACCTTTGGCTGACGCTCGTCTAAGGCCGACGCAGCTATCTCCCTGCACACCTCTACAGTCTCCCAAGTTCGATCCTACACAGATGGACTCAGATGAGGGACTAAATATAACATTTACAAGACTCTAAACAACTCCCCAAGAACTCCCTAAAACATACCAAAACATGCATATAAAACAAACAGGGAAAGGCTGTGCAGGGGACTTTCGGCGGCAGATTCGGCGGCCGAAGGTCCCTCACAGATCTGAAAGTCAGTGACTTTCGAAGGCAGGTTCAGCAGCCTAAACCGCTTCACAGATCCGAAAGTCCATACTTTTGGGGCAGTTTAGGTGGCCAAAAGGCTGCCTCTACCTGCAGGTTCGGCGGCCGAACCTGGTTTCTTCAGTTTAGGCAGAACCCGATTCTGCCCTAGCATTCAACCTTCTAAAAGCCTCCAAACAGGCAAAAAAAGCACATGCAAGACCCTAAAAGCTACCATAACCATCTAACACACATATGGGACCTTAAAGCTTGCCTCAAACTCAACATGCATTACAGATTTCCAAGAGAAAAGCATTTTTCATTAAACTTGACCATAAAGCCTTAGAATAAACAATCATACATCAACAACCCATTAAACCCTCAAAACACTTATTGAAAAACTTTTGAAAACCTATGAAAAGCAGGGGTTTTAAACTTACCTTTTGGAGTCCTAAAGGTGACAGCAACCCAAACTTGGAGAAGAAGGGAAAATCAGCCTTCGGAGGTCTCCAAGGTTTAAAACCTTATATTTGAACTCAAATCTTCAAAACCACAGAAGAAAAACATGAAATCTTGAGGGATTTGGAGAAATTCAAGAAAAGAGACCAAAATTGTGCATGCAACCACCTCTGCCCGAAAATGGAGAAGGAAACCTCTCACTTTCGGGCTGGTGGCTATTTATAGGTGGCCGAGGAAACTACGTTCGGCGGCCAAACCTTGTGGTTCCTTAAACACCCTTTTTCTCTTCTTTCTTTTAATAGGAGAAAAAAAATCCAAACAATAAAACCAACACAAAAAATGTTTTATGAAAATCTTATTTTACCCTTCTAAGGATTTCAGCTTCGAGATTCCGGATTCTGATGGGGATTCCATCGGAAGGTGGGAATTTCGATACCGGAGTTTAGCCGGGTGTTACAAGGGTTGGTCGGGGTGAGAAAATACTAGAAAGATAATCAGGGCTAGAGAATATCCAAAAGCTCGTCAAGGCTGGTCGAGGCGAGAAAATGCTCAGAAGATAGTCAGAGCTAGAGAATAAACGGAAGCTTGATAGGGTTAGAAAATGCCTGGAAGATCGATAGGGCTGAAAAATATTCAGAAGCTCGAGTTAAGTCCGCAAGGAGAAAAATTACTAGAAGCTCGTCAAGTCTAGTTGGGGCAAGAAAATACCCGAAAGTACACCAGGGATGAAAAATGCCCGGAAGAACGTCGAGGATAGAGAATGTTCGAAAGCTCGATAAGCTGAAAAAAGGCTGAAAACTTGCCAAGTTGTAGCTGTAACGACCCGGAAACCGGACCGCTATCGGCGCTAGGATCTAGATCGGCATAAGGCCGCCGGGACCCGTAGCAAGCCTAACATACATCCTGTATACCTGTTAAATCCCATATATGATCACACATATACATAAAACTTTAAACTTTTTCTTTCATTTACCAAGCTTAACCTGTGCATGCACAAACTCATAAATATAAAACCCCACACTGGAGCCCTCATCAAATGCTCCAATGGGGTAACATATCATACATTAAGCTTGGTTTACATAAACATCAATAAAACATTTCATAGATCATGTGCAAAAGGGATTAACTTTACATACTAGGGTCAAGTACAACTCTAAACCTCAATATACATCATTACATTACATTACATTACTATAATTTACATTACAATGTCTTTTTCATGTCCACAACTAGCTATTACATAAAACATGACTTTACTCTTGTTGACTCCCTGATCTATCCCGTACTTGCAAACCTGGGGGATTAAGGGAATGAGGTGAGCTACTAGAGCCCAGTGAGCAGAATAGTAAAAACATTATATTAAAATGTATGCTTTCATGAAATGCATCACATCACAAACAAATCACATCAAGGATGGACTTGTCACCAATAGCCCTCTACACATTCCAATAGTGCCAAGGGCGTAGCATGGGCCTCACTGGTCTTTCTCTTACATATCATAACATAACATAACATTTCAATATGCCAGGGGCGTTGTAACGACCCGAAAATCGGACCGCTACCGGCGCTAGAATCCAGATCGGCTTAAGGCCGCCGGGACCCATAGCAAGCCTAACACACAACCTGTACACCTGTTTAATCCCATACATGATCAACATATACATAAAAATTTTGAACTTTTCTCATTCATTTACCAAACTCAACCTGTGCATGCACAACTCATAAGCATAACCATCAACCCCACATTGGAGTCCTCACCAATGCTCCAATGGGGTAACATACATAAAATAAGTTTGGTTTACATAAACAGTGATAAAACATTTTATAGATCATGTACAAAGGGATTAACAAACATACTAGGGTCAAGCACATCTCTAAACCTCAATACTCGTCATTACATTACATTACTATACATTACATCATCCTCATGTCCACAGCTAACTATTACATAAAACATAACTTTACTCTTCTTGACCTCCCGGCCTATCCTGTACCTGCATACCTGGGGTATTAGGGAAATGGGGTGAGCTACTAGAGCCCAGTGAGCAGAATAATAAAACATTTAATTTAAAACACATGATCTCATGGAATGCATCACAACACAAACAAATCACAATCAAGGATGGTTTTGTCACCAATAGTCCTCTACATATCCAATAGTGCCAAGGGCGTAGAATAGGCCTCGTCCTGGTCTTTCTCTTAACATAACATACATAACATAATATTCCTATAATGCGAGGGGCGTAGAATGGGCCTCGACCTGGTCTTTCTCTTAACATAGTGCCAGAGACGTAGAATGGGCCTCAACCTGGACTTCCATACCATACCATATCACATCATGTCATCATCATCTCATATCATACGAGGACTAAAGGATCATTCAATACTCATCCACATCATCATCATATTATACAATGCAACATATTCGTGAATTCTAATGCAAACAACCTAATTTATCTCTTGGCATTCGTGATGCATGAACATGCTCAAAATCTGATTTATTTACTTTGAAACATAAAGAGTTATTCCACTCACCTCAGGCTAGCTCTGACAAGACACTGAAGCAGCTGTCTCACTGCTGGGGTCCTCGGTTTCTCGGGTCTGAACCTACACAGGTGGACTCAAATGAGGGACCAAACATACATGAACACGACTCTAAAATACTCCCCAAAAACCCCCTAAAACACCTTAAAACAATCATAGAAATCATGCAAAGGAAGGCTGAACAGGGTACTTTCGGCGGTAGGTTCGGCGGCCGAAAGTCCCTCCAGAGACGAAAGTCAGGCACCTTCGGCGGCACTTTTGGCGGCCGAAGGTTCCTTCCAGAGACGAAACTCATGCATGTTCGGCGGCACCTTCGGCGGCTGAAACTCCCTTCCAGAGCCGAAAGTCAACTTTCGGGGGCAGGGTTCTGCAGCCAAAGGCCTGCCTCCACAGGCAGGTTCGGCGGTCGAAAATCCCTTCGGCTGCCGAACCTGAGTTCTTCCAAAGGGCAGAACTCAGCCTCCACAATGTACATTTGTCTCCCAAACCATCCAACTGAAAACCAACACTTCCAAAACATGCATACATACTTCCATACGCTCATAGGGGCCTCAAACTAACGTAAACCCCAACCAAAACACATCAAACAAACACACACAACATACATTGCTCAAAAACTCAACATTAACCTAAACATGCATTTCTACCCCACAAATCTTATAAAACTTGTTTAAAACATGGAATGAGCTAAAGATCTACTCTTACCTCATGAAGATCGAGAGGAGAGGCGATCCAACTCGGAGATGGGGGAGATCGAGCTCCTAGGGTCTCCAAGTTACCAACTTCACTCTTTTTGCTCAAATATCTTCAAACCAAGATAGAACTAGTTAAAACTCGAAAGATTTGAGGAAAGACATCAAAAATCAACCATGGGAGAGCATGGACTCACCGTTGGCCGAAAATGGGGAGAAAGCTCGCCCGTATCGGCCATGGGGCCCTTATATAGGGGCTGGCCAGACCACTTTCGGCAGCCTAAAGTGCCTCCAAAACTCATGCAAGTTCGGCGGCCGAACATGGGATTCGGCGGCCGAACCTGAGCCACTTTCGGAAGCCTAACTTGCCCCCCTAAACTATCCCATGTTCAGCGGCCGAACTTCAGGTTCGGCGGCTGAACCTAGAAATGCCTCCACGGTCTTTTTCATTCAAATTTCAATTTCTTTCTTACTTAAAGTCATAAAACACATTAAAACATTTTATGAAAACATGATTTTACCCCTCTAGATGTAATACCCGGCTAGACTCCGGTATCGGAATTTCTACCGTCCGGTGGAATCTCGGATGTCGGAGGCCTCTAGTAGGGTAGAATCATGTTTTCATAAGATGTTTTAAGGTATTTCATGGTTTTAAGAAAAATGGAAATGAGTTTTTGCTTAAAAACAACCTTGAAGGAAAACTTAGGTTCGCCCGCCGAACCTCAAGTTCGGCCGCCGAACATGCATGCCTTCGGGAGCGCCTTTAGGCCCCCGAAAGCATAAGTGAGGAAAGTCCAGGTTCGGCTGCCGAACATGGCATGCATGCGGAGGCACGTTCGGCCCCCGAACGTGGCCTGGCCAGCCACTATAAAAGGGTCCCTTAGCCGAAAACAGGCGAGTTTTTTCCCCATTTCCGGCCAAGGTGAGTTCTCCGCCACCCCTCACCGATCTTGAGTCTTTTCCTTCAGATATTTCAAGTTTTTCACTAGTTTTCATCTTGTTTTGAAGATTTCCGAGTTTTGAGCAAATTTTGGAGCTTTGAGGTTCAAGAACTCAAATCTCTTCCAACTCCAAGTTAGATCGCCTCCACCCTCGATCTTCAAGAGGTAAGAGTCGATCTCTAGCTTACATTATGTTTTAAACAAGTTTTATGCAAGTTCATGGGGTAGAAAATGCATGTGTAGCTTATGTTGAGCTTATGGGTTTTTGATGCGATTTTGAACAATGTGGCTTGCAAATGTATGTTGAATGTGTTATAGATGGGGTTTTAGCTAGTTGATGCCCCTAGGAACTTGTATGCTTGTGTATGAGTGTTGTAGAATAGGTTTATGCATGTTTGGATGAGATAGGAGGCATAAATGCATAGGGAAGCTGAGTTTCTGCCATTCTAGGAGAAACCAGGTTCGGCAGTCGAAGGAACTTTCGGCCGCCGAACATGCTTGTGGAGGCAGCCTTCGGCTGCCGAAGCTTGCCCCCGAAAGGAGACTTTCGTCTCTGTCTGGGACTTTCGGCCGCCGAAGGTGCCGCCGAACATGCATGAGTTTCGCCTCTGTCTGGGAGTTTCGGCCGCCGAAGGTGCTGCGGAACCTGCCTGACTTTCGGCTCTGGAGGGACTTTCGGCCGCCGAACCTGCCGCCGAAAGTGCCCTGTCCAGCCCTTTCTTGCATGTTTTTCTATGATTATTCCATGATGTTTTAGGGGGTTTTTGGGGAGTAGTTTAGAGTTATGTTCATGTATGTTTGGTCCCTCATTTGAGTCCACCTGTGTAGGTTCGGACCCGAGGAACCGAGGACCCCAGCAGTGAGTCTGTTGCTCCAGTGTCTGGTCAGAGCTACCCAGAGGTGAGTGGAATAACCTATTATGTTTTAAAGCAAATAATGTACTTTTTAGCATGCTTCATGCATCATGAATGCCATGTGATGAATTAGGTTGCTTGCATTAGGATTCACGAATATGTTGCATTGCATATGTTAAATGTTGATGTGGATGAATGTTGGATGATCCATAGCCCTCGATCTATGATATGACGATGTGATATGTACGGTATGGAATGTAAGACCAGTGGGACCCATTCTACGTTCGCTGGCACTATGTAAGGGAAAGACCAGGACCCATTCTACGTTCTGGCACAGTTGGACACTGTTATGTTATGATATGTAAGGGAAAGACCAGGACCCATTCTACGTTCTGGCACAGTTGGACCATGTAGAGGGCTATTGGTGATAAGTTCATCCTTGATGTGATTAGCTGTGATGTGATGCATTCCATGTTATCATATGTTTTTAAATGTTTTATTATTCTGCTCACTGGGCTCTAGTAGCTCACCCCTCTCCCAATTTCCCCAGAATTGCAGGTACAGGGTAGACCAGGAGGTTTACAAGAGTAATGAAGTCTTGTTCATGTAATAGATAGTGTGGACATGATAAATGTATTAATGTTATGTAAAAGTACAGTTTCAGTCATGTATTGATATTGAGGATTAGATATTGTATTTGACATTGTGTATGAGGTATCCCTTTTATTACATGATCAAAATGTTTTATAATGTTCATGAAAGCCAACTTATCTTAAGATGTATCGCCTATTGGGGCATTGATGAGATCCCACAGAGGGATCACGATTATGATTATGACTATGTACAGTGAATGTTCAGGTTGAGTTGGATGTTTGAAGGAAAAGTTTTAAATTTTTATGTGTGTTGTGATCATGTATGGGATTAAACAGGTTTTTCAGGTTGCATGTCAGGCTTGCTACGGGTCCCGGCGGCCTTAAGCCGATCTGGATCCTAGCGCCGGTAGCGGTCCGATTTTCGGGTCGTTACAGAATGGTATCAGAGCCCTAGGTTCAAAGGATCGGACCTAGAGTGTCGGGCTCATAGATGTTCTAGAAGGTCAAGCACAATAGGAAGATCATGTCCACTAGGATAGGATGTTGAGTCCTGTCTTGTATGATCATGTGAAATGCCATGATTATATACATGTGCATTGATGCTATGATATGAATGATGTATATGTGATGAGGGTTCATGTGTGCCCACATGAACCATATGATGCTAATGTTTTTTTGTGATGTGTACTGTTTTTCAGAAATAGGATGAGAGGGACCCGTCGATCGGCAAGATTGACTGGAGTACCACCTGAGGATGAGGGCACGAGCGCCCGTCCTCCTACATTGCCTAGGGCAATGTCTTGTAGAGCAAACAGAGAAAGAGTGTCAAGGGACCCTAGAAGGTCTTTTGATGCTAGCAGAAGAGGGACAGATAGAGGAGGAAGTTCTTCAGATGTGAGGGAGGTTATGGAAGAGGATCAGAGGAGGGATGGGAACCTGGATGTGAGCATGGAGGAAGAAGGGACAGGGGAGTCTCAGGGAGGCGTTCAGGCCTCGGGGTATGGTTTTCCACCCCACTATCCACCCTTCCCACAGGGTTCAGGGTATCCGATGGGAGGTATATTGGATTACTCCAGCTTTAACCCCTACCCTACCTACATGCCTTATCCACCTTTCTATCCACCTTACACACAGTACCCAGCTTATTCACCCTCACCCTTCTATCCAAACCCGGCAAACCCCACCTCGGGGAATGCCGCACCCCCACCTCCACCACCTACAGAACCAGCAGCCCCAGTTACTCAACCTCCTAGACCTAGCTCAGCCAGTGGGAGCAAGGTAAAGATGACAGATTACCTCAAGCTGGATGCTCCCAAATACAAGTCAGGGGATGACCCCTTTGAGTATCTGAGAGTAGTGAAGACCATAACCGATGAGCTAGGGGCGGATGATAGCAGGGCCATTCAGATGGCAGGGTTCACCTTAAAGTGCAAGAAGGCACGGGAATGGTTCAAGTGTTATGTGGACCCGAGACTAGACGGTATGACATGGGAGGAATTTGCGAATGAGTTCGCTGGATGGGCTTTTCCAGATAGTTCCAGAGAACTGAAAATGATTGAGTTTGAACAGCTGAGGCAGACAGAACACATGAGTGTGGAGGAGTTCACAGATAAATTCTTGGAGCTATTGCATTCAAGGTACTCCTCGTTGATTCAGTCAGTTGAGAGGGAAAGTTTCCACACTGTGGTGGATATGGCTCGAAGGATGGAGGCAAGTGCTATAGTTGAGGGGTCAGTAAAGCAGTCAGTGACCCAGTCTTCAGGGGTTAAGACCCCAGGCAGAGGAGGGCCAGGTCTCTCTTCTCAGAGCTCAAGTAAGAAGAGGTGGGACAACACCACCAAGAAGCCGAAGAAGAATAAGTTTTGGAATAAGTTGAAATCCGGTTTGGGTTTTGGCGGTGGCTCGAGCTCAGGCTCAGATGGTACAGAATGTCAGAGATGTGGAAGGCCGCACAGGGGAGTGTGTCGAGCTGGGACTAATACATGTTTCAAATGTGGACAGGAGGGACACATAGCTCGGGAGTGTCCTAGAGCACCTTTTATGGGCCAGCCCCAGCAGACAGCTTCTGGTAGTGTGGCACAGCCAGCAGCTCCAGCCACAACTCAGGGCAGTGGCAGAGGTAGAGGGAGAGGGGCAGCCTCTTCTTCTGGTTCCCGAGGTGAAGGTCCATCAGCTCCAGCCAGGATCTTCACCATGACTCAACAGGAGGCTAACACATCCAACACCGTGGTGTCAGGTAATCTCGTCATTGGGTGTTCTGATGTGTATGCTTTAATGGATCCGGGTGCATCTCATTCATTTATTGCTCCGAGAGCCGTTGAGAGGTTGGGTCTGATAGTCTCTGGGTTAGAGTGTCCCCTATGGGTCAGTGGACCCAAGTGTGACCCGTCAGTGGCAGAGTCAGTCTGCCAGTACAGTCCAGTTTTTGTTGAGGGAAGATGCCTCTCCGCCGACCTTGTGGTTCTAGATTTGACAGACTTTGACGTCATTCTAGAGATGCTATCTACCCATGGTGCTACCTTGGATTGCAGGGACAAGGTAGTCAGGTTCAGAGATCAGAACGGGTCAGAGGTCGTCTTCAGAGGAGACAAGATGGGCACACCTAGAGGTCTGATATCAGCTCTTCAGGCTCGTAGGTTGCTTAGGAAGGGATGTCAGGGGTACTTAGCTCATGTGAGAGAGCTAGACAGTCAGGTCAGGGAGCCAGCCTCAGTGCCAGTTGTCAGAGAGTTTCAGGATGTCTTTCCTGATGAGCTTCCAGGTTTACCACCTGCTAGGGAGATAGAGTTCGAGATAGAGTTGGTGCCTGGAACTAGACCGATCTCTATCCCTCCCTACAGGATGGCCCCAGCCGAGTTGAAAGAGTTGAAAGAACAGTTGCAAGAGCTGGTAGAAAAGGGCTTCATCCAACAGAGTACCTCACCTTGGGGTGCTCCAGTCTTGTTTGTGAGAAAGAAGGATGAGTCCCTGAGACTTTGTATCGACTACAGGCAGTTGAACAAAGTCACTACCAAGAACAGGTACCCTTTGCCAAGGATCGACGATCTATTCGACCAGCTAGCCGGAGCGGGTTGTTTCTCCAAAATAGATCTAAGATCGGGGTACCATCAGCTAAGGATAAGGGATGAAGATGTGCCAAAGACAGCTTTCAGGACCAGATATGGGCATTTTGAGTTCCTTGTGATGCCGTTCGGGTTAACCAACGCCCCTGCAGCATTCATGGATCTCATGAACAGAGTATTTAGCCAGTACCTGGATCACTTCGTTATTGTCTTCATAGATGATATATTGGTGTATTCCAGGAATGCAGAGGAGCATGCCCATCATCTGCGGTTGGCCTTGCAGACTTTGAGGGAACATGGCTTGTATGCCAAGTTCTCTAAGTGTGAGTTCTGGCTGAGGAGCATTTCGTTCTTGGGGCATGTAGTGTCAGAGAATGGGATTGAGGTGGACCCCAAGAAGACAGAAACTGTGGCTAACTGGCCTAGACCCACTTCAGTGACGGAGATCAGGAGTTTCTTGGGTTTGGCAGGTTACTACAGGAGGTTCGTTCAGGACTTCTTAAAGATAGCAGCTCCTCTGACCAGGTTAACCAGGAAGAATCAGAAGTTTCTGTGGACCGACCAGTGCGAGGAGAGTTTTGAAGAGCTTAAGAAGAGGTTGACTTCAGCACCAGTGTTAGCTCTGCCATCAAGTGATGAAGACTTTACAGTCTTTTGTGATGTGTCCCGTGTGGGACTGGGTTGTGTGCTAATGCAGAATGAGAGGGTGATCGCTTATGCTTCTAGGCAGCTGAAGAAGCATGAGTTGAATTACCCCACACATGACCTGGAGATGGCAGCAGTAATCTTTGCACTCAAGATGTGGAGGCACTACCTCTATGGGGTTAAATGTGAGATCTTTACAGATCATAAGAGCCTGCAGTACATCCTGAGTCAAAGAGATTTGAACTTGAGACAGAGAAGATGGGTGGAGCTGCTGAGTGACTATGATTGCAAGATTCAGTACCATCCGGGTAAGGCGAACGTTGTGGCAGATGCCTTAAGCCGGAAATCACTCAACAGTTTATCCCACATATCGGCAGAGAGGAGGCCAGTGGTGAAGGAGCTCTACAAGCTCATTGAGGAAGGTCTACAGATGGAGTTGTCTGGTACAGGTGCCTTGGTGGCCCAGATGAGAGTGGCACCCGTGTTTCTGGAGCAGGTGGCTCAGAAACAGCATGAGGACCCGGAGTTAGTGAAGATTGCCAGGACTGTTCAGTCAGGCAAGAATAGTGAGTTCAGATTCGACAACAAGGGGATCCTCCGCTATGGGAGCAGACTATGTGTACCAGATGACATCGGGCTAAAAGGAGACATTATGAGAGAGGCTCATAATGCAAGATACAACATTCACCCCGGAGCCACCAAGATGTATCAAGATCTAAAGAAGGTTTATTGGTGGCCAGCTATGAAGAAAGAAGTGGCACAGTTCGTGTCAGCCTGCGAAGTGTGTCAGAGGGTGAAGCTGGAACATCAGAAGCCGGCTGGAATGCTTAACCCGCTACCTATTCCAGAATGGAAATGGGAAAATATAGCTATGGACTTCGTAGTGGGGTTACCGGCGGCGTCCAACAGAGTGGACTCCATATGGGTGATAGTGGACAGACTCACCAAATCTGCTCACTTCATTCCTGTCAGGAGTGGCTATTCTGTGGACAAGTTGGCGCAGGTGTATGTTGACGAGATCGTCAGGCTGCATGGGGTTCCTATTTCGATAGTGTCAGATAGAGGGCCCCAGTTCACCTCCAGGTTTTGGCGGAGTCTGCAGAATTCCATGGGTACTAGGTTGGATTTCAGTACTGCCTTCCACCCCCAGACTGATGGACAGTCAGAAAGGACCATCCAAACTATCGAGGATATGCTCAGAATGTGTGTGCTGGACTTTGGCGGTTCTTGGAGGCAGCATCTACCTTTGGTGGAGTTTGCCTACAATAACAGCCATCATGCTAGCATCGGGATGGCTCCATATGAAGCTTTATATGGAAGGAAGTGCAGATCACCTGTTTGCTGGGAAGAGGTTGGAGAAAAGGCCTTGGCAGGGCCTGAGCTAGTAGAGATCACCAGCAGGGTGGTACCCATAATCAGAGAGAGAATCAAGACTGCTGCCAGCAGACAGAAGAGCTATGCAGACGTCCGCAGAAGGCAGTTAGAGTTTCAAGAGGGGGATCTGGTATTGCTCAAGGTGTCTCCTATGAAAGGAGTGGTTCGCTTCGGGAAGAAGGGTAAACTAGCCCCACGATACATCGGACCCTTTGAAATCTTGCAAAAGATCGGGAATGTGTCGTACAAGCTGGACTTACCTGCTTCAATGGAAAGAATCCATCCGGTTTTCCATGTTTCAATGTTGAGGAAGTTTGTGTCAGATTCGAGCAAGGTTCTTAGTGAGCCTGATGTGGAGGTCCAAGAGGACCTCACCTATGTTGAATAGCCAGTACGGATCATAGACACCCAGATCAGAAAGTTAAGGAACAAGGAAATCCCGATGGTGAAAGTCTTGTGGAACCACCACAATTTGGAGGAATGCACTTGGGAGACACGGGAGTCTATGCTCCAGCAGTACCCTCATCTCTTTTAAGGTTAGATCTCTATGTGTTTATGTGCTATGTATGTATGTTATGTTTTATGCCATGCTATGTGCTAGTTGAGGAACATTCGGGGACGAATGTTCTTAAGGGGGGGAGAATGTAATACCCGGCTAGACTCCGGTATCGAAATTCCTACCGTCTGGTGGAATCTCGGATGTCGGAGGCCTCTAGTAGGGTAGAATCATGTTTTCATAAGATGTTTTAAGGTATTTCATGGTTTTAAGAAAAATGGAAATGAGTTTTTGCTTAAAAACAACCTTGAAGGAAAACTCAGGTTCGGCCGCCGAACATGCATGCCTTCGGGAGCGCCTTTAGGCCCCCGAAAGCATAAGTGAGGAAAGTCCAGGTTCGGCCGCCGAACCTCAAGTTCGGCCGCCGAACATGGCATGCATGCGGAGGCACGTTTGGCCCCCGAATGTGGCCTGACCAGCCACTATAAAAGGGTCCCTTAGCCGAAAACGGGCGAGCTTTTTCCCCATTTCCGGCCAAGGTGAGTTCTCCGCCACCCGTCACCGATCTTGAGTCTTTTCCTTAAGATCTTTCAAGTTTTTCACTAGTTTTCATCTTGTTTTGAAGATTTCCGAGTTTTGAGCAAATTTTGGAGCTTTGAGGTTCAAGAACTCAAATCTCTTCCAACTCCAAGTTAGATCGCCTCCACCCTCGATCTTCAAGAGGTAAGAGTCGATCTCTAGCTTACATTATGTTTTAAACAAGTTTTATGCAAGTTCATGGGGTAGAAAATGCATGTGTAGCTTATGTTGAGCTTATGGGTTTTTGATGCGATTTTGAACAATGTGGCTTGCAAATGTATGTTGAATGTGTTATAGATGGGGTTTTAGCTAGTTGATGCCCCTAGGAACTTGTATGCTTGTGTATGAGTGTTGTAGAATAGGTTTATGCATGTTTGGATGAGATAGGAGGCATAAATGCATAGGAAAGCTGAGTTTCTGCCATTCTGGGAGAAACCAGGTTCGGCAGCCGAAGGAACTTTCGGCCGCCGAACATGCTTGTGGAGGCAGCCTTCGGCTGCCGAAGCTTGCCCCCGAAAGGAGACTTTCGTCTCTGTCTGGGACTTTCGGCCGCCGAAGGTGCCACCGAACATGCATGAGTTTCGCCTCTGTCTGGGAGTTTCGGCCGCCGAAGGTGCCGCCGAACCTGCCTGACTTTCGGCTCTGGAGGGACTTTCGGCCGCCAAACCTGCTGCCGAAAGTGCCCTGTCCAGCCCTTTCTTGCATGTTTTTCTATGATTATTCCATGATGTTTTAGGGGGTTTTTGGGGAGTAGTTTAGAGTTATGTTCATGTATGTTTGGTCCCTCATTTGAGTCCACCTGTGTAGGTTCGGACCCAAGGAACCGAGGACCCCGGCAGTGAGTCTGTTGCTCCAGTGTCTGGTCAGAGCTACCCAGAGGTGAGTGCAAATAATGTACTTTTTAGCATGCTTCATGCATCATGAATGCCATGTGATGAATTAGGTTGCTTGCATTAGGATTCACGAATATGTTGCATTGCATATGTTAAATGTTGATGTGGATGAATGTTGGATGATCCATAGCCCTCGATCTATGATATGACGATGTGATATGTACGGTATGAAATGTAGGACCAGTGGGACCCATTCTACGTTCGCTGGCACTATGTAAGGGAAAGACCAGGACCCATTCTACGTTCTGGCACAGTTGGACACTGTTATGTTATGATATGTAAGGGAAAGACCAGGACCCATTCTACGTTCTGGCACAGTTGGACCATGTAGAGGGCTATTGGTGACAAGTTCATCCTTGATGTGATTAGCTGTGATGTGATGCATTCCATGTTATCATATGTTTTTAAATGTTTTATTATTCTGCTCACTGGGCTCTAGTAGCTCACCCCTCTCCCAATTTCCCCAGAATTGTAGGTACAGGGTAGACCAGGAGGTTTACAAGAGTAATGAAGTCTTGTTCATGTAATAGATAGTGTGGACATGATAAATGTATTAATGTTATGTAAAAGTACAGTTTCAGTCATGTATTGATATTGAGGATTAGATATTGTGTTTGACATTGTGTATGAGGTATCCCTTTTATTACATGATCAAAATATTTTATAATGTTCATGAAAGCCAACTCATCTTAAGATGTATCGCCCATTGGGGCATTGATGAGATCCCACAGAGGGATCACGATTATGATTATGACTATGTACAGTGAATGTTCAGGTTGAGTTGGATGTTTGAAGGAAAAGTTTTAAATTTTTATGTGTGTTGTGATCATGTATGGGATTAAACAGGTTTTTCAGGTTGCATGTCAGGCTTGCTACGGGTCCCGGCGGCCTTAAGCCGATCTGGATCCTAGCGCCGGTAGCGGTCCGATTTTCGGGTCGTTACACTAGAGGTCTCAGACATCCGAGATCCCACCGGACGATAGGAATTCCGATACCGGAGTCTAGCCGGATATTACATTCTCCCCCCCTTAAGAACATTCGCCCCCGAATGTTCACCAAACAACTCATGCATAACATACAACATATCATACACATAAAACACACATAAAATTAACCTTAGAAGAGATGAGGATATTGCTGGAGCATGGACTCTCGTGTCTCCCAGGTACATTCTTCGATGTTGTGGTGATTCCAAAGGACTTTCACCATCGGGATCTCCTTGTTTCTCAACTTTCTGATCTGGGTGTCTAGGATCCGTACTGGCTGCTCAACATAGGTGAGATCTTCTTGGCTCTCCACATCAGGCTCACTAAGAACCTTGCCCGAATCTGACACGAACTTTCTTAACATGGAAACATGGAAAACCAGATGGATTCTCTCCATTGAAGCGGGTAAATCTAGCTTATACGATACATTCCCGATCTTTTGTAAGATTTCAAAGGGTCCGATGTATCGTGGAGCTAGCTTACCTTTCTTCCCGAACCGAATCACCCCTTTCATAGGAGACACCTTGAGCAACACTAAATCCCCCTCCTAAAATTCTACTTGCCTTCTGCGGATATCTGCATAACTCTTCTGCCTGCTCGCAGCAGTCTTGATCCTTTCTCTGATTATGGGCACCACTCTGCTGGTGATCTCTACTAGTTCAGGCCCTGCCAAGGCCCTTTCTCCAACTTCCTCCCAACAGACAGGCGATCTGCACTTCCTTCCATACAAAGCTTCATATGGAGCCATCCCTATGCTAGCATGATGACTATTATTGTAAGCAAACTCCACCAAAGGTAGATGCTGCCTCCAAGAACCACCAAAATCTAGCACACATTCTGAGCATATCCTCTATTGTCTGGATGGTCCTCTCTGACTGTCCGTCCATCTGTGGATGGAAAGCAGTACTAAAATCCAACTTGGTACCCATAGCATTCTGCAGACTTTGCCAAAACCTGGAGGTGAACTGGGGTCCTCTGTCAGACACTATTGAAACAGGAACCCCATGCAACCTGACAACCTCATCAACATACACCTGCGCCAACTTGTCCATAGAGTAGTTACTCCTAACAGGAATAAAGTGAGCAGATTTGGTCAGTCTGTCCACAATCACCCATATGGAGTCCAATCTGTTGGACGTTGCCGATAACCCCACTACGAAGTCCATAGCTATATTCTCCCATTTCCACTCTGAAATAGGTAGCGGGTTGAGCATTCCAGCCGGCTTCTGATGTTCCAGCTTCACCCTCTGACATACTTCGCAGGCTGACACGAACTGTGCCATTTCTCTTTTCATAGCTGGCCACCAATAAACTCTCTTCAGATCTTGATACATTTTGGTGACTCTAGGGTGAACACTGTATCTGGCATTATGAGCCTCTCTCATAATGTCTCCCTTTAAACCCACGTCATCTGGTACACACAATCTATTCCCATAGCGGAGGATCCCCTTGCTGTCAAATCTGAACTCATCATTTTTGCCTGACTGAACAGTCCTGGCAATCTTCACTAATTCTGGGTCCTCGTGCTGTTTCTGAGCCACCTGCTCCAGAAACACGGGCGTCACTCTCATCTGGGTTACCAAAGCACCTGTACCAGACAACTCCAACTACAAACCTTCATTAATGAGCTCGAAGAACTGCCTCACCACTGGTCTTCTCTCTGCCGAAATATGGGACAAACTGCCAAGTGATTTCCGGCTTAAGGCATCTGCCACAACATTCGCCTTACTCGAATGGTACTGAATCTTACAATCGTAGCCACTAAGCAGCTCTACCCATCTTCTCTGCCTCAGATTCAATTCTCTCTGACTCAAGATGTACTGCAGGCTCTTATGATCTGTGAAGATCTCACATTTTACCCCATAAAGGTAATGCCTCCACATCTTGAGTGCAAAGATCACCGCTGCCATTTCTAGGTCATGTGTAGGGTAATTCAACTCGTGCTTCTTCAGCTGTCTAGAAGCATAAGCAATCACCCTTTCATTCTGCATCAGCACACAACCCAGTCCCACACGGGACGCATCACAGAAAACCGTGAAGTCTTCATTACTAGTTGGCAGAGCTAACACCGGTGCCGATGTCAACCTCTTTTTTAGCTCTTCAAAGCTTTCTTCACACTGGTCAGTCCACACAAACCTCTGATTCTTCTTAGTCAGTCTGGTCATAGGAGCTGCAATCTTAGAGAAGTCCTGAACGAACCTCCTGTAGTAACCTGCCAAACCCAAGAAGCTCTTGATTTCTGTCACTGTAGTGGGTCTAGGCCAGTTAGCTACGGCTTCCACCTTCTTGGGGTCCACCTCTATTCCATTTTCTGACACAACATGCCCCAAGAATGAAATACTCCTCAACCAGAACTCACAATTGGAGAACTTGGCATACAAGCCGTGTTCCCTCAAGGTCTGCAGAACTAACCTCAGATGATGGGCATGCTCCTCTGTATTCCTGGAATACACTAAGATATCATCTATGAAGACAATAACAAAGTGATCCAGATATTGACTGAAAACTCATTTCATGAGATCCATGAATGCTGCAGGGACATTGGTTAACCCGAACGGCATCACAAGGAACTCATAGTGCCCATATCTGGTTCTGAACGCCGTCTTCGGCACATCCTCTTCTCTTATCCTCAGCTGATGGTACCCGGATCTCATATCTATCTTGGAGAAACAACCTGCTCCTGCTAGCTGGTCGAATAGATCGTCGATCCTTGGCAACAGGTACTTATTCTTGGTAGTGACCTTGTTCAACTGCCTGTAGTCGATACAAGGTCTGAGGGATCCATCCTTCTTTCTCACAAACAGCACTGGAGCACCCCAAGGTGAGGTACTCGGTCGGATGAAGCCCTTATCTACCAACTCTTGCAACTGCTCTTTAAGCTCCTTCAATTCAGCTGGTGCCATCTTGTAGGGAGGGATAGAGATCGGTCTGGTTCCAAGCATCAACTTTATTTCGAACTCTATCTCCCTAGTAGGTGGTAAACTTGGCAGCCCGTCTGAGAAGACGTCTAAAAACTCTCTGACCACGGGCATTGAGGCGGGCTCTCTGACATGACTATCCAGCTCTCTCACATGAGCTAGAAAACCTTGATAATCCCTCCTGAGCAGCCTACGAGCCTGTAGGGCTGATATCAAACCTCTAGGTGTACCCCTCCTGTCTCCTCTAAAGACAACCTCTGACCCATCCTGACCTCTGAACCTGACTACCTTGTTTCTGCAGTCCAAGGTAGCACCATGGGTAGATAGCCAATCCATCCCTAGAATGACGTCAAAATCTGTCAAATCTAGAACCACAAGGTCGGCTGAAAGGCATCTCTCCTCAACAAAAACTGGACTACACTGGCATACTGACTCTGCCACTGACGGGTCACACTTGGGTCCACTGACCCATAGGGGACACTCTAATCCAGAGACC
The DNA here is from genome assembly GCF_001659605.2 of Manihot esculenta. Classification (NCBI taxonomy): domain Eukaryota; kingdom Viridiplantae; phylum Streptophyta; class Magnoliopsida; order Malpighiales; family Euphorbiaceae; genus Manihot; species Manihot esculenta. Next base: position 14,832,954 of record NC_035178.2, on the reverse strand, counting down.
ATCAAACCCAACCTCTCGACGGCTCTCAGAGCAATGAAAGAATGAGATGCACCAGGGTCCATTAAGGCATAAACATCTGAACAACCAATGATGAGATTACCTGACACCACGGTGTTTGATGCATTTGCCTCCTGCTGAGTCATCGTGAAGATCCGTGCTGGAGCTGATGGACCTTCACCCCTGAAACCCGCTGAAGAAGAGGTTGACCCTCTCCCTCTGCCTCTGCCACTGGCCTGAGTCGCGGCTGGAGCTGCTGGCTGAGCCACACTACCCGAAGTTGTCTGCTGGGACTGCGCCACAAAAGCTGCTCTAGGACACTCCCATGCCATGTGTCCCTCCTGCCCACATCTGAAGCAGGCTGTCGTCCCAAACCGACATACCCTTTTGTGTGGCTTCCCACACTTCATACATACTGCATTATCTGCACCTGAGCTCAAGCCACTTTCTAATCCCAGTCCTGACTTGATCTTGTTCTAGAACTTGTTCTTCTTAGACTTGGCCTTACCCCACTTTTTACTGCTTGAAGCTGCTGCACTCAGAGAAGAAGGGTCTAACCTTCTCCCACCTGGGGTCTTGGAACCAGAGGGTTGTGCCACTAACTGCTTAACTGTTCCCTGAATGATGGCACTAGCCTCCATTTTTCGGGCCATATCTACTATGGCATGGAAGCTCTCCCTATCTGCTGATTGGATCAAGGAGGAATACCTGGAATGAAGCTTCATGATATACCTCCTAGCCTTCTTCTAATCTGTATCAAGGGTCTGCCCTGCAAACGCAACAGCTCTAAGAACCTGTCTGTGAACTCCTCTACACTCATATCCTCTATCTGCCTCAACTGCTCAAATTCGATCATCTTTAACTCCCTTGAACTGTCAGGGAAAACCCATCCTGCAAACTCATTAGCTAACTCTTCCCATGATAGGCTATCCAATCTCGGGTTCACATAGTTTTTGAACCACTCTCGGGCCTTCTTACACTTCAATGTGAACCCAGCCATCTGAATGGCTCTACTGTCATCAGCTTCTATCTCATCTGTAATCATCTTGACCCTCCCAAGGTACTCAAACGGGTCATCACCTATTTCATATTGGGGAGCACCCAGCTTCATGTAATCGGTCATCTTGACCTTGCTCCCTCCAGATGAGCTGGGTTTAGGTACTTGGGTTTCTGGGACAGTAGGTTTTGCTGGTGGTGGAGGAGGTGCAACATCCCCTGGGTTAGGGTTTGCTGTACCTGGGTAGAAAGATGGGGGTGGGTACTGTGGGTATGGTGGGTAGAAAGGTGGGTATGGCATGTGAGAATGATATGGTTTAAAGCTGGGGTAATCTGATGTACCTCCCATCGAATACCCGGGATTCTGTGAAAGGGTGGGTACTGGGGTGGCTGAACAAATCCCGAGGCCTGAGTGCCTCCCTGAGACTCTCCTATGCCCTCTTCAGACATACTCACTCCAAGACTACCATCCCTCCTCTGGTCCACATCCATATCATTCCCCACATCTTCCGACATTTCACCTTGCACTGTTTCTCTTCTGCTCACATCAAAAGACCTTCTAGGGTCCCTTGATGTTCTCTCCCTGCTAGACCTGCAAGACATTGCCCTAGGCAATGCAGGAGAACGGGCATCCGTGCCCTCGTCCTGAGGTGGTACTCCAGTCAATCGTGCAGATCGACGAGTTCCTCTCATCTTGCTTACTGAAAAACTGCACACATCATATAAGACATTAGCATCAAATGGTTCATGTGCAAACACATGAACCCGCATACATCCATCACATACATAGCATATCATCAATGCACATGCATAAAATCATGGCATTTCACATCATCATTCAAGACAGGACTCTACATCCTATCCTAGTGGACATGATTTTCCCATTGTGCTTGACCTTCTAGAACATCTATGAGCCCGGCACTCTAGGTCCGACCATATAAACCTAGGGCTCTGATACCAATCTGTAACGACCCGAAAATCGGACCGCTACCGACGCTAGGATTCAGATCGACTTAAGGCCACCGAGACCCGTAGCAAGTCTAACACACAACCTGTACACCTATTTAATCCCATACATGATCAACATATACATAAAAATTTTGAACTTTTCTCATTCATTTACCAAACTCAACCTGTGCATGCACAACTCATAAGCATAACCATCAACCCCACATTGGAGTCCTCACTAATGCTCCAATGGGGTAACATACATAAAATAAGTTTGGTTTACATAAACAGTGATAAAACATTTTATAGATCATGTACAAAGGGATTAACTAACATACTAAGGTCAAGCACATCTCTAAACCTCAATACTCGTCATTACATTACATTACTATACATTACATCATCCTCATGTCCACAACAAACTATTACATAAAACATAACTTTACTCTTCTTGACCTCCCGGCCTATCCCGTACCTGCATACCTGGGGGATTAGGGAAATGGGGTGAGCTACTAGAGCCCAGTGACCAGAATAATAAAACATTTAATTTAAAACACATGATCTCATGGAATGCATCACATCACAAACAAATCACAATCAAGGATGGTTTTGTCACCAATAGTCCTCTACATATCCAATAGTGCCAGGGGCGTAGAATGGGCCTCGTCCTGGTCTTTCTCTTAACATAACATACATAACATAACATTCCTATAATGCCAGAGGCATAGAATGTGCCTCGACATGGTCTTTCTCTTAACATAGTGCCAGGGGCATAGAATGGGCCTCGACCTGGACTTCCATACCATACCATATCACATCATGTCATCATCATCTCATATCATACGAGGACTAAAGGATCATTCAATACTCATCCACATCATCATCATATTATGCAATGCAACATATTCGTGAATTCTAATGCAAACAACCTAATTTATCTCATGGCATTCGTGATGCATGAACATGCTCAAAATCTGATTTATTTACTTTGAAACATAAAGAGTTATTCCACTCACCTCAGGCTAGCTCTGACAAGACACTGAAGCAGCTGCCTCACTGCTGGGGTCCTCGATTCCTCGGGTCCGAACCTACACAGGTGGACTCAAATGAGGGACCAAACATACATGAACATGGCTCTAAAATACTCCCCAAAAACCCCCTAAAACACCTTAAAACAATCATAGAAATCATGCAAAGGAAGGCTGAACAGGGTACTTTCGGCGGCAGGTTCGGCGGCCGAAAGTCCCTCTAGTGACGAAAGTCAGGCACCTTCGGCGGCACTTTCGGCGGCCGAAGGTTCCTTCCAGAGACGAAACTCATGCATGTTCGGCGGCACCTTCGGCGGCCGAAACTCCCTTCCAGAGTCGAAAGTCCACTTTCAGGGGCAGGGTTCGGCAGCCAAAGGCCTACCTCCACAGGCAGGCCTGAGTTCTTCCAAAGGGCAGAACTCAGCCTCCACAATGTACATTTGTCTCCCAAACCATCCAACTGAAAACCAACACTTCCAAAACATGCATACATACTTCCATACGCTCATAGGGGCCTCAAACTAATGTAAACCCCAACCAAAACACATCAAACAAACATACACAACATACATTGCTCAAAAACTCAACATTAACCTAAACATGCATTTCTACGCCACAAATCTTATAAAACTTGTTTAAAACATGGAATGAGCTAAAGATCTACTCTTACCTCGTGAAGATCGAGAGAAGAGGCGATCCAACTCGGAGATGGGGGAGATCGAGCTCCTGGGGTCTCCAAGTTACCAACTTCACTCTTTTTGCTCAAATATCTTCAAACCAAGGTAGAACTAGTTAAAACTCGAAAGATTTGAGGAAAGACATCAAAAATCAACCATGGGAGAGCATGGACTCACCGTTGGCCGAAAATGGGGAGAAAGCTCGCCCGTTTCGGCCATGGGCCCATATATAGGGGCTGGCCAGACCACCTTCAGCAGCCTAAAGTGCCTCCAAAACTCATGCAAGTTCGGCGGCCGAACATGGGGTTCGGCGGCCGAACATGGGGTTCGGCGGCCGAACCTGAGCCACTTTCGGAAGCCTAACTTGCCCCCCTAAACTATCCCTTGTTTGGCGGCCGAACTTGAGGTTCGGCGACTGAACCTAGAAATGCCTCCATGGTCTTTTTCATTCAAATTTCAATTTCTTTCTTACTTAAAATCATAAAACACATTAAAACATTTTATGAAAACATGATTTTACCCCTCTAGAGGTCTCCGACATCCGAGATCCCACCGGACGGTAGGAATTTCGATACCGGAGTCTAGCCGGGTATTACAGGCGTAGCATGGGCCTCACTGGTCTTTCTCTTACATTGTACCAAGGACGTAGAATGGGCCTCACTGGTCATACATACCACACCATATCATATCATATCATATCATATCACCATACGAGGGCTAATGGATCATTCAACACCCATCTTCATCAACATTATATTATGCAATGCAACATATTCGTGAATTCTAGTGCAAACAACCTAATATATCACATGGCATTCGTGATGCATGAACATGCTCGAAATTTATTTGCTTTGAAACGTAAAGATCCATTCTACTCACCTCAGGCTAGCTCTGAAAAGACACTGAAGCAGCTATCTCACTGCTGGGGTCCTCGGTTCCTCGGGTCCGAACCTACACAGGTGGACTCAAATGAGGGACCAAACATACATGAACATGACTCTAAACTACTCCCCAAAAACCCCCTAAAACACCTTAAAACAATCACTGAAATCATGCAAAGGAAGGCTGAACAGGGCACTTTCGGCGGCAGGTTCAGCGGCCGAAAGTCCCTCCAGAGTCGAAACTCAGCCACTTTCGGCGGCACCTTCGGCGGTCGAAAGTGGTTCCAAAGCCGAAACTCGTGCATGTTCGGCGGCACCTTCGGCAGCTGAAACTCCCTTCCAGAGTCGAAAGTCCAACTTTCGGGGGCAAGGTTCGGCAGCCGAAAGCTTGCCTCCACAGGCAGGTTCGGCGGTCGAAAGTCATTCGGCTGCCGAACCTGAGTTCTTCCAAAGGGCAGAACTCAGCCTCCTCATGCACAATTTGCCTCCCAAACCATTCAAACATGCATTTAGCTATTCTACAATATGCATACACATACCACCAAGCATATAGGGGTCTCAAACTACCCTAAACCCCAACACAAACACATATAGCAACTCAAACAACATATATTATCCATAAACTCAACATTAACCTAAACATGCATTTCTACCCCATAACCCCTCAAAACTTATTTAAAACATACAAGAAAGGTAGGATCTAAGCTTATCTCTTGAAGATCGAGAGGAGAGACGATCCTAACTTGGAGATGGGAGAAATCTAGCTCCTTAGGTCTCCAAGCTCCAAAACTTGATCTTAGATTCAAAAATCTTCAAAACCAAATTAAAACTTGTTAAAACTTGAAAGATTTGAGGAAAATCATCAAAACCAACCATGGGAGAGCATGGACTCACTGTTGGCCGAAGATAGGGGAGAAAGCTCGCCCATTTTCGGCCATGGGGCCTTTTATAGGTGGCTGGCCAGGCCACCTTCGGAAGCCGAAGGTGACTCCAAATCTCATGCATGTTCGGCGGCCGAACATGAGGTTCGGCGGCAGAACATGAGGTTCGGCGGCAGAAGATGAGGTTCGGCGGCAGAACCTGGATTTCCCTCTATGGTCTTTTTCATTCAAAACTCAATTTCTTTCTTACTTAAAACCATAAAATACATGAAAACATTTTATAAAAAACATGATTTTACCCTTCTAGAGGTTTTCGACATCCGAGATTCCACCGGACGGTAGGAATTCCGATACCGGAGTCTAGCCGGGTATTACATTCTCCCCCTTAAGAACATTCGTCTCCGAATGTTCATCAAACCAGCATACATAGCATAAAACATAAACATTCATACAAAACACATAACACTCACCTTAGAAGAGATGAGGATATTGCTGGAGCATAGACTCCCGTGTCTCCCAAGTACACTCTTCGATGTTGTGGTGATTCCAAAGGACTTTCACCATCGGGATTTCCTTGTTCCTTAGCTTTCTGATCTGGGTGTCTAGGATCCGTACTGGCTGCTCAACATAGGTGAGATCTCCAAGGATCTCCACATCAGGCTCACTAAGAACCTTGCCCGGATCCGACATGAACTTTCGTAACATGGAAACATGGAAAATCGGATGGATTCTCTCCATTGAAGCAGGTAAGTCCAACTTGTACGATACATTTCCAATCTTTTGCAAGATTTCAAAGGGTCTGATGTACCGTTGAGCTAACTTACCCTTCATTCATGAGCTTGTGAAACTATTTCACCACCGGTCTCCTCTCTGCTGTAATATGGGACAAACTGTTAAGTGATTTCCGGTTTAGGGCGTCTGCCACAACATTCGCCTTATCCGAATGGTACTGAATCTTGCAATCATAGTCACTAAGCAGTTCTACCCATCTCCTCTGCCTCAGATTTAACTCCCTCTGACTCAAGATGTACTGCAAACTATTATGATCAGTGAAGATCTCACATTTAACCCCATAAAGGTAATGCCTCCACATCTTGAGTGCAAAGATTACAGCTGCCATCTCTAGGTCATGTGTAGGATAATTCAACTCATGCTTCTTCAGCTGCCTAGAAGCATAAGCAATTTCATTTTGCATCAACACACAACCTAGTCCCACACGGGACGCATCACAAAACACTGTGAAGTCTTCATTACTAGTAGGCAGAGCTAACACCGGTGCCGACGTCAACCTTTTCTTCAGCTCTTCGAAACTCTCTTCACACTGGTCAGTCCACACGAACCTCTAATTCTTCTTAGTCAGTCGGGTCATAGGAGCTGCAATCTTAGAGAAGTCCTGAACGAACCTCCTGTAGTAACCTGCCAAACCCAAAAAACTCTTGATCTCTGTCACTGTAGTGGGTCTAGGCCAGTTAGCTACGGCTTCCACCTTCATGGGGTCCACTTCAATTCCATTTTCTGACACAACATGCCCCAAGAATGAAATGCTCCTCAACCAGAACTCACACTTGGAGAACTTGGCATACAAGTCGTGTTCCCTCAAGGTCTGCAAGACTAACCTCAGATGGTGGGCATGCTCCTCTGCATTCCTAGAATACACTAAGATATCATCTATGAAGACAATAACAAAGTGATACAGATACTGACTGAAAACTCTGTTCATGAGGTCCATGAATGCTGCAGGGGCATTGGTTAACCCGAACGGCATTACAAGGAACTCATAGTGCCCATATCTGGTTCTGAACGCCGTTTTCGGCACATCCTCTTCTCTTATTCTCAGCTGATGGTACCCAGATCTCATATCTATCTTGGAGAAACAACCTGCTCCTGCTAGCTGGTCGAATAGATCATCAATCCTAGGCAACGGGTACTTATTCTTGGTAGTGATTTTGTTCAACTGCCTGTAGTCAATACAAAGTCTAAGGGATCCATCCTTCTTTTTCACAAATAGTACTGGAGCACCCCAAGGCAAGGTACTCGGTCGGATGAAGCCCTTATCTACCAGCTCTTGCAACTGCTCCTTAAGCTCCTTCAACTCTGCTGGTGCCATCCTGTAGGGAGGTATAGAGATCGGTCTGATTCCAGGCATCAATTCTATTTCAAACTCTATCTCCCTAGCAGGTGGTAAACCTGGCAGCTCATCTGGAAAAACATCTAAAAACTCTCTGACCACGGGCACTGATGTAATACCCGGCTAGACTCCGGTATCAGAATTCCTACCGTTTTGTGGGATCTCGGATGTCGGAGACCTCTAGAGGGGTAAAATCATGTTTTTATAAAATTTTTTAATGTGTTTTATGATTTTAAGTAAGAAAGAAATTGAAATTTGAATGAAAAAGTCCATGGAGGCGTTTCCAGGTTCGGCCGCCGAACGTGGGACAGTTTAGGGGGGCAAGTTAGGCTTCCGAAAGTGGCTCAGGTTCGGCCGCCGAACCCCATGTTCGGCCGCCAAACTTGCATGAGTTTTGGAGGCACTTTAGGCTGCTGAAGGTGGTCTGGCCAGCCCCTATATAAGGGCTCCATGGCCGAAATGGGTGAGCTTTCTCCCCATTTTCGGCCAACAGTGAGTCCATGCTTTCTCATGGTTGTTTTTGATGGTTTTTCCTCCAATCTTTCAAGTTTTAACAAGTGTTTTCTTGGCTTTTGAAGATTTGTGAACCTTGAGCAAGTTTTGAAGCTTGGAGACCCAAGGAGCTAGATCGCCCCCATCTCCGAGTTGGATCGCCTCTCCTCTCGATCTTCAAGAGGTAAGGGTAGATCCTTAGCTCATTTCATGTTTTAAACAAGTTCTATGAAAGTTTATGGGGTAGAAATGTATGTTTAGGTTAATATTGAGTTTTTGGGTTAATGTTGAGTTTTTGAGCAATGTATGTTGTATATGCATGTTTGATGTGTTTTGGTTGGGGTTTAGGCTAGTTTGAGACCCCTTTTTGCTTATGAAAGTATGTATGCATGTTTTGGAAGTGTTGGTTTTCAGTTGGATGGTTTGGGAGACAAATGTGCATTGTGGAGGCTGAGTTCTGTCCTTTGGAAGAACTCAGGTTCGGCAGCCGAAGGGACTTTCGGCCGCCGAACCTGCCTGTGGAGGCCAGCCTTTGGCTGCCGAACCCTGCCCCCGAAAGTGAACTTTCGACTTTGGAAGGGAGTTTCGGCTGCCGAAAGTGCCGCCGAACATGCATGAGTTTCGTCTCTAGAAGGAACCTTCGGCCACCGAAAGTGCCGCCGAAGGTGCATGACTTTCGTCTCTGGAGGGACTTTCGGCCACCGAACCTGCCGCCGAAAGTACCCTGTTCAGCCTTCCTTTGCATGATTTCTATGATTGTTTTAAGGTGTTTTAGGGGGTTTTTGGGGAGTATTTTAGAGTCATGTTCATGTATGTTTGGTCCCTCATTTGAGTCCACCTGTGTAGGTTCGGACCCGAGGAACCGAGGACCCTAGCAGTGAGACAGTTGCTTCAGTGTCTTGTCAGAGCTAGCCTGAGGTGAGTGGAATAACTCTTTATGTTTCAAAGTAAATAAATCAGATTTTAAGCATGTTCATGCATCACGAATGCCATAAGATAAAGTAGGTTGTTTGCATTAGAATTCACAAATATGTTGCATTGCATAATATGTTGATGATGTGGATGAGTATTGGATGATCCTTTAGTCCTCGTATGATATGAGATGATGATGATATGATGTGATATGGTATGGTATGGAAGTCCAGGTCGAGGCCCATTCTACGCCCCTGGCACTATGTTAAGAGAAAGACCAGGTCGATGCTCATTCTACGCCCCTGACATTATAGGAATGTTATGTTATATATGTTATGTTAAGAGAAAGACCAGGACGAGGCCCATTCTATGCCCTTGGCACTATTGGATATGTAGAGGACTATTGGTGACAAAACCATCCTTGATTGTGATTTGTTTGTGATGTGATGCATTCCATGAGATCATGTGTTTTAAATTAAATATTTTATTATTCTGCTCACTGGGCTCTAGTAGCTCACCCCATTTCCCTAATCCCCCAGGTATGCAGGTACGGGATAGGCCGGGAGGTCAATGTAACGATCCAAAAATCGGACCGCCACCGGCGCTAGGATCCAGGTCGGCTTAAGGCCGCCGAAACCCGTAGCAAGCCTAACCTGACCTCTGTGTACCTGATAAATCCCATACATGATCAAACATAAACACAAAAAACTGAAAACACTTTCCTTTCCCTTACCAAGCTTGACCTGCAAGCACTATGTGTGAAAACATAGAACCCACTCTCATAGGGTCAGCATTTCACAAGTCAGCCTTGGCTCGACACATTTCTCATCAAGAAACATAAAACAGGCAATAAAGATCATGCATAACAAGGGATTAACCATACACTAGGGCAAAGCACAACTCTATCCATTACATGACATAACATATCTATACATTCCATTACATACTAATCCTTTAATGTACATCATGTCCACGACTCTATTACATACACTTCATACTCTAACTCTACAGACTCTGACTCCCCATAGCTATCTCTGGCCCTGCAAAACTAGGGTTAGGGGAGAGAGGTGAGCTAAAAAGCCTAGTGAGTAGAAACAAGGAAAACAGTTCATTAATAACATGCTTTCATGAAATGCGTAACAGCACAAACATTTCACATCTCGGATTGGACATGACCTCAAAACTCCCTCTGTCAACACCCAGCCCCTCCCAGGAGCTCACACAAGTCTTTTCTTGCTTAATAGATCGTGGGCTATTGAGCTCACCTTGGTCCATCCCCATCAATAAGAAATAATGCAATGCATCATATTCGTGTAACTAGTAATGCAATCAACCTATTCTCATGGTACTCATGGTGCATGAAACATGCTAAAAGCATTTAACTTCTCTTTAAAACATTAAGTTTAGTTCCACTCACCTCTGGCAGACGCTGGACTGACTCTGCAACAGCTAACACTAACGGCCTCCTCGGTCCTTCGGGTCCGATCCTACACAGGTGGACTCGAATGAGGTGCCAAACTTACTCTAAACAACTCATAAACAACTCCCCAAAAACCCCCTTAAACATCCTCAAACATGCATGGGGAATAAGGAAAGAAAAGCTGGACAGGGCATCTTCGGCGGCACCTTCGGCGGCCGAACCCCCTCTCCAGAGACGAAGCTCAGGCACTTTCGGCGGCACCTTCTGTAATACCCGGCTAGACTCCGGTATCGAAATTCCTACCGTCCAGTGGAATCTCGGATGTCGGAAACCTCTAGAAGGGTAAAATCATGTTTTTATAAAATGTTTTAATGTATTTTATGATTTTAAGTAAGAAAGAAAATGAGTTTTTCATGGAAATAGCCTTGGAGGAAAACTCAGGTTCGACCGCCAAACCTCAAGTTCGGCCGCCGAACATCCATGCATTTCGGGAGTGCTTTAGGCCCCCAAAGGCATGAGTGAGGAAAGTCTAGGTTCGGCCGTCGAACCTTATGTTCGGCCGTCAAACCTTATGTTCGGCCGCCGAACATGGCATGCATGCGAAGGCACGTTAGGCCCCCGAAAGTGGCCTGGCCAGCCACCTATAAAGGGGTCCCCATGTCCGAACGGGTGAGCTTTTCTCTCCGTTTTCGGCCAAGGTGAGTTCTCCGCCATCCCTCCTCAATTTTGAGCTTCTCCTTCCAAATCTTCATGATTTTCTTATGAGTTTTCACTTGGTTTGAAGATATTTGAGCAAAAGAGCAAGTTTTGAAGCTTGGAGACCAAAGAGTTGATTTCTCCCCATCTCCAAGCTAGGATCGTCTTTCCTCTCGATCTTCAAGAGGTAAGCTTAGATCCGACCTTCCTTGTATGTTTTAAACAAGTTTTATGAAGATCTATGGGGTAGAAATGCATGATTAGGTTTATGTTGAGTTTTTGGTTTATGTTGTGTTTATGGACAATGTGGGTTGTTTATGCATGTTTGATGTGTTGTAATTGGGGTTTAGGATAGTTTGAGACCCCTATATGCTTGTTGGCTTGAGTTTGCTTGTTGTAGAATAGGTAAATGCATGTGTGAATGGATTGGGAGGTTTTGATGCATGAAAGAGGCTGAGTTCTGCCCTTGGAAAGAACTCAGGTTCGGCAGCCCAAGGCTCTTTCGGCCGCCGAACCTGCCTGTGGAGGCCAGCCTTTGGCTGCCGAACCCTGCCCCCGAAAGTGGACTTTCGGCTCTGGAGGGGAGATTCGGCCGCCGAAGGTACCGCCGAACATGCATGAGTTTCGTCTCTGGAGGGAACCTTCGGCGGCCGAAAGTGCCGCCGAAGATGCATGACTTTCGGCTCTGGAGGGCCTTTTGGCCGCCGAACCTGCCGCCGAAAGTGCCCTATTCAGCCCTCCTTTGCATGATTTCTATGATTGTTTTAAGGTGTTTTAGGGGGTTTTTGGGGAGTATTTTAGAGTCATGTTCTAGTATGTTAGGTCCCTCATTTAAGTCCACCTGTGTAGGTTCGGACCCGAGGAACCGAGGCACCAGCAGTGAGTCAGCTGCTTCAGAGTCTTGTCAGAGCTAGCCAAAGGTGAGTACAATGACTCTTTATGTTTTTAAGCATATAATGAAGGTTTTAGCATGATTCATGCATCATAATTGCCATGTTATATAATAGGTTGTTTGCACTAGAATTCACGAATATGTTGCATTGCATATGATTATGTTGGTGCGGATGGATATTGGATGATCCATAGCCCTCGATCTATAATGTGATGATATGATATGTATGGTACGGAATGAAAGACCAGTGGGACCCATTCTACGTTCGCTGGCACTATGTAAGAGAAAGACCAGGACCCATTCTATGTTCTAGCACTTTGGAATGTTATGTTTAAGTGAAAGACCAGGACCCATTCTACGTTCTGGCGCGATTGGATATGTAGAGGGCTATTGGTGACAAGTCCATCCTTGATATGATATGTTTGTGTTGTGATGCATTTCATGATAGCATGAACTTTTAATGTAATGTTTTATTATTCTGCTCACTGGGCTCTAGTAGCTCATCCCATTTCCCTAATCCCCCAGGTTTGCAGGTACGGGATAGGCCAGGAGGTCAAGAAGAGTAAAGTTATGTTATGTAATAGTTAGATGTGGACATGATGAAATGTAAAGTATTGAATAGTTATATAATGTAATAGTGTTGTTGAGGATAGAATTGTGCTTGACCCCAGTATGTTGTTAATCCCCTTGAGTACATGATTTTAATGATGTTTTGTGTAGACCAAACTTAATGCATGTTATGTTACCCCATTGGAGCATTGTTGAGGACTCCAGTGTGGGGTTAATGATTATGTTTATGTTTAGTGCATGCACAGGTTGAGTTTGGTGAATGAATGAAAAGAAAAGTTCAAAATTTTTATGTATGTGTTGATCATGTATGGGATTAAACAGGCATACAGGAAGTATGTTTGGCTTGCTACGGGTCCCGGCGGCCTTAAGCCGATCTGGATCCTAGCACCGGTAGCGGTCCAATTTTCGGGTCGTTACAGAGTGGTATCAGAGCCCTAGGTTCATATGATCGGACCTATAGAGTGTTGTCGGGCTCATAGATGTCATAGAAGGGCAAACACAATAGGAAAATCATGTCCACTAGGATAGGATGTAGAGTCCTGTCTTGTATGATAATGATGTGGATGCCATGATTTTATGCATGTGCATTGATGTTATGCTATGTATGCATGTATGTTGCAAGTTCATGTGTTTTCACCTGAACCGTATGATGCTAATGATTGTTTTGTATGCTTGTGTGTTGTTCTTCAGAGGAGCTAGGATGCGAGGTACTCGTCGATCTGTGAAATCGACTGGAGTTCCATCTGAGAGGGAAGGTACGGGCACCTTTCCCCCTGCCCTGCCAAGAGCACAGTCATGGGGAGTCAGCAGATGGGGAACATCAAGGGACCCTGAAAGGTCTTTTGATGTGAGTAGAGAAGGAATGGCTCCAAGAAGGATGTCAGCTAGTATGAGGGAAGTAGAGATGGATGTTCAGAGAAGGGATATCAGTTTGGGAATCAGAGTGCCAGGAGAAGGTATGGGAGATTCTCAGGAGGATGCTCAGACTCAGGATTCCAGAATCTCGGGTTCAGGAGGGATTGATCCCTCCACTTTGAGTACAGTCTCCACGAAAAGCAAGAAGTGGGGCAGAGGCCTCAGAAGGTCGAAGAAGAAGTTCTGGAAGAATTTGAAGGCTAGTCTGGGTTTTGGTGGTGGCTCAAGCTCTGGCTCAGGCAGTTCAAAATGCATGAGGTGCGGAAGGCCACACAAGGGAGTCTGTCGGTATGGGACCAATATATGTTATAGGTGCGGACAGGAGGGGCACATAGCACGTGAGTGTCCCACTGCGCCCTGGTTGGCCCAGTCCCAGCAGGCAGTTTCAGGTAGAGCGGCTCAGCCAGTAGCTCCAGCCATGTTTCAGGTCAGTGGTCGAGGCAGAGGAAGAGGGTCAGCCTTTTCTTCTGAGGGTTCCCTTGGAGAAGGTCCGTCAGCTCCAGCTCGGATCTTCACCCAAGCTCAGCAAAAGGCAAACACATCGAACATGGTGGTGTCAGGTACGCTCACTTTTGAATGTTCTGATGTGTATGTTTTTGTGAACTCCGGTGTTTCTCTTTCTTTAGTTGCTCTAGGAGCCGTCGAGAGGTTGAGTTGATAACTTCTGGGCTAGAATGTCCTCCTTGGGTCAGTGAACCCAAGTGTGATCCATCTGTGGCAGAGTCAGTCTGTCGGTTCAGATCTATGTCAGCAGAGGGTAGATGCCTTCCACCCAACCTTGAGGTCCTAGACTTGATTGTCTGGACGTCAATCGAGGGATGGATTGGGTTTTTCTACTTGTAGTGCTATCTTGGTCTGCAGAGACAAGGTAGTCAGGTTCAGAGGACAGGATGGGTCAGAGGTAGTTTTCTGAGGGGACTGTGTAGGGATGCCTAGAGGTTTAATGTCAGCCTGTCAGGTTCGTAAGGTACGTAGGAGAGGTTGTCAGAGGGTTCTAGCTCTTGTGTGAGAGAGCTGGATAGTCATGTCAGAGAGCCCGCCTCAGTGCCCGTGGTCAGTGAGTTTTTAGACGTTTTCCCAGATGAGCTGCCAGGTCTACGCCTGCTAGGGAGATAGAGTTCGAAATTGAGTTGATGCCTGGAACTAGACCGATCTCTATCCCTCCCTACAGGATGGCACCAGCAGAATTGAAGGAGCTTAAGGAGCAGTTGCAAGAGTTGGTAGATAAGGGCTTCATCTGACCGAGTACCTCACCTTGGGGTGCTCCAGTGCTATTTGTGAAAAAGAAGGACGGATCTCTCAGACTTTGTATCGACTACAGACAGTTGAACAAGGTCACTACCAAGAATAAGTACCCGTTGCCAAGGATCGACGATCTATTCGACCAGCTAGCAGGAGCAGGTTGTTTCTCCAAAATAGATCTGAGATCGGGGTATCATCAGCTGAGGATAAGAGAAGAGGATGTGCCGAAGACAGCATTCAGGACCAGATATGGGCACTATGAGTTCCTTGTGATGCCGTTCGGGTTAACCAATGCCCCTGCAGCATTCATGGACCTCATGAACAGAGTTTTTAGTCAATACCTAGATCACTTTGTTATTGTCTTCATAGATGATATCTTAGTGTATTCTAGGAATGCAGAGGAGCATGCCCATCATCTGAGGTTAGTTCTGCAGACCTTGAGGGAACATGGCTTGTATGCCAAGTTCTCCAAGTGTGAGTTCTGGCTGAGGAGCATTTCATTCTTGGGGCACGTTGTGTCAGAAAATGGAATCGAGGTAGACCCCAAGAAAGTGGAAGCTGTAGCTAACTGGCCTAGACCCACTACAGTAACAGGGATCAAGAGCTTCTTGGGTTTGGCAGGTTACTACAGGAGGTTCGTCTAAGACTTCTCTAAGATTGCAGCTCCTATGACCAGACTGATTAAGAAGAACCAAAGGTTTGTGTGGACCGACCAGTGTGAAGAAAGCTTTGAGGAGCTCAAGAAGAGGTTGACTTCAGCACCAGTGTTAGCTCTGCCAACTAGTAATGAAGACTTCTCAGTGTATTGTGATGTGTCCCATGTGGGACTGGGTTGTGTGCTTATGCAGAATGAAAGGGTGATTGCTTATGCTTTCAGGCAGCTAAAGAAGCACGAGTTGAATTACCCTACACATGACCTAGAGATGGCAGCGGTGATCTTTGCACTCAAGATGTGGAGGCACTACCTTTATGGGGTAAAATGTTAGATCTTCACAGATCATAAGAGCCTGCAATACATCTTGAGTCAGAGAGAGTTGAATCTGAGGCAGAGAAGATGGGTAGAACTGCTTAGTGACTACGATTGCAAGATTCAGTATCATCCGGGTAAGGCGAATGTTGTAGCAGACGCCTTAAGCCGGAAATCACTTGGCAGTTTGTCCCATATTTCAGCAGAGAGGAGGCTAGTAGTGAGGCGGTTCTTTGAACTCATTAATGAAGGTTTGCAGTTGGAGTTGTCAGGTACAGGTGCTTTGATAGCCCAGATGAGAGTAACACCCATGTTTCTGGAGCAGGTGGCTCAGAAACAGCATGAGGACCCAGAGTTAGTGAAGAATGCCAGAACTGTTCAGTCGGGCAAGAATGAAGAGTTCAGATTTGACAGCAAGGGGATCCTCCGCTATGGGAATAGATTGTGTGTACCAGATGACGTAGGGCTAAAGGGAGACATTATGAGAGAGGCTCATAATGCCAGATACAGCGTTCACCCTGGAGCCACCAAGTTGTATCAAGAATTGAAGAGAGTTTATTGGTGGCCAGCTATGAAAAGGGAAGTGGCACAGTTCGTGTTAGCCTGCGAAGTATGTTAGAGGGTGAAGCTGGAATATCAGAAGCCGGCTGGAATGCTTAACCCACTACCTATTCCAGAGTGGAAATAGGAGAATATAGCTATGGACTTCGTGGTGGGGCTACCGGCGGCATCCAATAGATTGGACTCCATATGGGTGATTGTGGACAGATTGACCAAATCTGCTCACTTCATCCCTGTCAGGAGTGGCTACTCTGTGGACAAGTTAGCGCAGGTGTATGTAGATGAGGTTGTCAGGCTGCATGGGGTTCCTGTTTCGATAGTGTCTGATAGAGGGCCCCAGTTCACCTCCAGGTTTTGGCGGAGTCTGCAGAACGCTATGGGTACCAGGTTGGATTTTAGCACTGCTTTCCATCCTCAGACGGACGGACAGTCAGAGAGGACCATCCAGACAATAGAGGATATGCTCAGAATGTGTGTGCTGGATTTTGGCGGTTCTTGGAGGCAGCATCTACCTTTGGTGGAGTTTGCCTACAATAACAGCCATCATGCTAGCATAAGGATGGCTCCATATGAGGCTTTGTATGGAAGGAAGTGCAGGTCACCTGTTTGCTGGGAGGAAGTTGGAGAAAGGGCCTTGGCAGGGCCTGAGCTAGTAGAGATCACCAGCAGAGTGGTGCCCATAATCAGAGAAAGGATCAAGACTGCTGTGAGCAGGCAGAAGAGTTATGCAGATATCCGCAGAAGGCTAGTAGAGTTTCAGGAGGGGGATTTGGTATTGCTCAAAGTGTCTCCAATGAAAGGGGTGATTCAGTTCGGGAAGAAAGGTAAGCTAGCTCTACGGTACATCGGACCCTTTGAAATCTTGCAAAAGATTGGGAGTGTATCATACAAACTGGACTTGCCTGCTTCAATGGAGAGAATCCATCCGGTTTTCCATGTTTCCATGTTAAGAAAGTTTGTGTCAGATCCGAGCAAGGTTCTTAGTGAGCCTGATGTGGAGATCCAAGAAGATCTCACCTATGTTGAGCAGCCAGTGCGGATCCTAGATACCCAGATCAGGAAGCTAAGGAACAAGGAAATCCCGATGGTGAAAGTCCTTTGGAATCACCACAACATCGAAGAGTGTACCTGGGAGACACGAGAGTCCATGCTCCAGCAATATCCTCATCTCTTCTAAGGTGAGTGTTATGTGTTTTGTTGTGTGGTTATGTTTTATGCTTTGTACGTTCATGTTTTATGCTATGCCATGTTTGTTTGGTGAACATTCGGGGACGAATGTTCTTAAGGGGGGAAGAATGTAATACCCGGCTAGACTCCGGTATCGGAATTTCTACCGTCCGGTAGAATCTCGGATGTCGGAAACCTCTAGAAGGGTAAAATCATGTTTTTATAAAATGTTTTAATGTATTTTATGATTTTAAGTAAGAAAGAAAATGAGTTTTTCATGGAAATAGCCTTGGAGGAAAACTCAGGTTCGGCCGCCGAACATGCATGCATTTCGGGAGTGCTTTAGGCCCCCGAAGGCATGAGTGAGGGAAGTCCAGGTTTGGCCGCCGAACCTTATGTTCGGCCGCCGAACATGGCATGCATGCGGAGGCACGTTAGGCCCCCGAAAGTGGCCTGGCCAGCCACCTATAAAGGGGTCCCCATGTCCGAACGGGTGAGCTTTTCTCTCCGTTTTCGGCCAAGGTGAGTTCTCCACCGTCCCTCCTCGATTTTGAGCTTCTCCCTCCAAATCTTCATGATTTTCTTATGAGTTTTCACTTGGTTTGAAGATATTTGAGCAAAAGAGCAAGTTTTGAAGCTTGGAGACCAAAGAGTTGATTTCTCCCCATCTCCAAGCTAGGATTGTCCTTCCTCTCGATCTTCAAGAGGTAAGCTTAGATCCGACCTTCCTTGTATGTTTTAAACAAGTTTTATGAAGATCTATGGGGTAGAAATGCATGATTAGGTTTATGTTGAGTTTTTGGTTTATGTTTTGTTTATGGACAATGTGGGTTGTTTATGCATGTTTGATGTGTTGTAATTGGGGTTTAGGATAGTTTGAGACCCCTATATGCTTGTTGCCTTGAGTTTGCTTGTTGTAGAATAGGTAAATGCATGTGTGAATGGATTGGAAGGTTTTTATGCATGAAAGAGGCTGAGTTCTACCCTTGGGAAGAACTCAGGTTCGGCAGCCGAAGGCTCTTTCGGCCGCCGAACCTGCCTGTGGAGGCCAGCCTTTGGCTGCCGAACCCTGCCCCCGAAAGTGGACTTTCGGCTCTGGAGGGGAGATTCGGCCGCCAAAGGTGCCACCGAACATGCATGAGTTTCGTCTCTGGAGGGAACCTTCGGCCACCGAAAGTGCCGCCGAAGGTGCATGAATTTCGGCTCTAGAGGGCCTTTCGACCGTCGAACCTGCCGCCGAAAATGCCCTGTTCAGCCCTCCTTTGCATGATTTTTATGATTGTTTTAAGGTATTTTAGGGGGTTTTTGGGGAGTATTTTAGAGTCATGTTCTAGTATGTTAGGTCCCTCATTTAAGTCCACTTGTGTAGGTTCGGACCCGAGGAACCGAGGCCCCCAGCAGTGAGTCAGCTGCTTCAGAGTCTTGTCAGAGCTAGCCAAAGGTGAGTAGAATGACGCTTTATATTTTTAAGCAAATAATGAAGGTTTTAGCATGATTCATGCATCATAATTGCCATGTTATATAATAGGTTGTTTGCACTAGAATTCACGAATATATTGCATTGCATATGATTATGTTGGTGCGGATGGATATTGGATGATCCATAGCTCTCGATCTATAATGTGATGATATGATATGTACGGTACGAAATGAAAGACCAGTGGGACCCATTCTACGTTCGCTGGCACTATGTAAGAGAAAGACCAGGACCCATTCTACGTTCTGGCACTTTGGAATGTTATGTTTAAGTGAAAGATCAGGACCCATTCTACGTTCTAGCACGATTGGATATGTAGAGGGCTATTGGTGACAAGTCCATCCTTGATATGATATGTTTGTGTTGTGATGCATTTCATGATAGTATGAACTTTTAATGTAATGTTTTATTATTCTGCTCACTGGGCTCTAATAGCTCACCCCATTTCCCTAATCCCCCAGATTTACAGGTATGGGATAGGCTAGGAGGTCAAGAAGAGTAAAGTTATGTTATGTAATAGTTAGATGTGGACATGATGAAATGTAAATTATTGAATAGTTATGTAATGTAATAGTGTTGTTGAGGATAGAATTGTGCTTGACCCCAGTATGTTGTTAATCCCCTTGAGTATATGATTTTAATGATGTTTTGTGTAGACCAAACTTAATGCATGTTATGTTACCCCATTGGAGCATTGTTGAGGACTCCAGTGTGGGGTTAATGATTATGTTTATGTTTAGTGCATGCACAGGTTGAGTTTGGTGAATGAATGAAAAGAAAAGTTTAAAATTTTTATGTATGTATTGATCATGTATGGGATTAAACAGGTATACAGGAAGTATGTTTGGCTTGCTACGGGTCCCGACGGCCTTAAGCCGATCTGGATCCTAGTGCCGGTAGCGGTCCGGTTTCTAGGTCGTTACACCTTCGGCGGCCGAAAGTCCCTTCCAGATCCGAAAGTCTAAACTTTCGGGGGCAAGGTTCGGGGGCTGAAAGACCTTCCCGAGCTTAAAGTTAGGCACTTTCGGCAGCCGAACCTTCCTTCGGCGGCCGAAAGTCTGCTTTCAAGCCACAACTCCCCTTTCGGGGGCAAGGTTAGGCGACCATCACAGCCTTCCTACGGGGTTCGGTGGCCGAATCCTCACTTCGGCGGCCGAACCTGAGTTCATCCCGAACTCAGCTTCATGCCCAAACAAGCCACCCAAACCTTCCAAACACCCAAAATATGCAAACCACACTTCCACAACCTGCATATACTCACGTATAGGCACAAAGGGGTCCAAAACTAACTTAAAACCCCAACAAACAACACATCTAAACACATAAGCATGCTTTGACCACAAATCAACCAAAAACCCACTTTACCGTAAACATGCATCTCTACCTAGAAACCTTCAGCAAACCCACTTAAAACTTCATAAAAGCAAAGGATCTACACTTACCTCTTGAAGAACAAGAGTTGGTGTGACCCCAAACGTGAAGATATGGAGATCCAAGCTCCACAAGTGTCCAAGCTTCAAACTCTTGCTCACAGCTCACAACTCTTCAAAACAAGGAGAAAACTCATGAAAACTTTGAAAGATTTGAAGAAACATCATGAAAACAACCCAAGAAGAGCATGAACCTACCCTTGCACGAAAAGAGAGTGAAACACACTCCATTTCCGGTCAACGGGGCTCTTATAGGTGGCCCATCTGCCTCTCCTTCGGCGGCCTAAGCTGCATGCAAACCCATGCAATGTTCGGCAGCCGAACTTCACCTTCGGCGGGCGAAACCATGCAATGTTCGGCGGCCGAACTTATCCTTCGGCGGCCGAACCTGCCATGTTCCTCCTTGGTCTTTTCCTTTCAAAACCCAATTCCTTTGCCTTCAAAACCATAAAACACGTAAAAACATTTTGAAAACCTTTCTCTAACCCTTCAAAGAACCTCCGACATCCTAGAATTCCAGATTCCAACGAAAACTCGCCGGAAAGTAAGAATTCCGATGCCGGCGTCTAGCCGGGTATTACAGTCAAGAAGAGTAAAGTTATGTTTTATGCAATAGTTAGCTGTGGACATGAGGATGATGTAATGTATAGTAATGTAATGTAATGACGAGTATTGAGGTTTAGAGATGTGCTTGACCCTAGTATGTTAGTTAATCCCTTTGTACATGATCTATAAAATGTTTTATTACTGTTTATGTAAACCAAACTTATTTTATGTATGTTACCCCATTGGAGCATTGGTGAGGACTCCAATGTGGGGTTGATGGTTATGCTTATGAGTTGTGCATGCACAGGTTGAGTTTGGTAAATGAATGAGAAAAGTTCAAAATTTTTATGTATATGTTGATCATGTATGGGATGAAACAGGTGTACAGGTTGTATGTTAGGTTTGCTACGGGTCCCGGTGGTCTTAAGCCGATCTGGATCCTAACGTCGGTAGCGGTCCGATTTCGAGTCGTTACAGAGGCGGGCTCCCTAACCTGACTATCCAGCTCCCTCACATGAGCTAGAAAACCCTGACAACCCCTCCTGAGCAACCTACGAGCCTGTAGGGCTGATATCAAACCTCTAGGTGTACCCCTCCTGTCTCCTCTGAAGACAACCTCTGACCCATCTAGACCTCTGAACCTGACTACCTTATCTCTGCAGTCCAAGATAGCACCATGGGTAGATAGCTAATCCATCCCTAGAATGACATCAAAATCCGTCAAATCTATAACCACAAGGTCGGCTGGAAGGCATCTACTCTCCATAAACACTGGACAAAACCGGCAGACTGACTCTACCACTAATGGGTCACACTTGGGTCCACTGACCCATAGGGGACACTCTAACCCAGAGGCCATCAAACCCAACCTCTCAACGGCGCTCGGAGCAACAAAAGAATGAGATGCACCAGGGTCCATTAAGGCATAAACATTTGAACAACCAATGATGAGATTACCTGACACCACGGTGTTTGATGCATTTGCCTCCTGCTGTGTCATCGTGAAGATCCGCGCTGGAGCTGATGGACCTTTACCCCTAAAACCCGCTGAAGAAGAGGCTGCCCCTCTCCCTCTGCCTCTGCCACTGGCCTGAGTCG
This sequence comes from Manihot esculenta, assembly GCF_001659605.2. Lineage (NCBI taxonomy): Eukaryota > Viridiplantae > Streptophyta > Magnoliopsida > Malpighiales > Euphorbiaceae > Manihot > Manihot esculenta. The sequence continues at coordinate 14,811,033 of NC_035178.2, read as the reverse complement.
AGGCTGGAGCTACTGGTTGGGCCACACTACCAGAAGCTGTCTGCTGGGATTGTGCCATATAAGCTGCTCTAGGACACTCCCGTGCTATGTGTCCCTCCTACCCACATCTGAAGCAGGCTGTCGTCCCAAACCGACATACTCCCTTGTGCGGCTTCCCACACTTCATACATACTGTACTGTCTGCACCTGAGCTCGAGCCACCTCCTAATCCCAGACCTGACTTTATCTTGTTCCAGAACTTGTTCTTCTTTGACTTTTTGGTGGTACTGCCCCACCTCTTACTGCCTGAAGCTGCTGAACTCAAAGAAGAAGGGTCTAACTTTCTCTCACCTGGGGTCTTGGAACCAGAAGGCTGTGCCACAGACTGTTTCACTTTCCCTTCAATTATTGCACTAGCCTCCATTCTCCGGGCCATAACCACTATGGCATGGAAACTCTCCCTCTCTGCTGACTGGATCAAGGAGGAATACCTGGAATGAAGCCCCATGATATACCTTCTAGCCTTTTTCTGATCTGTGTCAAGATTTTGCTCGGCAAACGGCAACAGCTCCAAGAACCTATCCGTGTACTTATCTACACTCATCTCCTCCGTCTGCCTTAGCTGTTCGAACTCAATCATCTTCAACTCCCTTGAACTATCAGGGAAAGCCCATCCTGCAAACTCATTAGCAAACTCCTCCCATGATAGACTATCCAACCTCGGGTTCACATAGTTTTTAAACCACTATCGGGTCTTTTTGCACTTCAGTGTGAACCCAGCCATTTGAATGGCTCTACTGTCATCTGCTCCTAACTCATCTGTTATCATCTTGACTGTCCTGAGGTACTCAAACGGATCATCACCTGTTTCATACTTAGGAGCATCCAACTTCAAATAGTTAGTCATCTTGACCTTGCTCCCTCTAGATGAGCTAGGTTTAGGTGCTTGGACTTTTGGGACCATAGGTTCTGTTGGAGGTGGAGGAGGTGCAACATCCCCTGGATTAGGGTTTGCTGTACCTGGATAAAAGGATGGGGGTGGGTACATAGGGTACTGTGAGTATTGTGGGTAGAAAGGTGGATATGGCATGTAAGAAGGATAAGGGAAACTGGGGTAATCCGATGTACCTCCCATCGAATACCTGGGATTCTATGAAAAGGGTGGGTATTGGAGTGGTTGAACAAACCCCGAGGCCTGAGTGCCTCCTTGAGACTCTCCCATGCCCTCTTCTCTATGCTCACACCAAGACTGCCATCCCTCCTCTGATCTATATCCATATCATCCCCCACATCTTCTGACACTCCACCTTGAACTGTTCCTCTTCTGCTCACATCAAAAGACCTTCTAGGGTCCCTCGACACTCTCTCCCTACTAGACCTGCAGGACATTGCCCTAGGCAATGCAGGAGGACGGGCATCCGTGCCCTCATCCTGAGGTGGTACTCTAGTCAATCGTGCAGATCGACGAGTTCCTCTCATCTTGCTTACTAAAAAACAACACACATCACATAAAACATTAGCATCATATGGTTCATGTGGAAACACATGAGCCCACATCACATACACAGCATATCATCAATGTACATGTATAAAATCATGGCATTTCACATCATCATTCAAGACAGGACTCTACATCCTATCCTAGTGGACATGATTTTCCTATTGTGCTTGCCCTTCTAGAACATCAATGAGCCCGATACTCTCTAGGTCCGACCATATGAACCTAGGGCTTTGATACCAATCTGTAACGACCCGAAAATCGGACCGCTATCGGCGCTAGGATCCAGATCGGCATAAAGCCGTCAGGACCCGTAGCAAGCCTAACATACATCCTGTATACCTGTTAAATCCCATACATGATCACACATATACATAAAACTTTAAACTTTTTCTTTCATTTACCAAGCTTAACCTGTGCATGCACAAACTCATAAACATAAAACCCCACACTGGAGCCCTCATCAAATGCTCCAATGGGGTAACATATCATACATTAAGCTTGGTTTACATAAACATCAATAAAACATTTCATAGATCATGTGCAAAAGAGATTAACTTTACATACTAGGGTCAAGCACAACTCTAAACCTCAATATACATCATTACATTACATTACATTACTATACTTTACATTACAATGTCTTTTTCATGTCCACAACTAGCTATTACATAAAACATGACTTTACTCTTGTTGACTCCTTGATCTATCCCATACCTGCAAACCTGGGGGATTAAGGGAATGGGGTGAGCTACTAGAGCCCAGTGAGCAGAATAGTAAAAACATTATATTAAAATTCATGCTTTCATGAAATGCATCACATCACAAACAAATCACATCAAGGATGGACTTGTCACCAATATCCCTCTACACATTCCAATAGTGCTAGGGGCGTAGCATGGGCCTCACTGGTCTTTCTCTTACATATCATAACATAACATAACATTCCAATGTGCCAGGGGCGTAGCATGGGCCTCACTGGTCTTTCTCTTACATCGTACCAGGGGCATAGAATGGGCCTCACAGGTCATACATACCATACCATATCATATCATATCACCATACGAGGGCTAATGGATCATTCAACACCCATCTACATCAACATTATATTATGCAATGCAACATATTCGTGAATTCTAATGCAAACAACCTAATATATCATATGGCATTCGTGATGCATGAACATGCTAGAAATTTATTTGCTTTGAAACGTAAAGATCCATTCTACTCACCTTAGGCTAACTCTGAAAAGACACTGAAGCAGCTATCTCACTGCTGGGGTCCTCGGTTCCTCGGGTTCGAACCTACACAGGTGGACTCAAATGAGGGACCAAACATACATGAACATGACTCTAAACCACTTACCAAAAACCCCCTAAAACACCTTAAAACAATCACTGAAATCATGCAAAGGAAGGCTAAATAGGGCACTTTTGGCGGCAGGTTCGGCGGCCAAAAGTCCCTCCAGAGCCGAAACTCAGCCACTTTCGACGGCTGAAAGTGGTTTCAGAGCCGAAACTCGTGCATGTTCGGCGGCACCTTCGGCGGCCGAAACTCCCTTCCAAAGCCGAAAGTCCAACTTTCGGGGGCAGGGTTCGGCAGCCGAAAGCTTGCCTCCACAGGCAGGTTCGGCGGCCGAAAGTCTTTCGACTGCCGAACCTGAGTTCTTCCAAAGGGCAGAACTCAACCTCCTCATGCACAATTTGCCTCCCAAACCATTCAAACATGCATTTAGCTATTCTACAACATGCATACACATACCACCAAGCATATAGGGGTCTCAAACTACCCTAAACCCCAACACAAACACATATAGCAACTCAAACAACATATATTATCCATAAACTCAACATTAACCTAAACATGCATTTCTACCCCATAACCCCTCAAAACTTGTTTAAAACATACAAGAAAGGTAGGATCTAAGCTTACCTCTTGAAGATCGAGAGGAGAGACGATCCTAACTTGGAGATGGGAGGAATCTAGCTCATTGGGTCTCCAAGCTCCAAAACTTGATCTTAGCTTCAAAAATCTTCAAAACCAAGTTAAAACTTGTTAAAACTTGAAAGATTTGAGGAAAATCATCAAAACCAACCATGGGAGAGCATGGACTCACCGTTGGCCGAAGATAGGGGAGAAAGCTCGCCCATTTTCTGCCATGGGGCCTTTTATAGGTGGCTGGCCAGGCCACCTTCGGAAGCCAAAGGTGACTCTAAATCTCATGCATGTTCGGCGGCCGAACATGAGGTTCGCCGGCCGAACCTGGATATCACTCTATGGTCTTTTTCATTCAAAACTCAATTTCTTTCTTACTTAAAACCATAAAATACATGAAAACTGTAATACCCGGCTAGACCCCGGTATCAGAATTCCTACGTTCCGGCGGATTTTCCGTTGGAAGTCGGGATTCGAGGATGTCGGAGCTTGCCCTAAGGGTATAAGAAAGGTTTTTAAGATGTTTTTTAAGTGTTTTTATCATGTTTGCATGTTTTGAGTTAAGAAAATTGAGTTTTGAAATGAAAAGGCCAAGGGGACAAAAGCCAGGTTCGGCCGCCGAAGGTGAAGTTCGGCCGCCGAAAGTTGCATGGTTTCGCATGCACGTTAGGCCGCCGAAGGAAGAGTCGGTTGGCCACTACAAAAGCCCCTTTGCCCGAGACTTGAGTGTTAAACACTCTGTTTTTTGGGTCAAAGGTAGGTTCAAGCTCTCCTTGGTGTGATTTCTCATGTTTTCCTCAAATCTTGCATGTTTTCACTTGATTTGAGCTTTGTTTTAGAGATTTGAGCAAAAGGAAGCAAAGTTGAGCACTTGGAGATTTTGATTGAGTTTTCTCCTATCTCCAAGCTTGGATCATCAATCCTCTAGTTCTTCAAGAGGTAAGCATGGATCCTCACCTCCCCTTATGTTTAAAGCAAGTTTTAGAAGTTTTGGAGAGGTTTATGGCATGTTTTGGGGTATAAGCATGAGTTTGAGCATATGTTGCTCATATGCGTTTTGTTGTTGTTTTTGGGGCTTGAACTAGTTTTTAGGCCTCTATATGCATGAGATATGTTATATGTTAGTTCAGAAGGGTTGGTATGCATGTTATGGGTGTTTGATAGGATTTGGAGGCTGAGAGCATGAGTTGTGCTCGGATTCTGCCTTTCTAGAGAATCCAGGTTCGGCCGCCGAACCCCTTGTGGAGGCAGTTTCGGCTGCCAAACCTTGCCCCCGAAAGCTAGGCTTTTGGGTGAGAAAGGGGCTTTCGGCCGCCGAAAGTGCATGAGTTTCGTCTCTGGACGAGACTTTCGGCCGCCGAAGGTGCCGCTGAACATGCATGAGTTTCGTCTCTGGAGAGGGGTTTCGGCCGCCGAAAGTGCCGCCGAAAGTGCCCAGTCCAGCCTTCTTTTGCCCATTTTTCCATGCATGCCTATGATGTTTTAGAGGGGTTTTGGGGAGATAGTAGGAGTTATGTTTAAGTAAGTTTGGTCCTCATTTGAGTCCACCTGTGTAGGTACGGACCCGAGAGACCAAGGAGGCCCACAGAGTTAGAGTTACAGAGACTGCTCAGCAGTTGTCAGAGGTGAGTGGAACAGAACTTTATTTTCAAAGTTAAGAACTGTTTTAGCATGATTCATGCATCATTAATGCCATGTTTATGTAGGATGCTTTGCATTAGTATTCACCAAGTTGATGCATTGCATTATTACTTGTATATGTGGATTGGACCGAGGCGATCTCAATAGCCCATAAGTCTGTCAATATTGTATGTCCTGTGTGAGCTCCTTTGGGGCCGGGCATTTACCTTGGATGAGTCCTGTGAGAGCCCTTATAGGGTCGGGCACCATGAGTAGTTAGTGAAAGACCTGTGTGAGCTCCTTTGGGGGCCGGGCACTGACAGAGGGAGTTTTGGGATCATGTCCAATCCGAGATGTGAAATGTTTGTGCAGTGATGCATCATATGATAGCATGTTTTAAATGTGATTTTTTATAGATTCCGCTCACTGGGCTTTAGCAGCTCATCCCTCTCTCTAACCCCATTTTTTCAGGGCCTCAGAGAAGAGAAAGAGAAAGAGAAAGCAAGGGTAAAAGTATATGTAATAGTATAGAATAGTGGACATGATAATGATGTACAGTACAGAGTTTATGTAATGTATAGAAATGATGTATTAGTAAGTTATATAGTGAGTTATAGAATTGTGCTTGGCCCTAGTGCTTGTTATCCCTTTGCACATGATCCTTTTATGTTATATATGATTGAGATAATGTTGTGATGATGATGAGCTAAGCTTGGTGCATGGTAGTCTTTCTATCTCTGTAGTCACTGTATGGTACCATAGCAGGTATCACTCTTCGAGTGCATACAGACAGAGCATGCATAGTCCAGGCTTAGTGGAAGTTATACAGAAAGAAAAGATAGTCAAGCAAAGAAAAAAAAAGAGTAAGTAACAGTTTTAAGCTTAAGTATGATCATGTATGGGATTTATCAGGTACACAGAGTTGACAGGAGGCTTACTACGGGTCCCGGCGGCCTTAAGCCGATCTGGATCCTAGTGCCGGTGATGGTCCGGTAAGCGGGCTGTTACAGATTGGTATCAGAGCATAGGGCCTCGAGAGTACGGTGTGCTGAGCTAAGATGCTCAGGGATTAGAGATATCTCACATCGGAAAGAGGTTGTTTTAGAGGGCAAGCACAATAGGAAGATCATGTCCACTAGGATAGGATGTTGAGTCCTGTCTTGATGTGTAATGCCATGATTTTATGCATGTGCATTTAATGATATGCTATGATATGCTATGCTATGAGTTGAGGGTTCATGTTGTTACATGGATCCTATGATGCTAACGTTCATGTTATGTTTTCAGAAGCTAAGATGAGAGGAACCCGTCGATCAGCTAGATTGACTGGAGCTCCGCCCGAGAATGAGGGTATGGAAGGGCGTCCCCCTGCTTTGCCAAGAGCTATGTCCCAAAGGGCAGGCAGAGAAAGATCATCAAGGGACCCTAGAAGGTCTTTTGATGAAAGCAGGAGGGAGACAGAACAGAGAAGAAGATCGAGTGATACAAGGGAAGAGATGGATGTGGATCCAAGAAGGGATGGAGGGTTAGGTGTTGGCACTACGGAGGAGGATGTGGGATCATCACAGGGAGGCGGTCAGGCCTCGGGGTATGGTTATCCACCCCACTATCAGCCCAACCCACAGGGCCCAGGATATTCGATGGGAGGTACATCGGATTATCCTAGTTTTCACCCATATCCCACATATATGCCTTATCCACCGTATTACCCCCCATATCCACCATATCCCATGTATCCACCCTCACCTTTTTACCCCAGTCCAGCATACTCTACACCAGAAAGTTCTGCACCTCCCCCACCACCACCAGTGGTACAACCAGAAGCCCCAGTTATCCAAACACCTCAACCTGGCCCATCTGTGAGGAGCAAGGTAAAGATGACTGATTACCTAAAGTTAGATGCTCCTAAGTATCAATCAGGAGATGATCCGTTTGAGTACATTAAAGCAGTCAAGATGATAGCAGATGAGCTAGGGGCAGATGATACCAGAGCCATTCAGATGGCAGGGTTCACTTTAAAATGTAAGAAGGCGAAGGAATGGTTTGGCGTCTATGTGGACCCTAGGTTGGATAACATGTCTTGGGAGGAGTTTGCTAATGAGTTTGCCGGATGGGCATTCCCAGATAGTTCGAAAGAGCTAAAGATGATAGAGTTTGAGCAGCTCAAGCAGACAGAGGATATGAGTATTGATGAGTTTACTGACAGGTTTCTGGAGTTGCTATGGTATGCAGGACAGGCCTATGATACGGAACAGAAAAAGGCTAGGAGGTATGCTATGAAACTTCATTCCAGGTATTCCTCTTTGATCCATGCAGCCGAGAGGGAGAGTTTCCACACCGTGGTGGATTTAGCACGGAGGATGGAGGCTAGTGCCATTATACAGGGTACAGTGAAACAGCAGCCGGCACAGTCTTCTGGTTCTAAGACCCCAGGTAGGGGTAAGTCAGATCCCTCTTCACAGGGTGCAGCAACTTCCAGTGGTAAGAAGTGGAGTGGTTCCACGCAGAAGTCGAGGAAGAATAAGTTCTGGAATAAGATTAAAGCAGGTCTGGGATTAGGCAGTGGCATGAGTTCAGGCTCAGAGGTTCCAGTGTGTGGTCGGTGCGGTAAGGCGCACAGAGGAGTTTGTCGTTTGGGGATTACAGGATGTTATAGGTGCGGCCAGGAGGGACACATGGCTCGTGAGTGCCCTCAGGCATCTTTCACGGCACCATCCCAGCAGACAGCTCCAGCTAGCATGCCACAGCCACCAGTTTCAGGTATGACGCAGGGCAGAGGCAGAGGGAGAGGGTCAGCCTCTTCATCTGCGGGTCCCCGAGGTGGAGGTCCGTCAGCTCCGGCGCGGATTTTCACGATGACACAGCAGGAGGCAAACACTTCTAACACCGTGGTGTCAGGTAATCTCCTCATTGGGTGTTCTGAGGTGTATGCTTTGTTAGACCCTGGTGCTTCGCATTCCTTTGTTGCTCCCAGAGCCATAGAGAGAGTGGGTTTGATGACGTCTGGGTTAGAGTGTCCCCTATGGGTCAGTGGCCCTAAGTGTGATCCATCGTTGGCAGAGACAGTCTGTCGACATAGTCCAGTGTTTTTAGATGGTAGATGCCTTCCAGCTGACCTTGTGGTTCTAGAGTTGACAGATTTTGACGTCATTCTAGGGATGGATTGGCTATCTGCATATGGTGCTACCTTGGACTGCAGAGACAAGGTAGTTAAGTTCAGAGATGAGGATGGATCTGAGTTTGTCTTCAGAGGAGACAGGAGGGGCACGCCTAGAGGTCTGATATCAGCCCTACAGGCTCGTAGGTTGCTCAGGAGGGGATGTCAAGGATATCTAGCACATGTGAGAGAGCTAGACAGTCAGGTTAGGGACCCCAGTTCAGTGCCCGTAGTCAGAGAGTTCCCAGATGTGTTTCCAGATGAGCTTCCAGGACTACCACCTGATAGGGAAATAGAGTTCGAGATAGAGTTAGTGCCTGGTACCAGACCGATCTTTATTCCTCCCTACAGGATGGCACCAGCAGAGCTGAAAGAGTTGAAAGAGCAGCTACAGGAGTTGGTAGATAAGGGTTTCATCCGTCCAAGTACCTCACCCTGGGGTGCTCCAGTGTTGTTTGTCAAGAAAAAGGATGGATCCCTTAGACTTTGTATCGACTACAGGCAGTTGAACAAAGTCACTACCAAGAATAAGTATCCTCTACCCAGGATCGATGATCTATTCGACCAGCTAGCAGGAGCAGGTTGTTTTTCTAAGATAGATCTGAGATCGGGCTATCATCAGCTGAGAATCAGGGAAGAGGATGTACCTAAGACAGCTTTCAGGACCAGATATGGGCATTATGAGTTCTTAGTGATGCCGTTCGGGTTGACTAATGCCCCTGCAGCATTCATGGATCTCATGAACCGAGTTTTCAGAGAGTACCTGGATCACTTTGTTATTGTCTTCATAGATGATATCTTGGTGTATTCCAGGAATGCAGAGGAGCATGCCCATCATCTGAGGATAGTCCTGCAGACCTTGAGAGAGCATGGTTTATATGCCAAGTTCTCCAAGTGTGAGTTCTGGCTAAGGAGCATTTCATTCTTGGGGCATGTAGTGTCAGATCAAGGTATAGCAGTGGACCCCAAGAAGATAGAAGCTGTAGCCAATTGGCCTAGACCCACCACAGTGACAGAGGTCAAGAGTTTCTTGGGTTTGGCAGGCTACTACAGGAGGTTCGTTCAGGACTTCTCTAAGATAGCGGCTCCTATGACCAGATTAACCAGAAAGAACCAGAGATTCACATGGTCTGACCAATGTGAAGAGAGTTTCGAAGAGTTAAAGAGAAGATTAACTTCAGCACCGGTGTTAGCTCTGCCTACTAGTGATGAGGACTTCACAGTGTTCTGTGATGCGTCCCGAGTGGGATTAGGTTGTGTGTTAATGCAGAATGACAGGGTAATAGCTTATGCTTCTAGACAGCTGAAGAAGCATGAGCTGAACTATCCAACACACGATCTTGAGATGGCAGCTGTTATCTTTGCACTCAAGATGTGGAGGCATTACCTCTATGGGGTGAAATGTGAGATCTTTACAGATCATAAGAGCCTACAGCACATCCTGAGTCAGAGGGAGTTAAATTTGAGGCAGAGACGGTGGGTGGAATTGCTTAGTGATTATGATTGCAAGATCCAGTATCATCCGGGAAAGGCAAATGTTGTAGCCGATGCCTTGAGCCGGAAATCATTAGGCAGTTTATCCCACATTACAGCAGAAAGGAGGCCGGTGGTGAAGGACTTCTACAGGTTAGTTGAGGAAGGGCTACAGTTAGAGTTAACTGGTACAGGTGCTTTGATTGCACAGATGAAAGTTACACCCGTGTTTCTGGAGCAGGTGGCTCAGAAACAACATGAGGATCCAGAGTTGATCAAGATTGCCAGGACTGTTCAGTCAGGCAAGAGCGAAGAGTTCAGATTCGACAACCAAGGGATTCTCCGCTACGGGCATAGACTATGTGTACCAGACGACATCAGTTTGAAAGGAGACATTATGAGAGAAGCTCATAATGCGAGATATAGCATTCACCCTGGAGCCACCAAGATGTATCAAGATCTGAAGAGAGTGTATTGGTGGCCAGCAATGAAGAGAGAAGTGGCACAGTTTGTGTCAGCCTGCGAGATATGTCAAAGGGTGAAGCTAGAGCACCAGAAGCCGGCTGGAATGCTTAACCCACTGCCGATTCCAGAATGGAAATGGGAGAATATAGCCATGGATTTTGTAGTGGGGTTACCGGCGACGTCCAACAGACTAGACTCCATATGGGTGATTGTGGATAGACTGACTAAATCTGCTCACTTCATTCCTGTCAGGAGTGGCTACTCTGTGGACAAGCTAGCGCAGGTATATGTTGAGGAAGTTGTGAGGTTACATGGGGCTCCTGTTTCTATAGTGTCTGATAGAGGACCCCAGTTTACCTCCAGGTTTTGGCGAAGTCTGCAAGAAGCTATGGGCACAAGATTAGACTTCAGCACTGCTTTCCATCCACAGACTGACGGACAGTCAGAGAGGACCATCCAGACCATAGAAGATATGCTTCGAATGTGTGTGCTAGATTTTGGCGGATCTTGGAGGCAGCATCTACCCTTAGTGGAGTTTGCCTACAACAATAGCCATCATGCTAGCATAGGGATGGCCCCATATGAAGCTCTGTATGGGAGGAAGTGCAGGTCACCAGTTTATTGGGAAGAGGTTGGAGAAAGGTCCCTAGCAGGGCCTGAGTTAGTAGAGATCACGAACAGGGTGGTGCCCATCATCAGAGAGAGGCTCAAGACTGCTGTTAGTCGGCAGAAGAGCTATGCAGACGTTCGCAGAAAGCACATAGAGTTTGAGGAGGGGGATCTGGTCTTGTTGAAGGTGTCTCCAATGAAAGGGGTGGTTCGTTTTGGGAGGAAAGGTAAGCTGGCTCCGCGGTACATTGGACCTTTTGAGATTTCGCAGAAGGTCGGAAATGTGTCGTATAAGCTTGATTTGCCTATGTCTATGGAAAGAATCCATCCAGTCTTCCATGTTTCGATGCTAAGGAAGTTTGTGTCAGATCCGAGTAAGGTTCTCAGCGAACCAGATGTGGAGATCCTAGGTGATCTCACGTATGTAGAACAACCAGTGCGAATCATTGACACCCAGATCAGGAAGCTAAGGAACAAGGAGATCCCGATGGTGAAAGTCCTCTGGAACCACCATAACATAGAAGAGTGCACCTGGGAGACACGGGAGTCTATGCTCCAACAGTACCCCCATCTCTTTTGAGGTTAGTGTTAGCTTCTTTTGTTCTTTATGTGCTTTATGTTATGTTTTTACTCTGTTTTGAGTTAGAGAGGAACATTCGGGGACGAATGTTCTTAAGGGGGGAGAATGTAATACCCGGCTAGACCCCGGTATCAGAATTCCTACGTTCCGGCGGATTTTCCGTTGGAAGTCGGGATTCGAGGATGTCAGAGCTTGCCCTAAGGGTATAAGAAAGGTTTTTAAGATGTTTTTTAAGTGTTTTTATCATGTTTGCATGTTTAAGAAAATTGAGTTTTGAAATGAAAAGGCCAAGGGGACAAAAGCCAGGTTCGGCCGCCGAAGGTGAAGTTCGGCCGCCGAAAGTTGCATGGTTTCGCATGCACGTTAGGCCGCCGAAGGAAGAGTCGGTTGGCCACTACAAAAGCCCCTTTGCCCGAGACTTGAGTGTTAAACACTCTATTTTTTGGGTCAAAGGTAGGTTCAAGCTCTCCTTGGTGTGATTTCTCATGTTTTCCTCAAATCTTGCATGTTTTCACTTGATTTGAGCTTTGTTTTAGAGATTTGAGCAAAAGGAAGCAAAGTTGAGCACTTGGAGATTTTGATTGAGTTTTCTCCTATCTCCAAGCTTGGATCATCAATCCTCTAGTTCTTCAAGAGGTAAGCATGGATCCTCACCTCCCCTTATGTTTAAAGCAAGTTTTAGAAGTTTTGGAAAGGTTTATAGCATGTTTTGGGGTATAAGCATGAGTTTGAGCATATGTTGCTCATATGCGTTTTGTTGTTGTTTTTGGGGCTTGAACTAGTTTTTAGGCCTCTATATGCATGAGATATGTTATATGTTAGTTCAGAAGGGTTGGTATGCATGTTATGGGTGTTTGATAGGATTTGGAGGCTGAGAGCATGAGTTGTGCTCGGATTCTGCCTTTCTGGAGAATCCAGGTTCGGCCGCCGAAGTAAGGTTCGGCCGCCGAACCCCTTGTGGAGGCAGTTTCGGCTGCCAAACCTTGCCCCCGAAAGCTAGGCTTTTGGGTGAGAAAGGGGCTTTCGGCCGCCGAAAGAGGGAGTTCGGCCGCCGAAAGTGCATGAGTTTCGTCTCTGGACGAGACTTTCGGCCGCCGAAGGTGCCGCCGAACATGCATGAGTTTCGTCTCTGGAGAGGGGTTTCGGCCGCCGAAAGTGCCGCCGAAAGTGCCCAGTCCAGCCTTCTTTTGCCCATTTTTCCATGCATGCCTATGATGTTTTAGAGGGGTTTTGGGGAGATAGTAGGAGTTATGTTTAAGTAAGTTTGGTCCTCATTTGAGTCCACCTGTGTAGGTACGGACCCGAGAGACCAAGGAGGCCCACAGAGTTAGAGTTACAGAGACTGCTCAGCAGTTGTCAGAGGTGAGTGGAACAGAACTTTATTTTCAAAGTTAAGAACTGTTTTAGCATGATTCATGCATCATTAATGCCATGTTTATGTAGGATGCTTTGCATTAGTATTCACCAAGTTGATGCATTGCATTATTACTTGTATATGTGGATTGGACCAAGGCGATCTCAATAGCCCATAAGTCTGTCAATATTGTATGTCCTGTGTGAGCTCCTTTGGGGCCGGGCATTTACCTTGGATGAGTCCTGTGAGAGCCCTTATAGGGTCGGGCACCATGAGTAGTTAGTGAAAGACCTGTGTGAGCTCCTTTGGGGGCCGGGCACTGACAGAGGGAGTTTTGGGATCATGTCCAATCCGAGATGTGAAATGTTTGTGCAGTGATGCATCATATGATAGCATGTTTTAAATGTGATTTTTTATAGATTCCGCTCACTGGGCTTTAGCAGCTCATCCCTCTCCCTAACCCCATTTTTTCAGGGCCTCAGAGAAGAGAAAGAGAAAGAGAAAGCAAGGGTAAAAGTATATGTAATAGTATAGAATAGTGGACATGATAATGATGTATAGTACAGAGTTTATGTAATGTATAGAAATGATGTATTAGTAAGTTATATAGTGAGTTATAGAATTGTGCTTGGCCCTAGTGCTTGTTATCCCTTTGCACATGATCCTTTTATGTTATATATGATTGAGATAATGTTGTGATGATGATGAGCTAAGCTTGGTGCATGGTAGTCTTTCTATCTCTGTAGTCACTGTATGGTACCATAGCAGGTATCACTCTTCGAGTGCATACAGACAGAGCATGCATAGTCCAGGCTTAGTGGAAGTTATACAGAAAGAAAAGATAGTCAAGCAAAGAAAAAAAAAAAAAGAGTAAGTAACAGTTTTAAGCTTAAGTATGATCATGTATGGGATTTATCAGGTACACAGAGTTGACAGGAGGCTTACTACGGGTCCCGGCGGCCTTAAGCCGATCTGGATCCTAGTGCCGGTGATGGTCCGGTAAGCGGGCTGTTACAAAAACATTTTATAAAAAACATGATTTTACCCTTCTAGAGGTTTTCGACATCTGAGATTCCACCGGACGGTAGAAATTCTGATACCGGAGTCTAGCCGGGTATTACAGTAGCTATATCACTCGGATCAACTCACGCTAAAGCGCTGGACAAGATCTTGGACCAGGGTGGTCGTCAGGGCGAGTAAGAAGAAAGCAAGGATAGCGCACGGCCAGCCTAGATAGAAGTTGACTTAGTTTGACAGATTGAACTAATTACGCATGGTTCCACTCACGAAAACCAATATGATTTACACTTTAGGACCGTGACACATTTCACAATCAGGCCACCAAAAGGATACACGCTAGGATAATGACCGGGTGTCAGTCCATATTAATAACATTTCCAAGTCATGATCGAGTGTTAAGTTCGATTTATTATTTATAGCCGCAAGGCAATTGTCATTTATGGGCAAGAGCAGGCAAAGCGATACGCGTATGGAAGGCTAGTCTAAACAAGCCACGTGCTCCAAATTATGAAGGCAATTGTCACTTTCAAATCTAAAGAATCAAAGACCAGTGGATAGACCTCTGATATTACACAATAATCGCCCAAAGTGGGTCATGAGTTGTAATCATGAGACAAGGTCATGTGGTAAGAGTTTGGTTAGCCAATACGTAGTCTCACACGTAGAGAGGAAGACCCAGACAACGTAACATCCGGCTCTTCATCAAGAACTTGCCCTCTCCTGATTATGATGAGTCTTCATATGAAGGCGAGTTCTCATATAAAGACGAGTCTTCACATATAGTTACTGTTAGCAGACACAATCCAGCAGGCTCTCGTTATGTGTGTAATCAGAAGATTCCTGACCAATTAGCCAGCGAGAACCTTTATTAACAAGTCGGTCACATCATTGTCAGATTACTAGAAAATACTATAATTAACCTCACCTCCTTATAGTATAAAAGCCAATGATCACAAAGACTAAGGTACACTATTCTCTCACACAACTACTCTTGAGTTCTAAATATTATACTTGCCCTTCTCTTTAACTTACTGACTTGAGCATCGAAGTGGCTGTCGTGGACGCCAACCATCTTGTTCTCTCTTTCTTGTAGAATTGACCAATAACCGCACAACTCCATTTTGACCACATCATCAATTTGATTTCATCAATATCATTACTATTTATTAAAAACGCTTTTAAAACTTAAAATTGAAAATTATAAATATGGGTTTTATTTTATCACTTATTTTTCTTTATAACTTTTATCAGATTATCATTAACAATTTTAAGGTATTATCTCTGTCAATTAAATTTATTTATTTAAATACATTTACATTCAATTAATTTATAATATATACTTTTATTTTTTTATTATAAATAAAAATTATTATTTAATCCATCTGATATAGAAAAATTCATTAGTTAACCTCTTGATTTTGAAAAATATATTAAAATATTAATGAGATTTTAAAATCTAGTATATTTTCCATTAGTTTTAATTTTTAAGTGTTTTGCTATTTAATTCTTATATTATAAAAAAATTCATTAATTGATTTTTCAATTTTGTAAAAATGTCTATTAATTAATTTTTATATATTGAGGACATTTTAGACCTTTTGTATAATACTTAATTGCTAAAATACTATCTAGTAAATTTTTAAAATTTTTTAAAATATTTTAATAAATTTTAAAAATTTAAAGATTAACTAATGAGTTTATTTATACAGCAGTAAGTTTGTTTTTATTATAAGTTAGATATACTTTATAATAATATTTTATTATTCATTTTTATGCACAATTATTTATAAAATTATTAATTAAAATACGCAAAGTTGAAATCATAATTACCAAAATTAATAATTTTGATGCTATTAAATTATTAAATAATAAAATTAATTTTTTTAATAAAAATGATTATAAGATCATAATATTATAATATAATTCAATTAAATAATAATGATAATTTAATTTTTAGTAATAAAGTAAATTACTGATTATCTAGAATATCGATGATACAGATGAAATTTTATAGTTATTTTTTTATTTTTCTTATAGTGAGTTAAAGTATTAAAATAATTATCATAATATTAAATCATTGCATAATAAGTTCAATTTTTTAAAAAAATTACGAGATAATGAATGGATGATTGTAATTTTAAAAACAAATTTAAAATGCGGTAATATTAATATTGTTAAACTTAGATTTATTTTTTTGCAAAAAATAACTTCTATTTAAAAAATATTTCATCTAAATATATAGAAAATATTTTTTTAAAAATTATTTTTATTATAATTTAAAAAATAAAGGAAATTACTAAATTTATAATATAATATTATTACTGAGATATTCAAAATTAAGAAATGACTTGCTCAATGAAATCAATTTTCTTAAAATTAATTTAGTTTACTCTTTAACCAGCAAAATATATTTTATTAACTAATTTTCTTATTATTTTATTGTAATTTAAAAAATGAAGGCAATTATTAAGTTTATAATATAATATTATTACTGAGATACTCAAAATTAAGAACCGACTTAATGAAATCATTTTTCTTAAAATTAATTTGGTTTGTTTTTCACTAGCAAAATATATTTTATTAATTATTTTTCTGAAAAATATTTTGTATGAAATAAATAATGGCTTAAAAGGATTTCTTTTCTTTTCTCAAAAAAGTAATTATTATATTTTTAAGAATTAACTTAATTTTAAATATTGACAATTTTAATATTATTTAAAAATTTAAACCTTCCTGGTGGACAAAATCACAAAAGAAAGAAGAAAGAAAAGAAGAAGAAACTGCTGTATTTTCTGCAGAATTGCTGAAGAGGAGATGCCTCTTTGCTGGTTTGGATGCTGCCCTTATATAGCTGGAGAATCCCAATTCCAATTTGATTAGGGTTTTGAAATCTCAATTTGATTTGATCTTCTTTGTAGTCTTTGATTCCTCTTTGGATTTTGTATTTGATTGAGAATGGAAATCTCTAAGTGAAGGGCGTGGCTCTTGGGACTGATCTTGTGGTGTTTGAAGTGGATTTGGACTTCTTTTCTTTGAATTTGGATTTTCTGCTCTTTTTCCGCTTCTGCTGTCAATTCCTGCTGTCAGTCTGATCGGGGCGGTGATTTGGGCAGATCGTTGCCCTGATCGCTTCCTGTGAATCAGTCCAGTTTTCAGCTTTCTGTTTCTGCTTGATTTGGGCAGTGATTTGGGCAAATCACTGACCCAATCAATTTTCTGTCATTTTCTGCACTTTTTCTTCAATTTTCCAATTTCTTTCTTTTCTGTAAAAACAAAGTAAAAAATCATAAATTAAGCTAAAAATTGTGTAAATAAGCAATAATAAATATAATAAAAATGTGGCTAAATTATGCTTGATCACCCATTACCATTTATCGACAGGTTACTAGACTCGACATCGGGTCACACAGTAGTTTCCTTTCTTAATGTCATTTCATATTACCACCAAATCATGACAGACACCGAGAATGTAGAGAAGGCTGCGTTCATTACAAATGAAGGAGTTTTCTGCTACAAGATGATACCATTTGGACTAAAAAATGCAGGAGCGACTTACCAAAGGTTTGTATCAAGTATCTTTAAAGACATGGTGGGATTAACAGTCAAAGTGTACGTGGATGACACAATGGTAAAGAGCTAATCCTTGGAAGGCTATCCAGATGATATTCGAAAAGTCTTCGATGTACTGGACAAGGTAGATATAAAACTAAACCCTGAAAAGTGTACCTTTGGGGTAAAACTGAGAAATGTTTTAGGGTATATAGTTTCAGAAAGAGCCATAGAAGCAAACTTTGAAAAGATTAGTGCCATCCAAAATATGGAAACACTCAAAACTAGAAATCTACTATTTTAGTGACTCATAATTAGTTGTTAATCAGTGCTAGGGATAATTTGAAGTCTGAGAACTGAATCTTTTCAAGTACGAGGAAAAGGTTTGATCCTTAATGGAGAGGATTAAAGACGGTCTAAGCAGCTGTGAGCTTTGCCAGGTGGCAAGAGGAGACAAAGAGGAGGCAGATGTTCTAGCCAAAATGGCAGCAACGGAAGAACAACACCTAACTCAACCATTTCAGTTTGAGGAAATGCACACTCTAGCAACTAACGAAGAAGAGTCTTTTCCCATATAAGAAGGAGAATCATGGATGACGGTCGTATACAAGTTTTTGATACAAGATGATCTGCCAGCCGATGAATTATTGGCCAAACAGGTAATATGAAAATCCTCTAAATATGCACTAATTGATGACTGGTTGTACAAGAAGTCCTCAACCCAACTATGGCTGCATTAAAAGATCTCAGATGATCACCCGTAAAGTATTCAGACAAGGGTATTACTGGCTAATGATAATGCAAGATGCGAGACAGCTTGTCTAGAAGTGTCGAAGATGTCAAGTACATGCAAAAATTCCAAGAACCCTGGGAGAGATGCAAGCAGCAATTGGAAGCCTCTGGCCCTTCTTTCAGTAGGTGATAGACATCCTTGGCCTCTTCTAAAAGACAACTAGTTCAAGAAAGTTTGTAATCATAGCAGTGGATCATTTCAATAAGTGGGCCGAAACTAAGGCAATGCAATCCATCACCACCCAACAAGCAATCACTTTTGTCAGCAAAAACATTTTCACTCTATTTGAAATTCCAAAGATAATAATCACCGAAAACGGAACTCAATTTGCAAGCTCCAGGTTTAAAGATTTCTATAGAAAATGGGAGGTTGATTTGAGGTGCAGCTCGACCTATCAGCCATAGACCAACAAAATGACCGAGGTACAAACAGAACCATCCTACAAGGGCTAAAGAAAAGGTTCGACAAGCCAAGGGCAACTGGTCTGAGGAATTGCCCCACATACTATGGGCATACAAAACAACCCCAAGGACAGCCACCAAAGAAACAACATTTTCTCTTGTATACAGGGTCGAGGCAGTTATTGATGCGGCTTACATCAATTATTCCTATGGAAATCCAAGTAATCAACTTTAGGATACAACACCCTGAGATTTTAGAAAATCCCGAAGAAATGCAATTCAATTTGGATTAAGACAAATTTCTACGAGAAAATGCCATAATTAGAATGGCGGTAGAAACAAAATGTCTAAGATGTTCAACAGTAAAGTCAAGCTGCGTGCTTTTAACATGGGGGACCTAATTCTTAAAAGAACAAATGTAACAAGCAGTAATGTCAGGTCTGGTAAGTTGAAAAAATTGAAAAGGACCATTTAAGGTCTCGAAGGTCATTTACCTAGGGTCCTATAAGCTGGCTAAGTTAGATGGTCGAGTCATCCTCTACTCATAGAATATTTATAATCTAAGGAAATTTAATCAATAACAGTTAACAAGGTATTTTTTATATGTTGTACTCTTCAGTGACAATGAAGGATGGGATTGCCTTTCTCAAAAAGATTAAAGAGATAAAGCAAGGCCACAAGGCAGATTCTGCCAGGCTAGTGCACAAGGTGGGTTTCACCAGGCCACAACTCAGGTGTTAGTCCCACTAATAAGGCCACAAGACGGGTTTTGCCAGGCCAGACCACAAGGCGGGTTTTGCTAGGCCATAATTCGGGTGTTAGTCTCGCTAAACGTGGCCACAAGGTGGGTTCCACCAGACCACAATATGGGCATTGGTTCCACCAATCAAAGGCATCTTATGTCAGGTCACAAGGCAGGTTCCGTCAAGGCAGAAGACCGAGTGTTGGTCCTACTAATTAAGGCATTCATACTAGACCAAAAGATCGGGTGTTAGTCTTACAAAACAAAACATCTTATGCTAGGATATCAGGCGAGCAACCGATAGAAAAAATCGTGGGTTCCAATCTCCAAAAGACGAAGGTGCTAATCAGAGACTAAAGTTGATGGGGAGAGACTTACAACCCAGCCTCAAGATGTGCGACTAGATGTAAGTCCCATATTATAAAATTTCCCTAAAAGCATTTCATGCTCAGAAGGCGGGAGTCTGCCAGGCCACATGTCTAGGTATTGATCCTGTTTTACTCCAAATTATTTTATGACCTCTAATCGAGTGTTAAGCCGGGCTTTTTGTAAATTTCGGGGTGGGGGAATTAAAATTTGCTGATTTGGGGTTGGGAAAAACTTATTGACGGATTTGGGGTTCGCCTGCCACGTGGCAGGCGAAAAGAGAGTTTGGCGCTTCTTTGAGAAGCGCCAGACCCTGGCGCCTTTCAAAGAGGCGCCAGATTAAGTCTTGGCGCCTCTTTGAAGGGCGCCAGCGTGGCTTGACGCCTCGGGAAGCGTTGCCCGGTGCTTCCCAGGTCACGCTGGCGCTTGTGTAAGAAGCGCCAGCCTGACTGGCGCTTGTTTAAGAAGCGCAAGCCTAACCGTGGCGCCTCGGGAAGCGCCAGATCAAGCTGGCGCTTCTTACATAAGCGCCAGGTAAGGTTGGCGCTTCTTAAAGAAGCGCCAGCCTGACCCAGGCGCCTCAGGAAGTTTCGCCTGACGCTTCCCGAGGCGCCAGTCTGTGTCCCGAGGCAGGCTGGCGCTTCTTAAAGAAGCGCCAGAGTCAGGCTGGCGCCTCGGGACACATACATGGCGCCTCTTAAAGAGGCGCCAACCCCCCTACCCCGACCCCATAAATAAAACCCTCCACCACCATTTTCCTGCTCCCTTTTACTCTTCTTCATATCCACCATTTTCTTGCTCTTCTTCATATTTCCTCTCCTTTTACTCTTATTCATATCCACCATTTTACTCTTCTTCATATTTACCTATCCTTTGACTTAATACCCCTCCACCACGAGTCTGATTTTCTCCTGTTCTTTCTCATATTTTCCCTCTCCTTTTATTTATTTATTTTTTGATAATTGATTTTCACACTTTTATATTATTTTTTTTCTGTTTTAAGTAACTTATGGCTTATATTTATGTTGTTTCAAAAGTTTTACGAGGTAAATTAGCTAAAAATAGAGTGAAAAAAATGTGGAGAGAAATATATAAATTAAGAGTAGATTCTGAAAATAATTTTTTTTCAACATATTTTATGGCTTAATTATTATTTGCAAGAAATAATTTGCTCTGGTTATAATATTCGGAATATAGAAATGATTAATGTTTTGATCGAAACAGTTCCGTTATGTTATTTTAAAATTTTAAATTTTATTTGGTCAAAACCCGAAATTAAAAATTATTCTGATATAGTTAATTATTATTTTTGTGTTTATGAAAAACTGGATTATGAACCTTGGATGCGTCTGCAACACAGTCTTCCTATTTTGCAAAAAGAATTCTGTAAAAGAGAGAATAGAAGATTAAGAGGTACGTATTTAGTTAAACTTAATATTTAATGTAATGTATATTTTTAACTTTATATTCACTTACTTATTAATTTCAGGAGGAGGTGAACCAGTTATAAAGCGAATCTGTATGACTATTTGGAACAAAGAAGGGGAAGAACATTTAAATCCGCTAAACGTTCAAGCGAAGGTCGCAAATTTGGAAAATGTAAAAATAAATAGAAAAATGAAAATATATGTAATGAGTTAGTATTTTAAATTTATATTATCTTTTTTATTTTAAAATGTATATTTTGTTATGTTACATATATTTAATGTTAATATTTTTATTCAAAATTTTTTTTGTTAAAATTTGATTGGATAATAACTTAAAAACTGCCTTTATAATGAAAAGTATATAATATAATATGAAAGTAATTGTTCTTAAATAATAAAGTTTTAAATTAAAAAAATATATTTAATTTAATTGTAATTAATTATAAATGCATTGAAAAATTAAAGTATATTAAAAATTATACTTTTCACATATGTAAAATATTAAACTTTTAATAAAAGAATTACATTGTAGTAAATTATAAGGTACATTACTATATAATTAATGAGAAAAAA
Organism: Manihot esculenta; assembly: GCF_001659605.2. Taxonomy (NCBI): domain Eukaryota; kingdom Viridiplantae; phylum Streptophyta; class Magnoliopsida; order Malpighiales; family Euphorbiaceae; genus Manihot; species Manihot esculenta. Next base: position 14,789,492 of record NC_035178.2, on the reverse strand, counting down.
AATTAATTAATTTTTATAATTAATAATAATTAATTTTTTGACTCATTTTAAAATTTTTATTTGAAGTATTATAATCACAATAAATATAAGACCAATAAATAAATAAAGGATTATAATTTGAAAATTTGTCATTTATTAATTAATTTGAAAGCAAAAAAGAAAAAAAATAAAAGTTGGCCATGCATGAACGTCCTGAATTCATGGCGCCACTTAAAGTGGCGCCAGGAATTCTCTTCATGGTAGAGAATCTCTGCCATGAAGAGACTTGGAAGAGTTCGTGGCGCCACTTAAAATAGCGCCACGAACTGTTCATGGCAGAGATTCTCTGCCATGAAGAGACTTCTCTTCATGGAGAGAAGAGTTCGTGGCGCCACTTAAACTGGCGCCACGAACTGTTCATGGCAGAGATTCTCTTCATGGAGAGAAGAGTTCGTGGTGACACTTAAACTGGCGCCACGAACTGTTCATGGCAGAGATTCTCTGCCACGAACTGTTCATGGCAGAGATTCTCTGCCACGAACAGTTCGTCTCTTCATGGCAGAGAATCTCTGCCATGAAGAGAGGGGCCGAACTGGTGCGTTGGGACACAGCTTCCTTCCTGGCGCCACTTAAAGTGGCGCCAGGATGCAGTCCCGAGGCGTGAAGAGAAAAGTCCTGGCGCCACTTAAAGTGGCGCCAGAATGCTGTCCTTAGGCGTACAACACTAGACGCCTCGGGACTGCTACAAAACCATCCTGGCGGCACTTTAAGTGGCGCTAGGATGCAGTCCCGAGAAACCTGGCGCCGCTTTAAGTGGCGCCAGGTTTCCATTTATACATCCCTCCCCCTTCCTCACGTCATTTACTCTCCCCCTCACAAACCCTCCTCGCAAACTCTCCTCACATTTACTCTCCTCTACTGTACTTAACTAACAATTTTCATTCCCATTTTCAACATACTCTCCTTTCAATTTTAAAGAAGTTGTGAAGGTTAGTTATATTATTTAATATGTTTATTCAATACTTTATATAGTATAATATAATTATTAGTATGCACCATTTTTTATTATATAATATATTTATTTCAATTGATGTTACTTTTAATTTTTTAATTAATACATAAGAACCATTGATTAGAAAAAATTAGACTTATCTTCATATTTTATTTTTTTTCTTGGTTGCTGCAATAATTTTAGGTTATTTAATTTTTTTGTATATTATAAAATAAGATTATATATCTCTATGAGGGAAAGGAAAACATGAAAGATAAAATATGTCTTAGAATAAAATATAAAATAAATAATAGAAATTTTTTTTTTCTAATTTGTGTTTATTTACAAATCTGCTGGGTAAAAAATTTGTAATATAAATTTAATTAAAATTTGAAGAGTTTTAAATAATAAATTAAAATAAAATGTCTAAAATGATGCGTACATTAAAAATTTAAGAAAATTTAGGATAAAATTATCCTTATTTTTTCAGAAAATTGAACTTTACATAGTATTTATATTTTATTTTACTTATATATGTAAAATGAAAATTATTTTTTACACAATAACTGTTTCACAAAAATATATTATATTAACAACTATTAATAAATAAATATAAATAATATATATATTCTTTTTAATGGCAGTAAAATTATAAGAATTATAAGTAAAATAAAATTTTAATTATTGTTTTAAAATTTTTAATTTAATCTTTATTTTGTGTGAAGTTATGTCATTTATTAATTAATTTGATTACATAATAAATAAAATAAAATATTTATCAAAATCGAATTTTTATAAATATATAGTAAAATTATAAAATCAAATTTTTATAAATATATAATAAATTTAACTGTTGATATTGCAGTTTGGGGTACAATCTTCATTGTAAGGCCATAATATCGAATTATTCAAAACAAAGAGGTATGAGCAATTATATTGCACTTAAATATATTGCACTTAAATATATTGCACTTATATTTTAGTGTTAATTAAATACTTAATTAATCTTTGTTTTGTTTGAAATGTCTATGATAGATTTGACAAAAATGAGTTTTCCGACTTATGGAATTGTACACTGGGATGATAATGTTATTAGAACCGAATTAGGTTACGACTATGTTGGTGGCCAGCACAATTTTTTTCGTATGAAACGAAGGTTGAATTATGAGGATCTTTTTATGAAAATAGTTCGTTCTACAAATTTGTTAGACAACAACCAATTCATATGCAAGATTGAATATAGGAAACCAATTATTAGTGGTAACGATTACAAATTTGAACTACATAAGTTGCTGAACGATGACGATGTAGAGATGATGTTCGATTACGTCAGTACATTAGGGTCTAACAGCATAGTTTTTTACGTCGATGTCGTTAGAGATATTTATAGAAATCAGAACGATGATTGTGCTGGTCCCTCTAATACTGATCCAAGAACGATGATTGTTAATGAAGTTGTGGATGAAGTTGTGGATGAAGTTGATGAATATGTTGATTTAGAGAGATTATCTGATTCTGACATTGACGAGTACGAAAGTGGTTGGATTGAGGACGACGAATTATTATCAGGTGATGATAATGTTGTTGCTCAGTTTACTAATCCTATTTTGCCACTAGTGCATCCACCGCCATTTTCAGAAATAGATTTTGAATTAATGCGTGTAGACCCTTATGCAAAGCCACCAACTGATATGTTTTGGAGTCCGACTATGGAGTTTTCTGTTGGGATGATTTTTCCAAGCAGAGATGCTGTCATGGCAGCAGCAAAGGAATATCATTTGCGTAGACATCATCAGTTTTGTTCTGACGAGACAAAGAGAAAAACATATAGCATTATATGCAAGAATAAAAAACATAACTGTAAATGGCATTTGCGTGCTTCAATGAAGGAGGGATCTGAGGTTTGGAAAATTGTATCGTATAATGGACCGCATACTTGTTCAAATCCAATGGTTGAAAAAGACCATCCTCAATTGGATAATAAATTTCTATGTCAATTTATTTTGCCTATGATAGAAGAACAACCACAAATTAAAATAAAAACACTTCAGGCAGAAGTTAGAGATAAAATTGGATATGAACCATCATTGTAATACCCGGCTAGACTTCGGTATCGGAATTCCTACCGTCCGGTGGAATCTCGGATGTCGGAGGCCTCTAGTAGGGTAGAATCATGTTTTCATAAGATGTTTTAAGGTATTTCATGGTTTTAAGAAAAATGGAAATGAGTTTTTGCATGAAAACAACCTTGAAGGAAAACTCAGGTTCGGCCACCGAACATGCATGCGTTCGGGAGCGCCTTTAGGCCCCCGAAAGCATAAGTGAGGAAAGTCCAGGTTCGGCCGCCGAACCTCAAGTTCGGCCGCCGAACATGGCATGCATGCGGAGGCACGTTCGGCCCCCGAACGTGGCCTGGCCAGCCACTATAAAAAGGTCCCTTAGCCGAAAACGAGCGAGCTTTTTCCCCATTTCCGGCCAAGGTGAGCTCTCCGCCGCCCCTCACCGATCTTGAGTCTTTTCCTTCAGATCTTTCGAGTTTTTCACTAGTTTTCATCTTGTTTTGAAGATTTCCGAGTTTTGAGCAAGTTTTGGAGCTTTGAGGTTCAAGAACTCAAATCTCTTCCAACTCCAAGTTAGATCGCCTCCACCCTCGATCTTCAAGAGGTAAGAGTCGATCTCTAGCTTACTTTATGTTTTAAGCAAGTTTTATGCAAGTTCATGGGGTAGAAAATGCATGTGTAGCTTATGTTGAGCTTATGGGTTTTTGATGTGATTTTGAACAATGTGAGTTGCTTGTGTGTTGTATGTAACGACCCAAAAATCGGACCGCTACCGGCGCTAGGATCCAGATCGGCTTAAGGCTGCCGGGACCCGTAGCAAGCCTGACATGTAACCTGTAAACCTGTATAATCCCATACATGATCAACAGCATGCATAAAAATTTAAAACTTTTCCTTCAAACATCCAACTCAACCTGAACATACACTGTACATAGTCATAATCATAATCGTGATCCCTCTGTGGGATCTCATCAATGCCCCAACGGGCGATACAACATGAGATGAGTTGGCTTTCATGAACATTATAAAACATTCTTGATCATGTAATAAAAGGGATACCTCATACACAATGTCAAGCACAATATCTAATCCTTAATATCATTACATGACTGAAACTGTACTTTTACATAACATTAATACATTTATCATGTCCACACTATCTATTACATAAAACAGACTTCATTACTCTTGTAAACTTCCTGGTCTACCCTGTACCTGCAATCCTGGGGAAATGGGAGAGGGATGAGCTACTAGAGCCCAGTGAGCAGAATAATAAAAACATTTAAATCATATGGATCATGGAATGCATCACATCACATCTAATCACATCAAGGATGAATTTGTCACCAATAGCCCTCTACATGGTCCAACTGTGCCAGAACGTAGAATGGGTCCTGGTCTTTCCCATACATAGTGCCAGGGAATGTAGAATGGGTCCCACTGGTCTTACATTCCGTACCGTACATATTACATCGTCATATCATAGATCGAGGGCTATGGATCATCCAACATTCATCCACATCAACATAAAAATATGCAATGCAACATATTCGTGAATTCTAATGCAAGCAACCTAATTCATCACATGGCATTCATGATGCATGAAGCATGCTAAAAAGTACATTATTTGCTTTAAAACATAATAGGTTATTCCACTCACCTCTGGATAGCTCTGACCAGACACTGGGGCAACAGACTCACAGCTGGGGTCCTCGGTTCCTCGGGTCCGAACCTACACAGGTGGACTCAAATGAGGGACCAAACAAACATGAACATAACTCTAAACTATTCCCCAAAACCCCCTAAAACATCATGGAATAATCATAGAAAAACATGCAAAAAAGGGCTGGACAGGGCACTTTCGGCGGCAGGTTCGGCGGCCGAAAGTCCCTCCAGAGCCGAAAGTCAGGTAGGTTCGGCGGCACCTTCGGCGGCCGAAACTCCCAGACAGAGGCGAAACTCATGCATGTTCGGCGGCACCTTCGGCGGCCGAAAGTCCCAGACAGAGACGAAAGTCTCTTTTCGGGGGCAACTTCGGCAGCCGAAAGGCCTGCCTCCCCAGCCATGTTCGGCGGCCAAAAGTTCCTTCGGCTGCCGAACCTGGTTTCTGCCAAAGGGCAGAAACTTGGCTCCCTTATGCATTTGTGCCTCCAAAACTAACCAATCATGCATAAACTGTAACGACACCAAAAATGGACCGTCACCGGCGCTAGGATTCAGGTCGGCTTAAGGCCGCCAGAACCCGTAGCAAGCCTGCTATACTCTCTGTGTACCTGAAAACATCATACATGATCATACAATTTTCTGTGGAAATAACAACTCTTTTCTGAACCAAGGCTTAACCTGTGCATGCACTATCTCTGTACTCTGTGCTCATGTACTCTGTACTCTGTATCCCTGACTCGAGCTTGCTCTAGATGGGTTAACTCATACCTGTTAAGCCTGGTTTTCACATACAAGAAAACATATATACATATACAGATCATGTACAAAACATACATCACTAGGTCAAGCACATTTCTACCTGTATACACAACTATTACATCTCTTTAATATTACATGTCCATTCTAAGCTATTACAAATCTCTTTACTCTTCCTGTACTCTGCTGAACTGTCCCTGTACACTGTACACTGAACCTGCAAAACTGGGGTTAAGGGAGTGGGATTAGCTCTATAGCCTAGTGAGTAGAACAGTAAAACATCTCAGTAAAATATGATCTCATGGAATGCACCATAGCACAGACAAGCCACATCAAGAGTAAACCTGTCACCACATAGTCCCAGTAACTCTGTGCCAGGGCGTAGAATCGAGCACCTGGTCTTCCTGTCATATAGATATATGTGTATATAACACCTCTGTACTTACCATTGCCAGGGCGTAGTCAAAGGCTCCTGGACTTTGCTATACCTGCCAGGGCGTAGTCAAAGGCTCCTGGACTTCTCTATACCTGCCAGGGCGTAGTCAAAGGCTCCTGGACTTCCTGTCTGAGACTATTGGATCATTCAGCATTCACCCACATCAACAAAGAATTATGCAATGCACCATATTCGTGGTTACGAATGCACTCAACCTATGGCATAATCATGATGCATGAGATATGCTAAAACATTCCATTGTGCAAGTAAAAGAATTAAGTTTAGTTCCACTCACCTCTGGCTATCTGGACTGACTGACTCTGCAGGCTCTGAAACTCTGGAGCAGTACTCACTGCTGCTCCCTCTGGTTCCTCTGGTCTGTACCTATACAGATGGACTCAAATGAGGGACCAAACAAGCTTATGCATAACTTTCTTAAATTCCCCAAGAAGCCCCGTAAACTCACTCAACTATCCATGCAAAGCATGCAAAAGAAAGCTGGACAGGACACTTTCGGCGGCAGGTTTGGCGGCCGAACGTCCTCTCCAGAGATGAAACTCAAGCACCTTCGGCGGCCGAATCTCAAGCTTCGGCGGCCGAACCCTTTCGGGGGCAAGTTTCGGGGGCCAAAAGGCACTCCAGAGACGAAAGTCTCTAACCTTCGGCGGCACCTTCGGCGGCCGAATCCCCCAAACAGAGCCGAACATGCAAAACTCGCGGGGCAAGCTGTGGCAGCCTAAGCCACCATGCAAGAGGTTCGGCGGCCGAATGAACCTTCGGCTGCCGAACCTGAGTTCATCCAGAACTCAGCCCCGACGGCAAACAAGCTCCTCCATCCCATCAATCTCGCCAAACATGCAACCTTCAACTCCTCAACACACATATACTCATGTATATGTACAAAGGGGTCCAAAACTACCTAAAAACCCTAACAAACACATCAAACAAAACACATAATCATGCTTACAAGCTAAACCATAAAAAAACACCCTTTGTCACCTAAGCATGCATCTCTACCCACACCTTCACTTCTGTAAAACAGTAAAACATGTGCACGATCTTCACTTACCTCCTGTAAACAAGAAGATGACCAATCTGAACAAAGAAAATGGATCACCGTCTCTTCAAACTCATAAACACTCAAAACTAAGCTTTTTCACTTCAACCCCTTCAACAACTCTTTGGAAACCAACCAACACTCTGCATGAGCTGGGCTTGCAAATAAAGCATAGGAGACGTGGCCAATCTTCTGGACAGGGTTTGGAGCCAACACCTGTCCAAAATGCTGACTAAGGAATGCTCAATAGTTGGCTAGCCATCTCAGCTTCGGCTGCCGAATCGCATGCAAAACCATGCAACATTCGGGGGCCGAACCTGAACTGCGGAAGCCGAACATTGGTCACTTTCGGCCGCCGAACTTACCTTCGGCGGCCGAACTTGACAAAAAGTCTCCATAGACTTTTCTCTTCCAACCTCAACCCAACTCAAAACAATTCAACGAAAAACCTTAAAACACATCATAACACTGTAGGAAAACACAAATCCTACCCTTTTAGAGCATTCCGACACCCCGGATTCCACCGGACGACAGGAATTCCGGTGCCGGATTCTAGCCGGGTATTACATTCTCCCCCCCTTAAACACATTCGTCCTCGAATGACAAACAAAGAAAACATAAAAAGGAGGAAACTAACCTCAAAACAAATATGGATACTGCTGGAGCATAGACTCCCGCGTCTCCCAGGTGCACTCTTCTAGATTATGGTGGTTCCATAGAACTTTCACCATCGGAATCTCTTTGTTCCTTAGCTGTCTGATCTGCGTGTCCAGAATCCGCACTGGCTGCTCTATATAGGTGAGATCCGTATGAATCTCCACCTCAGGCTCACTCAACACCTAATTCGGATCTGACACAAACTGCCGTAGCATAGAAACATGAAATACCGGGTGAATTCTCTCCATAGAAGCAGGTAAATCCAGCTTATACGACACATTTCCGATCCTCTGCAACACCTCAAAGGGTCCAATGTACCGTGGAGCTAATTTACCCTTCTTCTCAAAACGAACCACCCCTTTCATTGGAGACACTTTCAGCAATACCCAATTACCCTCTTGAAACTCTAACTGCTTTCTGCGAACGTCTGCATAACTTTTCTGTCTGCTCTGCGCTGTTCTGATTCTCTCTTTGATCATGGGCACCACTCTACTGGTCAGTTCTACTAACTCTGGCCCTGCAAGAGCCCTCTCTCCTATTTCTTCCCAGCAAACAGGGGATCTGCACTTCCTCCCATACAACGCTTCATAAGGAGCCATCTCGATGCTAGCATGATGGCTGTTGTTGTAGGCAAACTCCACCAGAGGTAGATGCTGCCTCCAAGAACCGCCAAAGTCTAACACACAGAGTCGAAGCATATCCTCTATGGTCTGGATGGTCCTTTCTGACTGTCCATCAGTCTGTGGGTGGAAAGCAGTGCTGAAATCCAATCGCGTGCCCATCGCACTCTGCAGACTCCGCCAAAAGCGGGAGGTAAACTGAGGTCCTCTGTCTGACACTATAGACACTGGAACTATCAGGAAAAGCCCACCCTGCAAACTCATTGGCGAACTCTCCCCATGACATGCTGTCCATTCGAGGCTCCACATAATTCTTAAACCATTCTCTGGCTTTCTTGCATTTTAATGTGAAACCTGCCATCTCAATGGCTCTCCTATCATCTGCTCCCAATTCACTGGTTATCATCCTAACTGCTCTGAGGTAATCAAATGGATCATCTCCCGTGTTGTATTTAGGAGCATCCAATTTCAAGTACTCCGTCATTTGCACCTTACCTCCAGATGAGCTAGGCTGATGGCTGTCAACAACAGGGGCTACTGGTTCTGGTGGTGGTACTGGGTCATTTGGTTCTGGGTGTGCTGCACTTGGATGGGTAGGGGAAGAGGGATACATAGGATATGGTGGATAGTAAGGATAAGGCATATATGGCATGTAAGGAGGATATGGCATAAAACTCGAGTACTCCGACATACCTCCCATCGGATACGCTGGATAGCCAAAACCTGAGGTCTGAGCGCCTCCCTGCGACTCTCCCATACCTTCCTCAAAGCTGCCTATACCCATGCTGTCATCTCTAGACTGATCAATCTCCATAGCTTCCCTCCTTTCCTCTGATCTTCCTCCCCTAGCTGTTCCTCTTCTGCTCTCGTCGACAGACCTTCTAGGGTCTATTGACGTACCTTCCCTGCTAGATCTCTGCGACCTTGCCCTGGGCAATGCAGGAGGACGAGCAGCTGGTCTCTCACTCTCTGGTGGGACTCCAGTCAATCGAGCTGATCGACGAGTTCCTCTCATCTTTACTCTGGAAACACAACATATAACAGAACACTTTAGCACATAAACATCACATATCTATAATACACATGCAAAACTCATGGCATAGCAGATAGGACTCAATACCCTATCCTAGTGGACATGATTTCCTATTGTGCTTGACCACTTCTACCCTGTATGAGCCCGCCACTGTCTCTATAGGTCCGATCATGTGATTCTAGGGCTCTGATACCAATCTGTAACGACACCAAAAATGGACCGTCACCGGCGCTAGGATTCAGGTCGGCTTAAGGCCGCCAGAACCCGTAGCAAGCCTGCTATACTCTCTGTGTACCTGAAAACATCATACATGATCATACAATTTTCTGTGGAAATAACAACTCTTTTCTGAACCAAGGCTTAACCTGTGCATGCACTATCTCTGTACTCTGTACTCATGTACTCTGTACTCTGTATCCCTGACTCGAGCTTGCTCTAGATGGGTTAACTCATACCTGTTAAGCTTGGTTTTCACATACAAGAAAACATATATACATATATAGATCATGTACAAAACATACATCACTAGGTCAAGCACATTTCTACCTGTATACACAACTATTACATCTCTTTAATATTACATGTCCATTCTAAGCTATTACAAATCACTTTACTCTTCCTGTACTCTGCTGAACTGTCCCTGTACACTGAACCTGCAAAACTGGGGTTAAGGGAGTGGGATGAGCTCTATAGCCCAGTGAGTAGAACAGTAAAACATCTCAGTAAAATATGATCTCATGGAATGCACCATAGCACAGACAAGCCACATCAAGAGTAAACCTGTCACCACATAGTCCCAGTAACTCTGTGCCAGGGCGTAGAATCGAGCACCTGGTCTTCCTGTCATATAGATATATGTGTATATAACACCTCTGTACTTACCATTGCCAGGGCGTAGTCAAAGGCTCCTGGACTTTGCTATACCTGCCAGGGCGTAGTCAAAGGCTCCTGGACTTCTCTATACCTGCCAGGGCGTAGTCAAAGGCTCCTGGACTTCCTGTCTGAGACAATTGGATCATTCAGCATTCACCCACATCAACAAAGAATTATGCAATGCACCATATTCGTGGTTACGAATGCACTCAACCTATGGCATAATCATGATGCATGAGATATGCTAAAACATTCCATTGTGCAAGTAAAAGAATTAAGTTTAGTTCCACTCACCTCTGGCTATCTGGACTGACTGACTCTGCAGGCTCTGAAACTCTGGAGCAGTACTCACTGCTGCTCCCTTTGGTTCCTCTGGTCTGTACCTATACAGTTGGACTCAAATGAGGGACCAAACAAGCTTATGCATAACTCTCTTAAATTCCCCAAGAAGCCCCGTAAACTCACTCAACTATCCATGCAAAGCATGCAAAAGAAAGCTGGACAGGACACTTTCGGCGGCAGGTTCGGCGGCCGAACGTCCTTTCCAGAGACGAAACTCAAGCACCTTCGGCGGCCGAATCTCAAGCTTCGGCGGCCGAACCCTTTCGGGGGCAAGTTTCGGGGGCCAAAAGGCAGTTCAGAGACGAAAGTCTCTAACTGTAACGACCCGAAAATCGGACCGCTACCGGCGCTAGGATCCGGGTCGACTTAAGGCTGCCGGGACCCGTAGCAAGCCTGACATGAAACCTGTAAACCTGTTTAATCCCATACATGATCAACAATCATACATAAAAATTTAAACTTTCTGTCATTCATTTCTCAAACACCAAACTCAACCTGTGCATGCACTAACATAATCATAAACTTGACCCCTCAGTGGGATCTCATCAATGCCCCAATGGGCGATACATCATAAGTTGAGTTGGCTAAACATAAACATCAATAGACATTAAGATCATGTATCAACAAGGGATTACAATACTCATAGGGTCAAGCACATCTATAACCTCAATATACCTCATTACATAACATACTGAATCTCTTACATTACATTAGTACAATTGTCATGTCCACAATCTAACTATTACATAGACATACTTCAAAACTCTGGCTAACCTCCTGGTCTACCCTGTACCTGCACATCTGGGGTTAGGGGAGAGGGGTGAGCTACAAAGCCCAGTGAGTAGAATAGTGAAATCATATATTAAAATTTCATGCCATTATGTAATGCAACACATCACAACTAATCACATCTCGGATGGTATTGTCACCAATAGTCCTCTACATAGTCCAACTGTGCCGGAACGTAGAATGGGTACAACCGGTCTTTCCCTTAACATAACATATCATACAGTCCAATTGTGCCAGGGACGTAGAATGGGTACAACCTGGACTTTCTCTTACATCGTGCCAGGGACGTAGAATGGGTACAACCTGGACTTCCATACCATATCATGCCGTAACATCATCATACCATATGAGGACTAAAGGATCATCCAATAACCAATCCACATCAACATCATAAATGCAATGCAACATATTCGTGAATACTAATGCAAACAACCTACTATATTTCATGGCATTCATGATGCATGGATCATGCTCAAAATTCATATTTCATTTATTTTAAAACTTAAGGTTTATTCCACTCACCTCTGGCTAGCTCTGACAAACTCTGTAGCAGCTGGCTCACTGCTGGGGTCCTCGGTTCCTCGGGTCCGAACCTACACAGGTGGACTCCAATGAAGGACCAAACATACATAAACATAACTCTAATATACTCCCCAAAAACCCCCTAAAACATCATGAAACAATCATAGAAAAACATGCAAGAAATGGCTGAACAGGGCACTTTCGGCGGCAGGTTCGACGGCCGAAAGTCCCTCCAGAGCCGAAAGTCAGGCAGGTTCGGCGGCACCTTCGGCGGCCGAAACTCCCAGACAGAGGCGAAACTCATGCATGTTCGGCGGCACCTTCGGCGGCCGAAAGTCCCAGACAGAGACGAAAGTCTCCTTTCGGGGGCAACTTCGGCAGCCGAAAGGCCTGCCTCACCAGCCATGTTCGGCGGCCGAAAGTGCCTTCGGCTGCCGAACCTGGTTTCTGCCAAAGGGCAGAAACTTTGGCTCCTTTATGCACATTTGCCTTCAAACTCTTCCAACATGTATATAACTCAACCAAAACATGCATACAAGCTCCTAGGGGTCTCAAACTACCTTAAACCCCAACTACAACACACATACACAAGCATTTGCAAGCCACATTTGCAAAAACTCAAAAATCATCCATAACTCACTAAAAACCTACACATGCATTTCTACCCCATAGATCTTGCATAAAACTTATTTAAAACATATAATGAGCTTAAGATCGGCTCTTACCTCTTGAAGATCGAGAGAGAGATGACCTAAACTCGGAGATCCAAGCAAATGAGCTCCTGAGTTCCCAAAGCTCCAAAACTTGTCTTAAATGCTCAAAACTTGCAATGAGAGGTGAAAACTCAAGAAAAATGGAGGAGATTTGGAGAAAGAACACAAGATCTGGGGAGAGGGAGGTCGGAAGCTAGCTATGGCCGAAAATGGGAGAAAGCTCGCCCATTTCGGCTAAGTGACCGTTTTATAGTGGCTGGCCAGGCCACGTTCGGGGGCCGAAAGTGCTTCCGCATGCATCCCATGTTCGGCGGCCGAACTTGGGTTTCGGCGGCCGAACCTGAACTTCCCTCACTCATGCTTTCGGGGGCCTAACATGCCTCCAAAACGCATGCATGTTCGGCGGCCGAACTTGACTTTCGGCGGCCGAACCTGGGTTTTCCTCCAAAGACTTTTCATGCAAAAACTCATTAAATTTTCATACTTAAAACCATGAAATACCTTAAAACATTTTATGAAAACATGTTTCTACCCTACTAGAGGCTTCCGACATCCGAGATTCCATCGGACGGTAGGAATTCCGATACCGGAGTCTAGCCGGGTATTACATTCTCCCCCCCTTAAGAACATTCGTCCCCAAATGTACCTCAACTAGCACACATAGCATGGCATAAAACATAACATACCTAGCACATAAACACAAAGAGATCTAACCTTAAAAGAGATGAGGGTACTGCTGGAGCATAGACTCCCGTGTCTCCCAAGTGCATTCTTCCAAGTTGTGGTGGTTCCATAGGACTTTCACCATCGGGATTTCCTTGTTTCTTAACTTTCTGATCTGGGTGTCTATGATCTGAACTGGCTGTTCAACATACGTGAGATCCTCTTGGACCTCCACATCAGGCTCACTAAGAACCTTGCTCGGATCTGACACAAACTTCCTCAACATTGAAACATGGAAAACCGGATGGATTCTTTCCATTGAAGCAGGTAAATCCAGCTTGTACGACACATTCCCAATCTTTTGCAAGATTTCAAAGGGTCCGATGTATCGTGGGGCTAGTTTACCTTTCTTCCCGAAGCGAACCACTCCCTTCATAGGAGACACCTTGAGCAATACCAGATCCCCCTCCTGAAACTCTAACTGTCTCCTGCGAACGTCTGCATAGCTCTTCTGTCTGCTGGCAGCAGTCTTGATTCTCTCTCTGATTATGGGTACCACCCTGCTGGTGATCTCTACTAGCTCAGGCCCTGCCAAGGCCTTTTCTCCAACTTCTTCCCAGCAAACAGGTGATCTGCACTTCCTTCCGTACAAAGCTTCATATGGAGCCATCCCGATGCTAGCATGATGGCTGTTGTTGTAGGCAAACTCCACCAAAGGTAGATGCTGCCTCTAAGAACCGCCAAAGTCCAGCACACACATTCTGAGCATATCTTCGATAGTCTGGATGGTCCTTTCTGACTGTCCATCAGTCTGGGGGTGGAAGGCAGTACTGAAATCCAACCTAGTACCCATGGCATTCTGCAGACTCCGCCAAAACCTGGAGGTGAACTGGGGCCCTCTATCCGACACTATCGAAACCGGAACCCCATGCAGCCTGACAATCTCATCCATATATACCTGCGCCAACTTGTCCACAGAGTAGCCACTCCTGACATGAATGAAGTGAGCAGATTTGGTGAGTCTGTCCACAATCACCCATATGGAGTCCACTCTGTTGGACGCCGCCGGTAACCCCACTACGAAGTCCATAGCTATATTTTCCCATTTCCACTCTGGAATAGGTAGCGGGTTAAGCATTCCAGCCGGCTTCTGATGTTCCAGCTTCACCCTCTGACATACTTCGCAGGCGGACACAAACTGTGCCACTTCTTTCTTCATCGCTGGCCACCAATAAACCTTCTTCAGATTTTGATACATCTTGGTGGCTCCGGGGTGAATGTTGTATCTTGCATTATGAGCCTCTCTCATAATGTCTCCTTTTAGCCCTATGTCATCTGGTACACATAGTCTGCTCCCATAGCGGAGGATCCCCTTGCTGTCGAATCTGAACTCACTATCATTGCCTGACTGAACAGTCCTGGCAATCTTCACTAACTCCGGGTCCTCATGCTGTTTCTAAGCCACCTGCTCCAGAAACACGGGTGCTACTCTCATCTGGGCCACCAAGGCACCTGTACCAGATAACTCCATCTGTAGATCTTCCTCAATAAGCTTGTAGAACTCATTCACCACTGGCCTCCTCTCTGCCGATATGTGGGATAAACTGCCTAGTGACTTCCGGCTTAGGGCGTCTGCCACGACATTCGCCTTACCCGGATGGTACTGAATCTTGCAATCATAGTCACTCAGCAGCTCCACCCATCTCCTCTGTCTCAAGTTCAAATCTCTTTGACTCAGGATGTACTGCAGGCTTTTATGATCTGTAAAGATCTCACATTTTACCCCATAGAGGTAGTGCCTCCACATCTTGAGTGCAAAGATTACTACTGCCATCTCTAGGTCATGTGTGGGGTAATTCAACTCATGTTTTTCTTCAGCTGCCTAGAAGCATAAGCGATCACCCTCTCATTCTGCATTAGTACACAACCCAGTCCCACACGGGATGCATCACAAAAGACTGTAAAGTCCTCATCACTGGATGGCAGAGCTAACACTGGTGCTGAAGTCAACCTCTTCTTAAGCTCTTCAAAACTCTCCTCGCACTGGTCGGTCCACAGAAACTTCTGATTCTTCCTGGTTAACCTGGTCAGAGGAGCTGCTATCTTCGAGAAGTCCTGAACGAACCTCCTGTAGTAACCTGCCAAACCCAAGAAACTCCTGATCTCCGTCACTAAAGTGGGTCTAGGCCAGTCAGCCACAGTCTCTGTCTTCTTGGGGTCTACCTCTATCCCATTCTCTGACACTACATGCCCCAAGAACGAAATGCTCCTCAGCCAGAACTCACATTTAGAGAACTTGGCATACAAGCCATGTTCCCTGAAGGTCTGCAAGACCAACCGCAGATGATGGGCATGCTCCTCTGCATTCCTGGAATACACTAAGATATCATCTATGAAGACAATAACAAAGTGATCCAGGTACTGGCTAAACACTCTGTTCATGAGATCCATGAATGCTGCAGGGGTGTTGGTTAACCCAAACGGCATTACAAGGAACTCAAAATGCCCATATCTGGTCCTGAAGGCTGTCTTCGGCACATCCTCATCCCTTATCCTTAGCTGATGGTACCCCGATCTCAGATCTATTTTGGAGAAACAACCTGCTCCAGCTAGCTGGTCGAATAGATCGTCGATCCTTGGCAGAGGGTACCTATTCTTGGTAGTGACTTTGTTCAACTGCCTGTAGTCGATACAAAGTCTAAGGGATCCATCCTTCTTTCTCACAAACAGGACCGGAGCACCCCAGGGTGAGGTACTCTGTCGGATGAAACCCTTTTCTACCAGCTCCTGCAATTGCTCTTTCAACTCCTTTAACTCGGCTGGAGCCATCCTGTAGGGAGGGATAGAGATCGGTCTAGTTCCAGGCACCAACTCTATCTCGAACTCTATCTCCCTAGCAGGTGGTAAACCTGGAAGCTCATCCGGAAAAACATCCTGAAACTCTCTGACAACTGGCACCGAGGCCGGCTCCCTGACCTGACTGTCTAGCTCTCTCACATGAGCTAAGTACCCCTGACATCATTTCCTAAGCAACCTACGAGCCTGAAGAGCTGATATCAGACCTCTAGGTGTGCCCCTCTTGTCTCCTCTGAAGACGACCTCTGACCCGTCCTGATCTCTGAACCTGACTACCTTGTCTCTGCAGTCCAAGGTAGCACCATGGGTAGATAGCCAATCCATCCCTAGAATGACGTCAAAGTCTGTCAAATCTAGAACCACAAGGTCGGTGGAGAGGCATCTTCCCTCAACAAAAACTGGACTGTACTGGCAGACTGACACTGCCACTGACGGGTCACACTTGGGTCCACTGACCCATAGGGGACACTCTAACCCAGAGACTATCAGACCCAACCTCTCAACGGCTCTCGGAGCAATAAATGAATGAGATGCACCCGGGTCCATTAATGCATACACATCAGAACACCCAATGACGAGATTACCTGACACCACGGTGTTGGATGTGTTAGCCTCCTGCTGTGTCATGGTGAAGATCCTGGCTGGAGCTGATGGACCTTCACCTCAGGAACCAGAAGAAGAGGCTGCCCCTCTTCCTCTACCTCTGCCACTGCCCTGAGTTGTGGCTGGAACTGCTGGCTGTGCCACACTACCAGAAGCTGTCTGCTGGGGCTGGCCCATAAAAGGCGCTCTAGGACACTCCCGAGCTATGTGTCCCTCCTGTCCACATCTGAAACATGTATTAGTCCCAGCTCGACACACTCCCCTGTGCGGTCTTCCACATCTCTGGCATTCTGTACCATCTGAGCCTGAGCTCGAGCCACCGCCAAATCCCAGACCGGATTTCAACTTGTTCCAAAACTTATTCTTCTTCGGCTTCCTGGTGGTGTTATCCCACCTCTTCTTACCTGAGCTCTGAGAAGAGAAACCTGGTCCTCCTCTGCCTAGGGTCTTAACCCCTGAAGACTGGGTCACTGACTGCTTCATTGACCCCTCAACTATAGCACTTGCTTCCATTCTTCGAGCCATATCCACCACAGTGTGGAAACTTTCTCTCTCAGCTGATTGAATCAACGAGGAGTACCTGGAATGCAGCTTCATAACATACCTCTTGGCTTTCTTCGTATCCGTATCTAGAGCTTGCCCTGAAAAAGGCAATAGCTCCAAGAATTTATCCGTGAACTCCTCTACACCCATGTGCTCTGACTGCCTCAGTTGCTCAAACTCAATCATCTTCAGTTCTCTGGAACTGTCTGGAAAAGCCCATCCAGCGAACTCATTCGCAAATTCCTCCCATGTCATACCGTCTAGTCTCGGGTCCACATAACACTTGAACCATTCTCGTGCCTTCTTGCACTTTAGGGTGAACCCTGCCATCTGAATGGCCCTGCTATCACTTGCCCCTAGCTCATCAGTTATAGTCTTCACCACTCTCAGATACTCAAAGGGGTCATCCCCTGACTTGTATTTGGGAGCATCCAGCTTAAGGTAATCTGTCATCTTTACCTTGCTCCCATCAGCTGAGCTAGGTCTAGGAGGTTGAGTAACTGGGGCTGCTGGTTCTGTAGGTGGTGGAGGTGGAGGTGCAGCATTCCCCGAGGTGGGGTTTGCCGGGTTTGGATAGAAGGGTGAGGGTGGATAAGCTGGGTACTGTGTGTAAGGTGGATAGAAAGGTGGAAAGGGCATGTAGGTAGGGTAAGGGTTAAAGCTGGAGTAATCCGATGTACCTCCCATCGGATACCCTGAACCCTGTGGAAAGGGTGGATAATGGGGTGGAAAACCATACCCCGAGGCCTGAACGCCTCCCTGAGACTCCCCTGTCCCTTCTTCCTCCATGCTCACATCCAAGTTCCCATCCCTCCTCTGATCCTCTTCCATAACCTCCCTCACATCTGAAGAACTTCCTCCTCTATCAGTCCCCCTTCTGCTAGCATCAAAAGACCTTCTAGGGTCCCTTGACACTCTTTCTCTGTTGGCTCTACAAGACATTGCCCTAGGCAATGTGGGAGGACGGGCGCTCGTGCCCTCATCCTCAGGTGGCGCTCGTGCCCTCATCCTCAGGTGGCACTCCAGTCAATCGTGCAGATCGACGAGTTCCTCTCATCCTGTTTTCTGAAAAACAGTACACATCAAGCAAGCATTAGCATCATATGGTTCATGTGCGCACACATGAACCCTCATCACATACACATCACATTCATATCATATCATTAATGCACATGCATATAATCATGGCATTTCACATCATCATACAAGACAGGACTCAACATCCTATCCTAGTGGACATGATCTTCCTATTGTGCTTGACCTTTTATAACATCTATGAGCCCGACACTCTAGGTCCGATCCTATGAACCTAGGGCTCTGATACCATTCTGTAACGACCCGAAAATCGGACTGCTACCGGCTCTAGGATCCGGGTCGACTTAAGGCCGCCGGGACCCGTAGCAAGCCTGACATGAAACCTGTAAACCTGTTTAATCCCATACATGATCAACAATCATACATAAAAATTTAAACTTTCTGTCATTCATTTCTCAAACACCAAACTCAACCTGTGCATGCACTAACATAATCATAAACTTGACCCCTCAGTGGGATCTCATCAATGCCCCAATGGGCGATACATCATAAGTTGAGTTGGCTAAACATAAACATCAATAGACATTAAGATCATGTATCAACAAGGGATTACAATACTCATAGGGTCAAGCACATCTATAACCTCAATATACCTCATTACATAACATACTGAATCTCTTACATTACATTAGTACAATTGTCATGTCCACAATCTAACTATTACATAGACATACTTCAAAACTCTGGCTAACCTCCTGGTCTACCCTGTACCTGCACATCTGGGGTTAGGGGAGAGGGGTGAGCTACAAAGCCCAGTGAGAAGAATAGTGAAATCATATATTAAAATTTCATGCCATTATGTAATGCAACACATCACAACTAATCACATCTCGGATGGTATTGTCACCAATAGTCCTCTACATAGTCCAACTGTGCCGGGACATAGAATGGGTACAACCGGTCTTTCCCTTAACATAACATATCATACAGTCCAATCGTGCCAGGGACGTAGAATGGGTACAACCTAGACTTCCATACCATATCATGCCGTAACATCATCATACCATATAAGGACTAAAGGATCATCCAATAACCAATCCACATCAACATCATAAATGCAATGCAACATATTCGTGAATACTAATGCAAACAACCTACTATATATCATGGCATTCATGATGCATGGATCATGCTCAAAATTCATATTTCATTTATTTTAAAACTTAAGGTTTATTCCACTCACCTCTGGCTAGCTCTGACAAACTCTGTAGCAGCTGGCTCACTGCTGGGGTCCTCGGGTCCGAACCGACACAGGTGGACTCCAATGAAGGACCAAACATACATAAACATAACTCTAATATACTCCCCAAAAACCCCCTAAAACATCATGAAACAATCATAGAAAAACATGCAAGAAATGGCTGAACAGGGCACTTTCGGCGGCAGGTTCGGCGGCCGAAAGTCCCTCCAGAGCCGAAAGTCAGGCAGGTTCGGCGGCACCTTCAGCGGCCGAAACTCCCAGACAGAGGCGAAACTCATGCATGTTCGGCGGCACCTTCGGCGGCCGAAAGTCCCAGACAGAGACGAAAGTCTCCTTTCGGGGGCAACTTCGGCAGCCGAAAGGCCTGCCTCACCAGCCATGTTCGGCGGCCGAAAGTGCCTTCGGCTGCCGAACCTGGTTTCTGCCAAAGGGCAGAAACTTTGGCTCCTTTATGCACATTTGCCTCCAAACTCTTCCAACATGCATATAACTCAACCAAAACATGCATACAAGCTCCTAGGGGTCTCAAACTACCTTAAACCCCAACTACAACACACATACACAAGCATTTGCAAGCCACATTTGCAAAAACTCAAAAATCATCCATAACTCACTAAAAACCTACACATGCATTTCTACCCCATAGATCTTGCATAAAACTTATTTAAAACATATAATGAGCTTAAGATCGGCTCTTACCTCTTGAAGATCGAGAGAGAGACGACCTAAACTCGGAGATCCAAGCAAATGAGCTCCTGAGTTCCCAAAGCTCCAAAACTTGTCTTAAATGCTCAAAACTTGCAATGAGAGGTGAAAACTCAAGAAAAATGGAGGAGATTTGGAGAAAGAACACAAGATCTGGGGAGAGGGAGGTCGGAAGCTAGCTATGGCCGAAAATGGGAGAAATCTCGCCCATTTCGGCTAAGTGACCCTTTTATAGTGGCTGGCCAGGCCACGTTCGGGGGCCGAAAGTGCTTCCGCATGCATGCCATGTTTGGCGGCCGAACTTGGGTTTCGGCGGCCGAACTTGGGTTTCGGCGGCCGAACCTGAACTTCCCTCACTCATGCTTTCGGGGGCCTAACGTGCCTCCAAAACGCATGCATGTTCGGCGGCCGAACTTGACTTTCGGCGGCCGAACCTGGGTTTTCCTCCAAAGACTTTTCATGCAAAAACTCATTAAATTTTCATACTTAAAACCATGAAATACCTTAAAACATTTTATGAAAACATGTTTCTACCCTACTAGAGGCTTCCGACATCCGAGATTCCACCGGACGGTAGGAATTCCGATACCGGAGTCTAGCCGGGTATTACACTAACCTTCGGCGGCACCTTCGGCGGCCGAATCCCCCAAACAGAGCCGAACATGCAAAACTCGCGGGGGCAAGCTGTGGTAGCCTAAGCCACCATGCAAGAGGTTCGGCGGCCGAATGAACCTTCGGCTGCCGAACCTGAGTTCATCCAGAACTCAGCCCCGACGGCAAACAAGCTCCTCCATCCCATCAATCTCGCCAAACATGCAACCTTCAACTCCTCAACACACATATACTCATGTATATGTACAAAGGGGTCCAAAACTACCTAAAAACCCCAACAAACACATCAAACAAAACACATAATCATGCTTACAAGCTAAACCATAAAAAAACACCCTTTGTCACCTAAGCATGCATCTCTACCCACACCTTCACTTCTGTAAAACAGTAAAACATGTGCACGATCTTCACTTACCTCCTGTAAATAAGAAGATGACCAATCTGAACAAAGAAAATGGATCACCGTCTCTTCAAACTCATAAACACTCAAAACTAAGCTTTTACACTTCAACCCCTTCAACAACTCTTTGGAAACCAACCAACACTCTGCATGAGCTGGGCTTGCAAATAAAGCATAGGAGACGTGGCCAATCTTCTGGACAGGGTTTGGAGCCAACACCTGTCCAAAATGCTGACTAAGGAATGCTCAATAGTTGGCTAGCCATCTCAGCTTCGGCTGCCGAATCGCATGCAAAACCATGCAACATTCGGGGGCCGAACCTGAACTGCGGAAGCCAAACATTGGGCACTTTCGGCGGCCGAACTTACCTTCGGTGGCCGAACTTGACAAAAAGTCTCCATAGACTTTTCTCTTCCAACCTCAACCCAACTCAAAACAATTCAACGAAAAACCTTAAAACACATCATAACACTGTAGGAAAACACAAATCCTACCCTTCTAGAGCATTCCGACACCCCGGATTCCACCGGACGACAGGAATTCCGGTGCCGGATTCTAGCCGGGTATTACCTAAACCTATTCTACAACATTCCCAAGCATACACAAGCAAACATACAAGTTCCTAGGGGCATCAAACCATCAAAAACCCCAACTACAACACACAAACAACTCACATTGTTCAAAAATCACACCAAAAACCCATAAACATAACTATGACCTAAACATGCATTCTACCCTCATGAACTTCATAAAACTTACTTAAAACATAACATAAGCTAGAGATCGACTCTTACCTCTTGAAGATCGAGAGTAGAGGCGACAAAACTTGGAGTTGGAAGAGATTCGAGTTCTTGAACCTCAAAACTCCAAAACTTTGCTCAAAAGCTCAAATCTTCAAAACGAAGTTAAAACAAGTGAAAAACTTTAAAGATCTAGAGGAAAAACATCAAAGATCGGTGAGGGGCGGCGGAAAGCTCACCTTGGCCGAAAATAGGGAAAAGCTCGCCCGTTTTCGGCTATGGGACCCTTTTATAGTGGCTGGCCAGGCCACGTTCGGGGGCCGAATGTGCCTCTGCATGCATGCCATGTTCGGCGGCCAAACTTGAGGTTTGGCGGCCGAACCTGGACTTCCCTCACTTGTGCTTTCGGGGGCCTAAAGGCGCTCCCGAAGGCATGCATGTTCGGCGGCCGAACTTGAGGTTCGGCGGCCGAACCTGAGTTTTCCTCCAAGGTTGTTTTCATGCAAAAACTCATTTCCATTTTACTTAAAACCATGAAATACCTTAAAACATTTTATGAAAACATGTTTCTACCCTACTAGAGGCTTCCGACATCCGAGATTCCACCGGACGGTAGGAATTCCGATACCGGAGTCTAGCCGGGTATTACATTCTCCCCCCTTAAGAACATTCGTCCCCGAATGTTCCTCAACTAGCACATAGCATGGCATAAAACATAACATACATACATAGCACATAAACACATAGAGATCTAACCTTAAAAGAGATGAGCGTACTGCTGGAGCATAGACTCCCGTGTCTCCCAAGTGCATTCCTCCAAATTGTGGTGGTTCCATAGGACTTTCACCATCGGGATTTCCTTGTTTCTTAACTTTCTGATCTGGGTGTCTATGATCCGAACTGGCTGTTCAACATAGGTGAGATCCTCTTGGACCTCCACATCAGGCTCACTAAGAACCTTGCTTGGATCTGACACAAACTTCCTCAACATCGAAACATGGAAAACCGGATGGATTCTTTCCATTGAAGCAGGTAAATCTAGCTTGTACGACACATTCCCAATCTTTTGCAAGAAGGCACGGGAATGGTTCAAGTGTTATGTGGACCCGAGACTAGACGGCATGACATGGGAGGAATTTGCGAATGAGTTCGCGGGATGGGCTTTCCCAGACAGTTCCAGAGAACTGAAGATGATTGAGTTTGAGCAACTGAGGCAGTCAGAGCACATGAGTGTAGAGGAGTTCACGGATAAATTCTTGGAGCTATTGCCTTTTTCAGGGCAAGCTCTAGATACATATACGAAGAAAGCCAAGAGATATGTTATGAAGTTGCATTCTAGGTACTCCTCGTTGATTCAGTCAGCTGAGAGAGAAAGTTTCCACACTGTGGTGGATATGGCTCAAAGGATGGAGGCGAGTGCTATAGTTGAGGGGTTAGTGAAGCAGTCAGTGACCCAGTCCTCAGGGGTTAAGACCCCAGGCAGAGGAGGGCCAGGTCTCTCTTCTCAGAGCTCAAGTAAGAAGAGGTGGGATAACACCACCAAGAAGCCGAAGAAGAATAAGTTTTGGAATAAGTTGAAATCCGGTCTGGGATTTGGCGGTGGCTCGAGCTCAGGCTCAGATGGTACAGAATGCCAGAGATGTGGAAGGCCGCACAGGGGAGTGTGTCGAGCTGGGACTAATACATGTTTCAGATGCGGACAGGAGGGACACATGGCTCGGGAGTGTCCTAGAGCACCTTTTATGGGCCAGCCCCAGCAGACAGCTTCTGGTAGTGTGGCACAGCCAGCAGCTCTAGTCACAACTCAGGGCAGTGGCAGAGGTAGAGGGAGAGGGGCAGCCTCTTCTTCTGGTTCCCGAGGTGAAGGTCCATTAGCTCCAGCCAGGATCTTCACCATGACTCAGCAGGAGGCTAACACATCCAACACCGTGGTATCAGGTAATCTCGTCATTGGGTGTTCTGATGTGTATGCTTTAATGGACCCGGGTGCATCTCATTCTTTTATTGCTCCAAGAGCCGTTGAGAGGTTGGGTCTGATAGTCTCTGGGTTAGAGTGTCCCCTCTGGGTCAGTGGACCCAAGTGTGACCCGTCAGTGGCAGAGTCAGTCTGCCAGTACAGTCCAGTTTTCATTGAGGGAAGATGCCTCTCCGCCGACCTTGTGGTTCTAGATTTGACAGACTTTGACGTCATTCTAGGGATGGATTGGCTATCTACCCATGGTGCTACCTTGGACTGCAGGGACAAGGTAGTCAGGTTCAGAGATCAGAACGGGTCAGAGGTCGTCTTCAGAGGAGATAAGAGGGGTACACCTAGAGGTCTGATATCAGCCCTTCAGGCTCGTAGGTTGCTTAGGAAGGGATGTCAGGGGTATTTGGCTCATGTGAGAGAGCTAGACAGTCAGGTCAGGGAGCCAGCCTCGGTGCCAGTTGTCAGAGAGTTTCAGGATATTTTTCCGGACGAGCTTCCAGGTTTACCACCTGCTAGGGAGATAGAGTTCGAGATAGAGTTGATGCCTGGAACTAGACTGATCTCTATCCCTCCCTACAGGATGGCCCCAGCCGAGTTGAAGGAGTTGAAAGAGCAATTGCAAGAGCTGGTAGAAAAGGGTTTCATCCGACAGAGTACCTCACCTTGGGGTGCTCCGGTCTTGTTTGTGAGGAAGAAGGATGGATCCCTTAGACTTTGTATCGACTACAGGCAGTTGAACAAAGTCACTACCAAAAATAGGTACCCTCTACCAAGGATCGATGATCTATTTGACCAGCTAGCAGGAGCGGGTTGTTTCTCCAAAATAGATCTAAGATCGGGGTACCATCAGCTAAGGATAAGAGAAGAAGACGTGCCAAAGACAGCTTTCAGGACCAGATATGGGCATTTTGAGTTCCTTGTAATGCCGTTCGGGTTAACCAATGCCCCTGCAGCATTCATGGATCTCATGAACAGAGTATTTAGCCAGTACCTGGATCACTTCGTTATTGTCTTCATAGATGATATCTTGGTGTATTCCAGGAATGCAGAGAAGCATGCCCATCATCTGCGGTTGGTCTTGCAGACTTTGAGGGAACATGGCTTGTATGCCAAGTTCTCTAAATGTGAATTCTGGCTGAGGAGCATTTCGTTCTTAGGGCATGTAGTGTCAGAGAATGGGATTGAGGTGGACACCAAGAAGACAGAAACTGTGGCTAACTGGCCTAGACCCACTTCAGTGACAGAGATTAGAAGTTTCTTGGGTTTGGCAGGTTACTACAGGAGGTTCGTTCAGGACTTCTCAAAGATTGCAGCTCCTCTGACCAGACTAACCAGGAAGAATCAGAAGTTTCTGTGGACCGACCAGTGCGAGGAGAGTTTTGAAGAGCTTAAGAAGAGGTTGACTTCAGCACCAGTTTTAGCTCTGCCATCTAGTGATGAAGACTTTACAGTCTTTTGTGATGCGTCCCGTGTGGGACTGGGTTGTGTACTGATGCAGAATGAGAGGGTGATTGCTTATGCTTCTAGGCAGCTGAAGAAGCATGAGTTGAATTACCCCACGCATGACCTTGAGATGGCAGCAGTAATCTTTGCACTCAAGATGTGGAGGCACTACCTCTATGGGGTAAAATGTGAGATCTTCACAGATCATAAAAGCCTGCAGTACATCCTGAGTCAAAGAGATTTGAACTTGAGACAGAGGAGATGGGTAGAGCTGCTGAGTGACTATGATTGCAAGATTCAGTATCATCCGGGTAAGGCGAATGTCGTGGCAGACGCCCTAAGCCGAAAGTCACTAGGCAGTTTATCCCACATATCGACAGAGAGGAGGCCAGTGGTGAAAGAGTTTTACAAGCTCATTGAGGAAGGTCTACAGATGGAGTTGTCTGGTACAGGTGCCTTGGTGGCCCAGATGAGAGTGGCACCCGTGTTTCTGGAGCAGGTGGCTCAGAAACAGCATGAGGACCCGGAGTTAGTGAAGATTACCAGGACTGTTCAGTCAGGCAATGACAGTGAGTTCAGATTTGACAGCAAGGGGATCCTCCGCTATGGGAGCAGACTATGTGTACCAGATGACATTGGGCTAAAAGGGGACATTATGAGAGAGGCTCATAATGCAAGATACAGCGTTCACCCCGGAGCCACCAAGATGTATCAAGATCTAAAGAAGGTTTATTGGTGGCCAGCTATGAAGAAAGAAGTGGCACAGTTCGTGTCAGCCTGCGAAGTGTGTCAGAGGGTGAAGCTGGAACATCAGAAGCCGGCTGGAATGCTTAACCCGCTACCTATTCCAGAATGGAAATGGAAAAATATAGCTATGGACTTCGTAGTGGGGTTACCGGCGGCGTCCAACAGATTGGACTCCATATGGGTGATGGTGGACAGACTCACCAAATGTAACGACCCGGAAATCCGACCCGTTACCGGCGCTAGGATCCAGATCGGCTTAAGGCCGCCGGGACCCGTAGCAAGCCTACATACCTCCTGTAAACCTGTGGAATCCCACACATAACAACATATACATGATCTGTAAAATTTTTTCTTTTCTCTTATCCAAGCAAAACCTGTGCATGCACAAAATCATACATAAACCCCACACTGGAGTCCTCATCAAATACTCCAATGGGGCATCATCATCATACATATCGGCTTGGATAATCATGGTCATTAACATCATTACTCATTAAACACTCTGTACATAATGGGGATTCACACACCTCTAGGTCAAGCACTACTATAATCCTCAATACATCATCAAATCATTCATTACATTACATGGTCATAAGTACTCATTACATCATGTTCATGTCCACTACTATCTATTACAACATACATGACTTGACTTCACTCTAGCCGACTTCCTGATCTATCCTGTACCTGCAACTCTGGGGATAAAGGGAGTGGGGTGAGCTACTAGAGCCCAGTGAGCAGAATAATAAATCAACAATTTAAATCATGCTTTCATGTATGCGCCATAACACAAACATTTCACAACAAGGATGAACTTGTCACCATTTAGCCCCTATCTTTCTTACTTATACATGCCGGGGGCGTAGAGCCGTAGCAGGCACACCCGGACTTCCATAATCGGTCATAATGCCAGGGGCGTAGAGCCGTAGCAGGCACACCTGGACTCACATAGGCTATCATGACATACAAGGGCTAATGGATCATTCAACATTCATCCACATCAACGACAAGGTATGCAATGCAACATATTCGTGAATTCTAATGCAAACAACCTAATATATCTCATGGCGTTCATGATGCGTGAATCATGCTAAAACATTTCATTAATTTGCTTTAAAACTTAAAGTTTATTCCACTCACCTCTGGCTAGCTCTGAAGAGACTCTGAAGCAGCTGGCTCACTGCTGGGGGTCTCGGTTCCTCGGGTCCGAACCTACACAGGTGGACTCAAATGAGGGACCAAACATACATGAATATGACTCTAAAATACTCCCCAAAAACCCCCTAAAACATCCTGAAAACATCACATGAAAACATGCAAAAATGGCTGAACAGGGCACTTTCGGCGGCAGGTTCGGCGGCCGAAAGTCCCTCTGCAGCCGAAAGTCATGCAGGTTCGGCGGCACTTTCGGCGGCCGAACCTCCCAGACAGAGACGAAACTTGAGTTTCGGGGGCAGGCTTCGGCAGCCGAAACTGCCTCCACAAGGGGGTTCGGCGGCCGAAAGTCACTTCGGCGGCCGAACCTGAGTTTCTGCCGAAGGGCAGAAACTTGGCTCCCTTGTGTCCACAGCCTCCAAAACTCCTCAAAACATGCATAAACTTGTTTCTACACATGCATACACATCATACATCACACCTAGGGGTCTCAAACTATAATATACCCCAACTACAACACTTCAAACAACACATTTCCAACATACATTGTTCAAATCATAACATAAACCTAACAACAAGCCTAATCATGCATTCTACCCCATCAACTTGCATAAAACTTTCATAAAACATAAAAGAAGCATAGATCGAAGCTTACCTCTTGAAGATCGAGAGGAAGAACGACCCTAGCTCGGAAAATGGAGGGATTTAGCTCCAAGACTTCCAAGCTCCAAACTTGCTTAAAAACACTCAAAAACTTTTGTGGAACCTTAAAACTCAAAGAAAATGGTGGGGATTGAAGGAAAAACACAAGATTTGGGAGAGGGAGGTCGGAAGCTCGCTGAGGTCGAAAATGGGGGAAAACTCTCCCATTTCGGCTAAGTGCCCCTTTTATAGGTGGCTGGCCAGGCCACGTTCGGGGGCCGAAAGTGCCTCCGCATGCATGCAAGGTTCGGCGGCCGAACTTGGGGTTCGGCGGCCGAACCTGCATTTCCCTCACTCAAAATTTTCGGGCGCCTAAAGTCCCTCCGAAAGCATGCATGTTTGGCGGCCGAACTTCGGAGTTCGGCGGCCGAACCTGGGTTTTCCTCCAAAGATTTTTCATGCGAAAACTCATTTAATTCTTACTTAAAAACATGAAATACATGAAAACATTTCATAAAATCATAGTTTTACCCTGCCAGAGGTTTCCGACATCCGAGGTCCCACCGGACGGTAGGGATTCCGATACCGGAGTCTAGCCGGGTATTACATTCTCCCCCCCTTAAGAACATTCGTCCCCGAATGTTCCTCAACTAACATACAAAGCATGGCATCAATCATAACATACAACATAGCATACAATATATCATACATGCAACACATAGAACAACTAACACTCACCTCAAAACAGATGGGGGTATTGCTGGAGCATGGACTCCCGTGTCTCCCAGGTGCATTCTTCAATATTGTGGTGGTTCCAAAGGACTTTCACCATCGGGATTTCCTTGTTCCTCAGCTTTCTGATCTGAGTGTCTAGGATCCGCACTGGCTGTTCTACATAGGTGAGATCCTCATGGATCTCCATATCAGGCTCACTAAGAACCTTTCCAGGATCCGACACGTACTTCCGTAACAGAGAAACATGAAAAACCGGATGGATTCTCTCCATCGAAGCAGGCAAGTCTAGCTTGTACGACACATTACCGACCCTCTGAAGCACCTCAAAAGGACCGATGTACCGTGGAGCTAACTTACCCTTCTTCCCGAACCGAACCACTCCTTTCATAGGAGACACTTTGAGCAAAACCAAATCCCCCTCCTGAAACTCTAGCTGTCTTCTGCGGATATCTGCATAACTCTTCTGCCGACTAGCAGCAGTCTTGATCCTCTCTCTGATAATGGGTACTACCCTGCTGGTAAGCTCTACTAACTCCGGACCCGCAAGAGTCCTCTCTCCTACTTCCTCCCAGCAGATAGGTGATCTGCACTTCCTCCCATACAAAGCTTCATATGGAGCCATCCCTATGCTAGCATGATAGCTGTTATTGTAGGCAAACTCCACCAAAGGTAGATGCTGCCTCCAAGAACCGCCAAAATCTAGCACACACATTCTGAGCATATCCTCTATTGTCTGGATGGTCCTCTCTGACTGTCCGTCCGTCTGTGGGTGGAAGGCAGTACTGAAGTCTAATCTGGTACCCATAGCATTCTGCAGACTCCGCCAAAACCTGGAGGTGAACTGGGGCCCTCTATCTGACACTATAGATACCGGGACCCCATGCAGTCTGACAATCTCATCTACGTACACCTGCGCCAACTTGTCCACAGAGTAACCACTCCTGACAGGGATGAAGTGAGCAGATTTGGTGAGTCTGTCCACAATCACCCATATGGAGTCCAATCTGTTGGACGTCGCCGGTAACCCCACTACGAAGTCCATAGCTATGTTCTCCCATTTCCATTCTGGAATAGGTAGCGGGTTAAGCATTCCAGCCGGCTTCTGATGCTCTAGTTTCACCCTCTGACACACATCGCAGGCTGACACGAACAGTGCCACGTCCTTCTTCATAGCTGGCCACCAATACACTCTCTTCAGATCCTGATACATCTTGGTGGCTCCAGGGTGAACACTATACCTGGTATTATGGGCTTCCCCCATAATATCTCCCTTCAGACCAATGTCATCTGGCACACATAATCTGTTCCCGTAGCGGAGGATCCCCTTATCATCAAACTTGAACTCATTACTCTGGCCTGACTGAACCGTTCTGGCTATCCTGACCAACTCTGGGTCCTCATGCTGTTTCTGAGCTACCTGCTCCAGAAACACGGGTGTCACTCTCATCTGAGCCACTAAGGCACCTGTGCCAGACAACTCCAACTGTAATCCCTCACTCATAAGTCTGTGGAACTCCTTCACCACCGGCCTCCTCTCTGCTGAAATGTGGGATAGACTGCCGAGTGATTTCCGACTTAGGGCGTCTGCCACAACATTCGCCTTACCCGGATGGTACTGAATCTTGCAATCATAGTCACTCAACAGCTCTACCCATCTCCTCTGCCTCATGTTCAGTTCTCTCTGACTCAAGATGTACTGCAGGCTCTTATGATCTGTGAAGATCTCACACTTTACCCCATAAAGGTAATGCCTCCACATCTTGAGTGCAAAGATCACTGCTGCCATCTCTAGGTCATGTGTGGGGTAATTCAGCTCATGCTTCTTCAGCTGCCTAGAAGCATAAGCGATCACCCTCTCATTCTGCATTAGCACACAACCCAGTCCCACACGGGACGCATCACAATATACTGAGAAGTCATCATCACTTTTTGGCAGAGCTAACACCGGTGCTGAAGTCAACCTCCTCTTAAGCTCCTCAAAGCTTTCCTCACACTGATCGGTCCATATGAACTTCTGATTCTTCTTTGTCAATTTGGTCATAGGAGCAGCAATCTTTGAGAAGTCCTAAACGAACCTCCTGTAGTAACCTGCTAAACCCAGAAAACTCTTGATCTCGGTCACTGTGGTGGGTCTAGGCCAGTTAGCTACAGCCTCTACCTTCTTGGGGTCTACTTCAATACCCTGTTCTGACACAATGTGCCCCAAGAATGAAATGCTCCTAAGCCAAAACTCACACTTGGAGAACTTGGCGTACAAGCCATGCTCTCTCAAGGTCTGCAAAACTGTCCTCGGGTGATGGGCATGCTCCTCTGCATTTCTGGAATACACTAAGATATCATCTATGAAGACAATAACGAAGTGATCCAGATACTGACTGAATACTCTGTTCATGAGGTCCATGAATGCTGCAGGGGCGTTGGTCAACCCAAACGGCATCACAAGGAACTCATAGTGCCCATACCTGGTCCTGAAAGCTGTCTTCGGTACATCTTCATTCCTTATCCTCAACTGATGGTACCCTGATCTCAGATCTATTTTGGAGAAACAACCTGCTCCTGCTAGCTGGTCGAATAGATCGTCGATCCTCGGCAAAGGGTACTTGTTCTTGGTAGTGACCTTGTTCAACTGTCTGTAGTCGATACAAAGCCTGAGGGATCCATCCTTCTTCCTCACAAACAAAACCGGAGCACCCCAAGGTGAAGTACTCGGTCGGATGAAACCCTTATCTACCAGCTCTTGCAACTGTTCCTTCAGTTCTTTCAATTCAGCTGGTGCCATCCTGTAGGGAGGGATAGAGATCGGTCTGGTACCAGGCATTAACTCAATCTCGAACTCTATCTCCCTAGCAGGTGGTAACCCTGGCAGCTCGTCTGGGAAAACATCTAAGAACTCACTCACCACAGGCACTGAGGCGGGCTCTCTGACATGACTATCTAACTCCCTCACATGAGCTAGAAACCCCTGACATCCCCTCCTAAGCAACCTACGAGCCTGAAGAGCTGAGATCAGACCTCTAGGTGTACCCCTCTTGTCTCCTCTGAAGACGACCTCTGACCCATCCTGATCTCTGAATCTGACTACCTTGTCTCTACAGTCCAAGGTAGCACCATGGGTCGATAACCAATCCATCCCTAGAATGACGTCAAAATCTGTCAAATCTAGAACCACAAGGTCGGCGGAAAGGCATCTTCCCTCTATGAAAACTGGACTACATTGGCAGACTGCCTCTGCCACTGACGGGTCACACTTGGGTCCACTGACCCATAGGGGACACTCTAACCCAGAGACCATCAATCCTACCCTCTCCACGACTCTCGGAGCAATAAAAGAATGAGATGCACCCGGGTCCATTAAGGCATACACATCAGAACAACCAATGATGAGATTACCTGCCACCACGGTGTTGGATGTGTTGGCCTCCTGCTGAGTCATAGTGAAGATCCGTGCCGGAGCTGATGGACCTTCACCTCTGTATCCTGCTGATGAAGAGGCTGACAGAGCGCATTTTAGGCCATATTATCATGATCTTAATGATGTTTATTTGCACATTTTCTGCCTAATTTGGTTGTTTTGTTCATGTTTTGCAGAAACTAGGTGTGAAAAGACATTCTGGAGAAAACGCTCTTAAAACTGCCAAAAAGTGCCAAATATGGAAAGTTCCAGAAAAGGAAAGTTTTCATATATGGAAAGTTCCAAATAAGGAAAGTTTCATATATGGAAAGTGCCAAACAAGGAAAGAGTCAAAGAGCGCAGTCAGCAAACTGTCCGAAATTCGAACTGCAGAATCCTTCCTGCCTTGCTTTGAACGTGTGCCAAGAAAGGAAAGTCTTCAAATAAGGCAAGTTTTCAGAAAAGGAAAGTCTTCAAATGAGGAAAGTGCAGAGGCAAAAGCAAATAAGGAAAGCTCAGTCAGAGGATTATTTAAAATTCAAATCGCAGATATTTCTTTCCTTATTCAAAGATGTGCACATACTGCAGCAGTCATATCTTCCAATTTAGGCAGCAAGATCTCATGAAGGCACACTTGCCTCTTCTGCGTTCAGCGTTTAAAATTCAAACGAAGGCTCCACCTGAAAAGGAAAGACTTGGCAGATCCACTTTCCCTCTTGCATTCAATGACTGCGCGCTACTTGCCTTCTGCAACATGATCTGCGCACTACTCTCTATTCAGGAAGGAGATCTCTATGCACTTGGCCTTCATTCAGTCCAGATTCATAATTCAATAGAGGATCCATCTAAATAGGAAGTTTGGACAGCAAATATTTCCTATACAGTGCTGTCCGCCTGCCTACCTCTTCTGCAAAGCCTGATCCGCGCGCCTCCTTCCCTTTCAGTGCTATCCGCGCGCATGCCTCCCTCCTGCAGAGCAAGCCACGACTTTTCTTCCTCTATTGGCATCCTTGAATCGCTCTTCCTTCCTTTTCAGACACAAGGTACGCCCCTTTCCTATTCTGAAAGCCATCTGCGCGCACCTGCCTTCTGAAGTGCATGCACTATTATTCTTTCCTCTTCTGCAACAACTTGGGCAGCAAGTTGAGTTTGGGCAGCACCTTGGGCAGCCTCTACACTAATAAGGAAGACCTAGGCAGCACCAAAACTCTATAAAAAGGTACTCTCTTTGGCAGCCACGATTTTGGACTCCTTTCAGACTCATCTTCTCCTTCTCCATCCGGATCAAGCAAGGCCGCGCCTCCACCACCTTCGGCTTCTTCTTTTCTTCTTCTACCTTTCTTTATGGTTTTTGTTTCAGCCATGAGTGGCTGAAACCTTTCATTCTAGTTGAAGATCAAGTGAAGCTTTAGTTGTATTGTGGATTGAGAGACTTGGACATTCATTGTTTTACCTTTTGTTATTCAGTATTCTTGTGATTTCATGCTTAAGGATATTATTGCTTTGTTATTTAAGATCTCCATTGATTTTTGTTGCAAAGTGATATATTGTTGTTTTGAATGATTTTAAGTCCGTATTTGCTTGAATCGTTTAAACATAAGAACACTTGGTGCACAACCAAGGAAATTGCATGATCTAGTGTTGTCTCCATGCATGTGGGTGACTAGAATTGGTTCTCTCCATTACTTTATGCGATTGACTTTTGCAAAAGGCCTAAGGCTCAAAGACGTTCTTTGGCAATTGTTAATTAGTAATTGATTGGTGGACTTTCCCTAATTAATTTAATCTAAAAGAGAGACTATGGATGTGAGAAGCTTCTTCAATCTCCATGGCCAATTTATTGAATCAACAAAGGAACTTTTGAGTCAATGATCAATCCCATCAACTAAAGTGGATCTAAATCTTCAACTAGAGCTTTTACCATCATTGTTTTACCCTCAATTTACTTTCTGCTTACTTTTTAATTACTCTTTTCATTAGCTTAATCAAATCAATCTCAATACCCCCATTTTTACTTTACATGCACTTGCACTTTCTTATCTTTTCTGCTCTCTTTAATTTGGTCTATTCAAGGAAGGTAAACGAGTATCAATTCCCTGTGGATACGATCCTCTTACCACTGTCTACAATTTTAATATTGTTGGTAGTTAAACAGGTTATTTATTTTGACCGGCTTCGACAACCGCTCTGTCAGAGGCTGACCCTCTCCCTCTGCCTCTGCCACTGGCCTGTGTTGCGGCTGGAGCTACTGGCTGCACCACACTGCCGGAGGCTGTCTGCTGAGACGGTGCTGTAAAAGCTGCTCTAGGACAGTCTCGAGCCAAATGACCCGCCTGTCCGCATCTGAAACATGTGTTTGTCCCTGCCAGACATACTCCCTTGTGTGGTCTCCCACATCTCATACATGCTGTAACCTCTGCGCCAGAGCTTGAGCCACTGCCTAAACCCAGACCTGACTTGATCTTGTTCCAGAACTTATTCTTCTTAGATTTTCTGTGGCCTCTATCCCACTTCTTACTGCCTGCAACTGCTGCACTCAGAGAAGAAGAGTCTAACCTTCCCCCACCTGGGGTCTTGGAACCAGAAGACTGTGCCACTGACTGTTTTACCTTCCCCTCAACTATAGCACTAGCCTCCATTCTCCTAGCCATATTCACTATGGCATGGAAACTCTCCCTCTCTGCTGACTGTATCAAAGAGGAATACCTGGAGTGCAGCCTCATAATATATCTACTTGACTTCTTTTGATCTGTGTCCAAATTCTGCCCAGCATATGGCAACAACTCCAGGAACCTGTCTGTGTACTCCTCCACACTCATCTGTTCAGTCTGCCTCAACTGTTCGAATTCTATTATCTTCTGCTCTCTAGAGCTCTCAGGGAAAGCCCATCCTGCAAACTCATTTGCGAACTCCTCCCAGGACATACTGTCCGCTCTCGGGTTCACATAGTTCTTAAACCAACCACGTGCCTTCTTGTACTCCAGTGTGAACCCAGCCATCTGAATGGCTCTACTGTCATCAGCTCCTATCTCATCTGTAATAGTCTTGACCCTGTTCAGATACTCAAATGGGTCATCGCCTGCTCTGTACTGAGGAGCACCTAACTTCATGTAATCGGTCATCTTGACCTTGCTCCCTCCAGATGAGGTAGGTTTGGGTACTTGTGTTTCCGGGACAGTAGGTACTGGTGGTGGTGGAGGTGCAACATCCCCTGGGGTAGGGTTTGCTGTACTGGTATAGGGAGGTGGAGGTGGGTACATAGGATACTGAGAGTATGGTGGGTAGTAAGGTGGGTATGGCATATGTGGAGGATAAGGGCTAAAACTGGGGTTATCCGATGTACCTCCCATCGAATACCCTGGATGGTGTGAATAGGGTGGGTAGTGATGTGGCTGGACATAACTCGAGGCCTGAGTGCCTCCTTCTGATTCTCCCATGCCCTCTTCCGGCATGCTCACACCGAGACTGCCATCCCTCCTCTGATCTACCTCCATATCCTCAGACATTCCTCCCTGCACTGTTCCCCTTACTGATCTGCTTCTACCCAGATCCAAAGACCTTCTAGGGTCTCTAGCTACTCTGTCTCTGTTGGACCTACTGGACATTGCCCTAGGCAATGCTGGAGGACGGGCATCAGTGCCCTCGTCCTGAGGTGGCACTCCAGTCAATCGTGCAGATCGACGAGTTCCTCTCATTCTATCTTCTGAAAAACAGCACATAGCACAAGCAATCATTAGCATCATATGGTTCATGTGGAAACACATGAACCCTCATCACATACATAGCATCACATCATAGCATTTATGCACATGCATATCATCATGGCATATCATATCATCATATAGACAGGACTCTACATCCTATCCTAGTGGACATGATTTTCCTAGTGTGCTTGACCTTCTAGAACATCTATGAGCCCAACACTCTAGGTCCGACCATATGAACCTAGAGCTCTGATACCACTCTGTAACGACCCGGAAATCCGACCCGTTACCGGCGCTAGGATCCAGATCGGCTTAAGGCCGCCGGGACCCGTAGCAAGCCTACATACCTCCTGTAAACCTGTGGAATCCCACACATAACAACATATACATGATCTGTAAAATTTTTTCTTTTTTCTTATCCAAGCAAAACCTGTGCATGCACAAAATCATACATAAACCCCACACTGGAGTCCTCATCAAATACTCCAATGGGGCATCATCATCATACATATCGGCTTGGATAATCATGGTCATTAACATCATTACTCATTAAACACTCTGTACATAATGGGGATTCACACACCTCTAGGTCAAGCACTACTATAATCCTCAATACATCATCAAATCATTCATTACATTACATGGTCATAAGTACTCATTACGTCATGTTCATGTCCACTACTATCTATTACAACATACATGACTTGACTTCACTCTAGTCGACTTCCTGATCTATCATGTACCTGCAACTCTGGGGATAAAGGGAGTGGGGTGAGCTACTAGAGCCCAGTGAGCAGAATAATAAATCAACAATTTAAATCATGCTTTCATGTATGCGCCATAACACAAACATTTCACAACAAGGATGAACTTGTCACCATTTAGCCCCTATCTTTCTTACTTATACATGCCGGGGGCGTAGAGCCGTAGCAGGCACACCCGGACTTCCATAATCGGTCATAATGCCAGGGGCGTAGAGCCGTAGCAGGCACACCTGGACTCACATAGGCTATCATGACATACAAGGGCTAATGGATCATTCAACATTCATCCACATCAACGACAAGGTATGCAATGCAACATATTCGTGAATTCTAATGCAAACAACCTAATATATCTCATGGCGTTCATGATGCGTGAATCATGCTAAAACATTTCATTAATTTGCTTTAAAACTTAAAGTTTATTCCACTCACCTCTGGCTAGCTCTGAAGAGACTCTGAAGCAGCTGGCTCACTGCTGGGGGTCTCGGTTCCTCAGGTCCAAACCTACACAGGTGGACTCAAATGAGGGACCAAACATACATGAATATGACTCTAAAATACTCCCCAAAAACCCCCTAAAACATCCTGAAAACATCACATGAAAACATGCAAAAATGGCTGAACAGGGCACTTTCGGCGGCAGGTTCGGCGGCCGAAAGTCCCTCTGCAACCAAAAGTCATGCAGGTTCGGCGGCACTTTCGGTGGCCGAACCTCCCAGACAGAGACGAAACTTGAGTTTCGGGGGCAGGCTTCGACAGCCGAAACTGCCTCCACAAGGGGGTTCGGCGGCCGAAAGTCACTTCGGCGGCCGAACCTGAGTTTCTGCCGAAGGGCAGAAACTTGGCTCCCTTGTGTCCACAGCCTCCAAAACGCCTCAAAACATGCATAAACTTATTTCTACACATGCATACACATCATACATCACACCTAGGGGTCTCAAACTATAATATACCCCAACTACAACACTTCAAACAACACATTTCCAACATACATTGTTCAAATCATAACATAAACCTAACAACAAGCCTAATCATGCATTCTACCCCATCAACTTGCATAAAACTTTCATAAAACATAAAAGAAGCATAGATCGAAGCTTACCTCTTGAAGATCGAGAGGAAGAACGACCCTAGCTCGGAAAATGGAGGGATTTAGCTCCAAGACTTCCAAGCTCCAAACTTGCTTAAAAACACTCAAAAACTTTTGTGGAACCTTAAAACTCAAAGAAAATGGTGGGGATTGAAGGAAAAACACAAGATTTGGGAGAGGGAGGTCGGAAGCTCGCTGAGGTCGAAAATGGGGGAAAACTCTCCCATTTCGGCTAAGTGCCCCTTTTATAGGTGGCTGGCCAGGCCACGTTCGGGGGCCGAAAGTGCCTCCGCATGCATGCAAGGTTCGGCGGCCGAACTTGGGGTTCGGCGGCCGAACTTGGGGTTCGGCGGCCGAACCTGCATTTCCCTCACTCAAAATTTTCGGGCGCCTAAAGTCCCTCCGAAAGCATGCATGTTCGGCGGCCGAACTTCGGAGTTCGGCGGCCGAACCTGGGTTTTCCTCCAAAGATTTTTCATGCGAAAACTCATTTAATTCTTACTTAAAAACATGAAATACATGAAAACATTTCATAAAATCATAGTTTTACCCTGCCAGAGGTTTCCGACATCCGAGGTCCCACCGGACGGTAGGGATTCCGATACCGGAGTCTAGCCGGGTATTACACCAAATCTGCTCACTTCATTCCTGTCAGGAGTGGCTACTCTGTGGACAAGTTGGCACAGGTGTATGTTGATGAGATCGTCAAGCTGCACGGGGTTCCTGTTTCGATAGTGTCAGATAGAGGGCCCCAGTTCACCTCCAGATTTTGGCGGAGTCTGCAGAATGCCATGGGTACCAGGTTGGATTTTAGCACTGCTTTCCATCCACAGACGGACGGACAGTCAGAAAGGACCATCCAGACTATCGAGGATATGCTCAGAATGTGTGTGCTGGACTTTGGCGGTTCTTGGAGGCAGCATCTACCTTTGGTGGAGTTTGCCTACAATAACAGCCATCATGCTAGCATCGGAATGGCTCCCTATGAAGCTTTGTATGGAAGGAAGTGCAGATCACCTGTTTGCTGGGAAGAAGTTGGGGAAAAGGCCTTGGCAGGGCCTGAGCTAGTAGAGATTACCAGCAGGGTAGTACCCATAATGAGAGAGAGAATCAAGACTGCTGCCAGCAGACAGAAGAGTTATGCAGACATCCGCAGAAGACAGTTAGAATTTCAGGAGGGGGATCTGGTATTGCTTAAGGTGTCTCCAATGAAAGGAGTGGTTCGCTTTGGGAAGAAAGGTAAACTAGCCCCACGATACATCGGACCCTTTGAAATCTTGCAAAAGATCAGGAATGTGTCGTACAAGCTGGACTTACCTGCTTCAATGGAAAGAATCCATCCAGTTTTCCATGTTTCAATGTTGAGGAAGTTTGTGTCAGATCCGAGCAAGGTTCTTAGTGAGCCTGATGTGGAGGTCTAAGAGGATCTCACCTATGTTGAACAGCCAGTACGGATCATAGACACCCAGATCAGAAAGCTAAGGAACAAGGAAATCCCGATGGTGAAAGTCCTGTGGAACCACCACAATTTGGAAGAATGCACTTGGGAAACACGGGAGTCTATGCTCCAGCAGTACCCTCATCTCTTTTAAGGTTAGATCTCTATGTGTTCATGTGCTATGTATGTATGTTAGGTTTTATGCCATGCTATGTGCTAGTTGAGGAACATTCGGGGACGAATGTTCTTAAGGGGGGGAGAATGTAATACCCGGCTAGACTCCGGTATCGGAATTCCTACCGTCCGGTGGAATCTCGGATGTCGGAGGCCTCTAGTAGGGTAGAATCATGTTTTCATAAGATGTTTTAAGGTATTTCATGGTTTTAAGAAAAATGGAAATGAGTTTTTGCATGAAAACAACCTTGAAGGAAAACTCAGGTTCGGCCGCCGAACATGCATGCCTTCGGGAGCGCCTTTAGGCCCCCGAAAGCATAAGTGAGGAAAGTCCAGGTTCGGCCGCCGAACCTCAAGTTCGGCCGCCGAACATGGCATGCATGCGGAGGCACATTCGGCCCCCGAACGTGGCCTGGCCAGCCACTATAAAAGGGTCCCTTAGCCGAAAACGGGTGAGCTTTTTCCCCATTTCCGGCCAAGGTGAGCTCTCCGCCGCCCCTCACCGATCTTGAGTCTTTTCCTTCAGATCTTTCGAGTTTTTCACTAGTTTTCATCTTGTTTTGAAGATTTCCGAGTTTTGAGCAAGTTTTGGAGCTTTGAGGTTCAAGAACTCAAACCTCTTCCAACTCCAAGTTAGATCGCCTCCACCCTCGATCTTCAAGAGGTAAGAGTCGATCTCTAGCTTACTTTATGTTTTAAGCAAGTTTTATGCAAGTTCATGGGATAGAAAATGCATGTGTAGCTTATGTTGAGCTTATGGGTTTTTGATGTGATTTTGAACAATGTGAGTTGCTTGTGTGTTGTAGTTGGGGTTTTTGTTGGTTTGATGCCCCTAGGAACTTGTATGCTTGTGTATGAGTGTTGTAGAATAGGTTTATGCATGTTTGGATGAGATAGGAGGCATAAATGCATAGGGGAGCTGAGTTTCTGCCATTCTGGGAGAAACCAGGTTCGGCAGCCGAAGCTTGCCCCCGAAAGGAGACTTTCGTCTCTGTCTGGGACTTTCGGCCGCCGAAAGTGCCGCCGAACATGCATGAGTTTCGCCTCTGTCTGGGAGTTTCGGCCGCCAAAGGTGCCGCCGAACCTGCCTGACTTTCGGCTCTAAAGGGACTTTCGGCCGCCGAACCTGCCGCCGAAAGTGCCCTGTCCAGCCCTTTCTTGCATGTTTTTCTATGATTATTCTATGATGTTTTAGGGAGTTTTTGGGGAATAGTTTAGAGTTATGTTCATGTATGTTTGGTCCCTCATTTGAGTCCACCTGTGTAGGTTCGGACCCGAGGAACCGAGGACCCCAGCAGTGAGTCTGTTGCCCCAGTGTCTGGTCAGAGCTATCCAGAGGTGAGTGGAATAAACCTTTATATTTTTAAACAAATTGATCGTATAGTTTGAGCACATTCATGCATCATGAATGCCATGCGATGAATTAGGTTGCTTGCATTAGAATTCACGAATATGTTGCATTGCATATTTTAAATGTTGATGTGGATGAACGTTGGATGATCCATAGCCCTCGATCTATGATATGACGATGTGATATGTACGGTACGGAAAGTAAGACCAGTGGGACCCATTCTACGTTCGCTGGCACTATGTAAGAGAAAGACCAGGACCCATTCTACGTTCTGGCACAGTTGGACCATGTTATGTTATGCTATGTAAGGGAAAGACCAGGACCCATTCTACGTTCTGGCACAGTTGGACCATGTAGAGGGCTATTGGTGACAGGTTCATCCTTGATGTGATTAGCTGTGATGTGATGCATTCCATGATATCATATGTTTTTAAATGTTTTATTATTCTGCTCACTGGGCTCTAGTAGCTCACCCCTCTCCCATTTCCCCAGGATTGCAGGTACAGGGTAGACCAGGAGGTTTACAAGAATAATGAAGTCTGGTATATGTAATAGATAGTGTGGACATGATAAATGTATTAATGTTATGTAAAAGTACAGTTTCAGTCATGTAATGATATTGAGGTTTAGAGATTGTGCTTGACATTGTGTATGAGGTATCCCTTTTGTTACATGATCATAAATGTTTTATAATGTTCATGAAAGCCAACTCATCTTATGATGTATCGCCCATTGGGGCATTGATGAGATCCCACAGAGGGGTCATGATTATGATTATGAGTATGTTCAGGTTGAGTTTGGCTTATGAGTGAAAGAAAAGTTTTAAATTTTTATGTATGTTGTTGATCATGTATGGGATTAAACAGGTTTTCAGGATGAATGTCAGGCTTGCTACGGGTCTTGGCGGCCTTAAGCCGACCCGGATCCTAGCGCCGATAGCGGTCCGATTTTCGGGTCGTTACAATCATATTCCAAAACGTGGAAGGCAAAACAATTTGCAATTAGGAAAATTTTTTGTGGATGGGATGAATCGTATGGAAGGCTCCGTAAGTACATGAATACAGTGTGCCACTTCAATCCTGGTTCGATCTTCGTAATTGAAGATGATCCCCATTATTTAAACGATCGTTTGGATCGTACTTCTCGTGTATTTGATCGTATGTTTTGGGCTTATCGTCAATCTATTGAAGGATTCAAGCATTGTCGACTAGTGATTTTTGTTGACGGGACATTCCTATACGGTAAATATAGTGGGTGTATATTGTGTGCAACAGGGCTTGATGGAAATAATCAGATATTTCCATTAGCTTTTGCTATTATCGAGAAGGAGGATTCAGATAATTGGGGATGGATCATGTCTTGTTTGAGAGCTTATGTCACAGAACGCGAAGATTTATGTGTCATTTCTGATCGTCACATTGGAATTAAGAAATCTATGGAACAAGATTGGTGGCAACCACCAAGTGGACACCATCGATACTGCATACGGCACATTTTGAGCAATTACAACACAAAATTCAAGAATGCAACAATGAAGGAATGTTTGCGAAAGGCTGGTAAAACTTTATCTGCGTGGTCTAATTTTAAATTTTAAATTTTATTGTATTCTACCTATTCATTTTCAATGATATATTTTTACTGTGACAGCTAATCATAACCAAAAGAGAAAATTCTATGACGCGATGAATAAAATTAAGGAACTCAATCTCGAGACCTTTGAATGGGCTGTGAAGATACCTCTGGAGAAGTGGACTCGTTCCCACGATGGTGGAAAGCGATATGGATCAATGACAACTAAAACCATTGAGTCTGTCAATGGAATGTTGAAAGGCTTTCAAGCATTGCCTATTACAGCAATGGTTGAAAAAATATTTTATCAATGTGCGCATTACTTCGATACAAGAAGGCATCAATTTCATCGGCAGCAACAAGAGGGCTATAGATTCACCCAGTCAACTGGTGAAATCATACAAAAAAATGCACAGTCAGCAAATGGCCATCGTGTTACGACATTTAATCGTGATGATTTGGTTGTTGAAGTTCGAAGTTTTAAATCTGGTCAAAAACAAGTTGTTAAGCTTATAGAAGGGACCTGTACTTGCAAAAAATTTCAAGAGATGCGTATCCCATGTTCACATACCATAGCAGCCTGCATGTCGAGGTCTGTGGATTATGAGCAATTCGTTGATAGCTACTACACTCTCGAAAGGTCAATTAAATGTTACGAAGACATGTTCAGTCCATTAGGTAATTCAGACTATTGGCCTGCAGA
The DNA here is from genome assembly GCF_001659605.2 of Manihot esculenta. Classification (NCBI taxonomy): domain Eukaryota; kingdom Viridiplantae; phylum Streptophyta; class Magnoliopsida; order Malpighiales; family Euphorbiaceae; genus Manihot; species Manihot esculenta. Next base: position 14,746,706 of record NC_035178.2, on the reverse strand, counting down.
TTATGAATTACCACTAATTCCAAACAAGAACCGAATAAGGAAAAAATGGCGACCGAAGTCATCGAGAATTCATAATGAAATGGATTGGAGGGGTGCGAAAGTTAATATTCCTACAAAAAATCATTGTTCTATATGTGGCCAGTCGGGACATAATAAAAAGACATGTACTGTGAACAAAAATTTATGAATTTAACATGCCTATTTTATGAAAAAATCTGAAATTTGTTGTGATTCATTGATTGTTTCTTATATTTATCCAGTTGACATTTTATGCATGTTACATCAAGAAAATGTCATCCACTTCGATTTTCGTGAGGCATCAGCATGCCAATCAGCATGCCAATTAAGGGTTTAGGGTTTATAGTTTATGGAATGGGGTGCACTAGATAAGGTTTATGATTTATGATTTAAGGTTTAGGATTTAGGTTTAGGGTTTACTTAATCGGGTTGGGTTTTAGGGTTTAGGAGGTCAGGTTTAGGAGTTCATCACTTGTACTTAAACATCGAATTGCCTTGTAAATTCATATTATTCTTTTATTTTTGTTTTGTGATCCTCATGTCTAGCAATACAAATTATTGACATAAGGAATTGACAGTTGTAATAACCCTTTGCAGGAATGGACAGCTCAAATGACAGTAGATTATTTATTAACCCAGGACCACGTGATACTTCATTGCTATATCTCCAAGCATCTCATAGGTCCCAAGTCGTGTGGAATGATCCACAAGAGGCCGGTGTAATCACATGCCGGCGATCATCTACTGTATTACACGGTTATGATATTGATGACAGGCTTATCCCTTATCTCCATGCTAGTGGATTTTACGGAGCTGTTTGATTAGGGTTCTTCCATTTAGATCACCACCTCATAACGGCTTTGGTTGAGAGATGGAGACCAGAAACACATACTTTCATGTTACCCCATGGAGAGTGTACAGTTACACTTCAAGATATGGGTCTGATATCTGGATTGCCTATTGATGGCAATGCTGTTACTGGGACTACAGGACAGCCTTGGCAATTACTATGTCAAGATTTGCTTGGGTTGGTCCCGGATCGTGAAGTTATGAAGGGAAATACTGTTGCACTCACCTGGTTGAGAGATAACTTTGACCAAATTCCAGAGTACGCTGATGATGTTACTATCTAGAGGCATGCTCGAGCTTTCCTATTACGCCTAATAGGTGGATCGCTATTCGTTGATCGGTCTGCTCATAGGGTCAATCTAATGTTTTTGCCACTACTCGCTCATTTCAACAATTGTGGTCAATATAGTTGGGGTGCAGCCTGCCTTGCTTGGCTTTATAAAGAGCTTTGCAGAGCAACATCACCACAAGTGTAGCAAGTTGGCGGGCCACTTCATATTTTACAGATTTGGGCATGGGACAGAATCAAAACAATAGCCCCTACCATCTCCCAGATACATCCCCTTCCAGATACACCGATTGGCAGTCGGTATGTGCTGTAAATTTTGTACTACTACCCCATCAAATCCAGCATCTTGTAACTAATTCCAAAGTATAAATTGTGTAGGTGGAGTAATGCTAGAAGTATTACCGAAGTTACAACGCATGTGCTGGTGCAATTTCGGTACCAACTTGACCGCATGGAAGCCGAAGAGGTCATCATTGGATACTTTTAAATTACATGTCAATTCAAATTATATCATTTTTATATTTCACATTATCTTATCTACACAGTTTATATGGGAGCCATACTCTGATGATGTGGTGGACGCTATGCCAGATTACTGTCTACAGGGTAGACAAATATGGAGATCGGTTGTTCCACTGATTTGTTTACATATTGTTGAGTGGCATCAACCTGACAGGGTGCTGAGACAATTTGGATTTTCTCAACCCATTCCACAACCACCACGTCAAACAGATGATATGCATTCAATAAAATTGACTTCTTCAGCTACTAACTGGATGACCGAGAACCAACATTGGATTACGCTTTGGGAATCAAGGCACAGACGGATTGTGGCCAGCAATACTATGACCCAGCCGTTACATTACCATTCACAGTATATGGAATGGTACAGAATGATTGCACGTCGGTGAGTGTCTCAAAAGGGTGCATCAATCGGCGCTGTGGTAATGGGCGCTTTGATTTTTGTATTAATTATATAAATATTTACATTACTTAACTTTTGGGATACATATCTTAATAAATACATTTTGCAGGAGGATGGTCTGGAGAACTGCCGCTTATGGGCTAATCAAGTTCGTCACCCAACAGTAGACAAGATTGGAAATGCAGTTAATTCAATGTTTCATGCACTTCGTTTGTTCGATCGCATTTCCCAAATACCACCTCCACAGCCTGCGCCACCTTCCCAACCGCTTCCGGATGACGTACATGACGCACCCTCCTCCTCCAGGAATCCTCCACGACATCGTCGCCACACTACCAGACCATCAAGGGAGACGGAAATTCCACAGCCTACGCCAAATCCTGGTGTAATGCAGATACCATCACCAGTTGCATTCCATCCATACGGCTCATATACAGAATTGGGTCAATCTTCACAAATGCCAACTTATGGAGACAATTTTCATAATCAGTATACAGGATGGACACCAGGGCCTTCTTCTATGCCTTTTCAGTCGTTTACTCCAACTCCTTCCAATTACGATCAGACTGGAGGTGAAGGCATGGCTAGCACGTCATTCGACTTCTTCTCCCCTGCGCAACCACATACTCCATCAGAGTATATTTTTCCAGCATTCCCTCGACAATCACTGGATGATCCCTCAAGCCGACTTAGCTTGTTTTCCTCGGATTTTCCTGAATTATTTTCGGCAACCCCTTATTCAGGAGATTTCGGCTTTGCAACTCAGGATCCAGTTGTTGGGGAGAGTTCAAGACATCGATCTCAACCTCCTGATTTAAATATATCTATGGCTGACGATGATGTTGGAAATTCTCAAGAAACTCAACAGGAGCCATCATTTGACGGTCGTCGGTACAACACAAGACGTCCTGATGAGAGAAGACCAAAACATTGTGGCAGGCGAACCCCAAATCCGTCAATAAGTTTTCCCCAACCCCAAATAAGCAAATTTTAATTCCCCCGCCCCTAAATTTACAAAAAGCCCTGTTAAGCCTTGCTAAGTGAACCTGCCTTAACCTAACAAAACTAGCCTTGTGGCTTGGCATAAAGTATATTGTTTGATGGGACTAACACCCGAATTATAGCCTGTTGGAACCTACTTTGTGGCCAGGCATAAAATGCCTTGTTTGGTGAGACTAACATCCAGATTATAGCCTGACGGAACTCGCCTTATGGCCAGGCATAAAATGCCTTGTTTGGTGGGACTAACACCCAGATTATGGTTTGAAGGAACTCGCCTTGTGGCCTAGTATAAAATGCCTTGTGGCCTAGTATAAAATGCCTTGTCTAAATCTTATTTGTTAATTTCATTCCACTTTGCACAACGATTACATGATTAATGCTAGCAGAAAACAAATAGAACATTTCCTAAGAAACCTAGGATGATAAATTCTATCTCAATCACATAATCACCTTCATACAGTTTTTACTATATTCAATTCAATCCCATTTATTACTCATGAATCGAGTAACGTGTAAGATGAATCAAAACATAAAAGTATTTATATAAGATGATTTATTAATTTCAAATTAAATGATCACTTACACAACCATCACTTGAGTAATACATAGGTACATATTTATTTTTATATGGATTTCTTAAGCAGGTCAATTCAGTGTACTTGTTTAATAAGCACTAACATATTAGTATAGATATCTCAACTTATAAGTTCGGTTGGTTCATCTAAAAAAAATAATATAATATATATCAGTCTCAACAGTTCTAATCATTGTTCAATAATAATGAGAACATTGACTAAGAACATTTAGAGATATTACTTAAATGCAATAAGAATCTCACAATTATAATTATATTATAATTACCTTTACATAATAATGTAGTCGTTTGGACTTTACCTTTACATTAAATATGAATAAACATCTTTATTAAAATGTGTTAAATACTTAAAAATATATGAAATATAATATCCAACTACAACCAATTGATTGATTATAGAGTATATTACTAACAAATTCAATATTTGTGCAAGTCTATATTTTAATTGATGGCTTCACTTTATTTAGATTTTTAATGCTAGTTTTTATTGGCTTGTGCAGATTAATAATACAATATAAATAAAATTAATTACTATAAACAAGAAGGGAAATTAATGTATACAACTCATAAGCTTAAACTAGATATTATATTTTCATTCATAAAGATCCAAGATACATTATCGTCTCATCGGGCTCCTAGATACATGAACTTATTACTTTTCACTCTTTCGATACATTAACAAGTACAAAAAACATCACAAGTACTGTTTTAACGTATAATGGACTTATTTTCTGGTTGTCATCCTATGTCTTGTGAATTGTTAGATGCATCAACACTCTCTCCTCCTTTAGTTTTATCACTTTGTCTTTCGTTTTTACCAATTTTGTATTTGCAGTCTTTAAACTTTTTTCCAATTTCACCTTATTATGTTCTTCGCTTTCAATTTAGATTGTATCATTTCTATCTTATTAAAGATAACATCAAACATACTTCTCTCTTAAACTATACGATAGCTTCTTATTATGCCACATGAAAAAAATCATTATTGTTTGACTGTAATGTGACACAATATTGAAAAAGATTACTGTTGAAATTTCTGGCAAACCCTGTCTAAGTTTTTGTTTTATATTCTATCGATGTGGGATACTGGGCCTGGGTTTATGTTTGAATCTCAGAGACCACAGGGCTTTCATTTTGAACTGGGACCTTAGTCTTCAATATGCCTAGGTCTTCCTCACTGAGCCTTGATTCTTGGACTTTAAATCTTGGGTCGCAGGTTTTGAATATTTTT